>NW_019174299.1:3497002-3868420 GCF_002260705.1 Seriola dumerili | reverse complement strand
CCACCCCCCAAAGGCAATTAAAAGACAAAGTAAGGAGGTAACGGAGGTGCTATGCTTCAGATAAGAGTTGAGGTGTTCGTTGCAGCTAGTTGGGCTCCATCAGCACCTTGTACGGCGGATCCACCCCCCAAAGGCAATTAAAAGACAAAGTAAGGAGGTAACGGAGGTGCTATGCTTCAGATAAGAGTTGAGGTGTTCGTTGCAGCTAGTTGGGCTCCATCAGCACCTTGTACGGCGGATAAAAAAGTAGTAGGAATTTTGATGAGGGTAAAGTTTACGTATAATACAGAAAGAGAGCAAAAAAGTTCAGATTCTACGCAGTGTACGCCATTATCTCTTCTCCAGCAAATACAGCAAACTGTAGAAGCAGACGACAGCCCATCGTGTCGCATACATGCACACAAAGGCCCCGCAGTGGATACGACACTGTGAAGCCTGTAATGTTCTTCTTGTTGGGATTCAAAACAGTTTCTTAGGGCTGCTGATATATTGAATTAAATTATAGTAGAGCGTGCATTTTTCCTCAAGTCTAAACAGCAACAGAACAGCTTTACAATGATATTTATTACACAGCTATTTCATTTAATTGCATTAGATTCGAGACTGAGTCCACCTTTGTACAAAGAACAACTGATGCAATATTGTGATTTAATGTAAGACATCAGGCTGCAACTAATGACTTTTCTGTTGGGAATTATCTGTATATAATTTGTTTTTATTAATAGTTTGCATGTTTAGTCTATAAAACACCAGATTACAAAAAAGACCATCACAGTATTCCAGAGTCTGAGTTTGTTTTTTTTTTTGACTATACAATGATATAAAACAAAGAAAATCAACACATCCACACACTTCAGAAGCTGGAACTAGAGATTTATTTTCTGCATTTCTACTTAATAAATGACTAAAATGATTAATTAATTATCAAAAATGTTGGTGATGAATTTTTTATCAACTGACTGATTGTTTATTTGCTGATAATTGTTTCAGCAATAATATGACATACGTGTATCTTACATTGTCCCTTTGTCACAGCCACCAAAACTTGTTCGCTGATGAAAAATGTCATGTGACATCTTCAAACATGATTTGCACACACCATCGCCAGTAAAACAGAAGAAATTACAGTTTGAGCTAAATTTTTATGGTATCACACATTCTCCATCATAAAAAATATAAAACACTTGATTTAAACACAGTTACTTTGACACAATGATAAAGTTTCATTGCGCTCAGAGTCTCACTACCTGCCCTTTTGGCTGAACTGGGACCTTGAAAACCACAGAGCAGTCACCACAAAAGAAACACATTTGTATGTTTGTGTGTGTGTGTTCTCCATATACAATGCAGCAAGTGTGCGAGTATGTAAAGAGGGAGGAAAGGGGGGATGGTGTGGGGTGGATGGGTGGGGGGTGGGGGGCACCTCAATCCCACATCTTAGGTCCCATTCCTGCTTTCAGAGAAGGGAGCCAGATGAGGAGAGTGAGACCTGGAGCACATTTATATTCATTACAGAGAGACAGTTTGCTCTCACTCTGCCAGTCCAGCCTCGATCTCTCTCCATCTCTCTGTCACACACCTCAGCCCCACCGGGGAGGAGAGTCTGACAATCCAACAGACAGATAGATTCAACTTCCTCTGTATAAACAACAGCTAAGCGAGGTGATGGCGCATCAGGATGAGAGCTGTGGGACGCCAAATGCCCAGATACTGACCATGCTGTTCCAGCCACACTACATACAGTAACCACAGCACATGCTCATGTTGCACTCAGTTCATCCGCTCATGGTGTAATAACACGTGTGCTGCGACATTATCTCCATCTGTAAATTTTTACATGGCGGTAGCATATATTTCTGCACATATGTTATCTCCATCTGCAAATCTGATAACGTGAACAGCTTACAATGCATATTTATACTGGAGGACACATTTCTGTTCATTTGTTTATCCATCTGTGCTCGTGACAATCTGAATAGCTGGTGATGCACATGTCGCCTGCACAGCCGCCTTGTCCTACAAGTCTGTCTATGAAGACAATGCATATTTAGCTGGTTTATTTTAAGTATGTCACAATATGTTTCAATATGGCACTGTTATCTTTAGTGTAGTGTCAGATGAGGATCAGCTGTCATTTCTTCTAAGCCTCATCTGTACTTTAAGCTGTACTCAGCTGTGTATTAAGCTGCAAGCAAATTTGCTAATATTAAAATGTCCCAACATGTATGTTAATACGCTCATACAATTATCACTTTCCTTCTCTCTATTAGCTGGCTAATAGTGGACAGGGCTTATCAATTAAGGCACTCATGTGTGGCAGCGTTGCAGAGTGGACTTACTGTTACTGACTTACTGGCCTTCTGTTGGCCTGTTTGCCTTCTTGTCTTCTGTTGAGAGCTGTTCAGCTAACTCTAACTACCTCCATAATGTTTCCTTTTGAAACAGAACTTGAACAAGAACGTCTTCAGCAACAGTGCTTGGGCTGCTCACACACATGCACACTTCATGTTAGAGATTGGCCATAGCCAGACATTAATAAATGACTGCCAGTCATTCTCGTAGCACATGCTAACATTTTGTCACTGACATTTGGCATGTTGGCATGTATTATTCTTAATGTGTATCTGTAATTGCTTTATTATATTAAGTACTTCTAGATATTTGAAGCAAAATTGCTGGAGCTGTGTTAACTGCTCTGGCAATTAGCATGCTTCATGCCATTTCACCTCTGAGGACATAAAACTGAACTGATCTTTTTGTGAAATTGTTGAAATTGTTACATCCTACATGTATATAATATTTTTCACTTTTACCCTCTTCAAACTGTCCCCTGTCTCACACTATGGGATAGTTAAGACACCACATTTTATCTGTTTTTCATTGTATTTTATTGTACAGCACTTTGGTTGTTTTAAATTAGCTTTATAAATAAACTTGATTTGATGATTTGATATAATACATCAATAATATAATATTTTCACAGATCGATATTTCTGTGGCTACACAGAGTCAATTCACTGTAATATTACACACGCTCTTCAGCGTCCAGCAGTCTGGTGGTTAAGAGGAACACAACAGCTAACTGAACGCAATGTTTCCGGTTCAGTTCCAGCCAGGTACCTTAGTTGCATGTCATACCCCTCTCTCTCCCAGTGTTTCCTGTCTGATCTGTATCATTGCTATCCCAAAAAGGTGTATGTAAAGATGCTGTAAAGAGCACTGTAAAGATGCACACAGACAAAAGCTGGATTAGTATAAAAAAGTCAACTTTACCCCAAAAACCCAAGTAATGCCATATGGCGATGACTTGAGGTGACCAGGCCTGCTGTGAAAGAGGAGGTAAAGACTGACAGAATAGAGAGATGGAAGGCCTTCAGGAATTCATTACAGCTATTGCTCATTCTCTCAAAAATAGAAAATAAATTCATTATAAAAAAGAAAAAACAAAAACGCACTCTACATGCAAGCACACACACACACACAACAAACGTGTCTCCATCTAAATTCCCTTTAACTTGCAAAATGAAAGGGAAACATCAAATACACAGAACCACCCACTAGCCTCTCCCTTGGGGACCCACTTCCTGCTGGGAGGAGAAGAAAACGGGTGGCACGGTGCTGAGACACCACCACCAGGTGGACAGGGGGTGGAGCTGCATGATTTGACTGCTGCAAAAAAAGCTGCGATACTGGAGTGTTTAGAGGGTCACCTTTGCGCGACAATAGGCAGCGAGTGAAAGAGTGAGGCACAGAGACGGGCTGCAGAGTTTAGACAGGCACACTACAACGATTGAAAACATGCCAAAAAACTGAGGGTAAGTGACAGAGTGTTGCAGCTTTGAGCGTATGTATGACGCATTTCTGAACGTAAATCAAATGCCCACATGCTAGCTCACTTTTTCACAGCTTAGAGTCAACCCTGTGCTCTTCTAACAACCCCACCACCACCACCACCACCCGCTTCCCCTCAGCTCTGGTGAGAAATCTGACAGAGGGTTAATGAAGCCTGTTCATTATAAGGTCAGATTCCATTAAAGGCAGACAGCAGCTCCAATGAAACCTTACAGGGAGCATGTGCAGATGTATCTCTGGGATCAGCAAGACTGATCAAGTGAAGTAGCTAACCCCCTTTTTCTAAAAAAAAAAAAAAAAAAAAAAACTATACAGAGCTGGCTGGAGGTACACTTCCTGTCAAATAAGCACATACACAGGAATCATATGAAGGAAGTGTTTCCAACTGTCTGTTATGAGAGATTCAAGAGTTTTGGCTGCAGACAAGCAAATGGTCATATAGCGCCAAGATGTGTCTGGCATTATTAGCAGGAAAATCCAAACTATATGAGAGGCATCCACAGGTGAGACATCAGGCAAAGGGAAGGAGAACCGTCTCTCAGGTGTGAACGAAAGACACACACATGTGAACGAGGCTGGATGTGGAACATGTATGAAAACATCTGCGGTAGAACAGTGTCTGTCCATGTCGCCAGAGGCACTGCTAATAGCCCTGACGCTCACTGAGAGAGAGAAAAAGAGGGTGAAAACAGGGATAAGAGAACGCTGGGACAAGCGGGCACACATGCATGACAGGGCTGAGCGCAAGCTCGGCGGCAGGTTGGGGGGGGGACCCTGGAGTGTGTCGGATCCAGGGCCGCAGGAGGTGTGATGGATTAAGAGGCACTGGCAGAGACAGAGGCCCTCCCTGAACCGTGGAGCTAACCCCAGTGAAACAACATCACCATCCCTCTGCATATCACTGATGGTGTCTTCTCTCACTATCTCTCCTTTTTTTTTTTTTTTTTTTAACTCTGTCTTGTTTTTTCTGCTCGTTTTAAGCCATCATCTAAATGTCCCATTTTTCTCTGCCCCTCTTAAACCCACAAGATTGCTATAGAACCAGGCAACCATGCCGATGCCACACTTCTTCCTCACTGCTTTAGCCCTTTGTTTTGATCACATTTCCTAGTTTAGAAGATATAACATTGCGTACTAATTTGCGCAGTTAAAATATAACAAATCTCACAGAGAAATGGCTTAACCAAAATTAATAATGCAAATATCTGTGCACTGATCACTACTATGAGTGCTAATATCAATTAACTTAATATTGGTGTCATCTTTAGCAATAAGCAGTCATAGCACTGATGTTTTGGACTACATTTCCCAGAGATCACGCTGCAGCGCTTTGACAGACGGCTGACATATGAACATACTGAACAAATGGACTGTTGCACTGAGATTAGTAAAAAAAAACAAAAAAAACAACCGTGTCCATAATAAACAGTGATAAATAATCACTGCAAATATTAACAATGTGATTACTCTGTAATCCCTTATTTACTCAGAGCTGCATGCCACATAACGGACAGTAAACAGTCAAGTCAAGGTGGTATGAGAGTAAAATCGCATCACTACATCATCATTCATCATTTATATTTATATATCATATAGACAATGGCCGACAGTGGCTTGAAGCTATTTGAGCCTGATGTAATGCCAACAAAAGACACAGAAGAATAGAAAATTTTATCAGCATTTGGCCCCTTGCCATCATCCTTTCTTCTACCTCTCTATCTCTCCATCCTTTCTGATCTTCCCTAAATCTCTGCTTTGCTGTGGTGTTACAGAGCTGACCAGCTGCTGTGCAACTCAGTGTCTCAGTGCAAAGGTCCGATCCCAAATCCAAACTCAAACATTCACCTGTATGTAAAAACCAAAGTCAAAATGTTAACACCTGGTCTCTCTCAAGTTCCCATATTTTGCCAGAAAGCTGCAATTTTTTAGTGACTGTCTGATAAATACGTCACTACACACACAAATACTGTTACCGCAATGACTTTCAGTCTCGGTAAATCCTATTACACATGCAAATCAATGTATTTGCATACTCTTCTCCTAATATTTTGCACACTCAGCTAGAAACATCAGATATTACTTATTCAATAAGAGCGGCCTGCGAAAAAAAAAAAAAAAAAACCTGCACTGCTGCTATACTTATATTGGCAGCGGTAACAGTTTTGCATGTGATTAACACACAACGCTTGTAAATAAGGCCCCGTGTATGCATATGTGTACATAAACACTGCCATCCTGTGAAAAATCCAGAGTGGAGCTTTAATTCCCACGTGTATAGACCTTCAGTCTGCGCTCCTGTAATCTGTCCTTGCACTCCGCTCCAATGTGATCAATTATCCATCTATACTCACGACACTTATGTGACAAAACCTACACTTTGACACAAGCACAGACACACACACATACACCAGAGTGAGCCAAATCCACAGTGAAAATTTGAGACTTGAAGAAATAAAAATTATATACTCTGAGGCAGACATCAAACCAGTGAGCCCATGTAGCCAAGATAACTACAGAGAGGTGCTTTCTAAATGACAAAATGATACCGGCTGCAGCAAACCCACAGCTCTGTCTCACTCTGGGTCTTCTCCTCCAGCACAGAAATCCACTAAAACACAGCAAAGTCTGCCTGAATGTCAAAATAAAAAATCTTTTTTGACGATATATCTCTTCCTTTCCCCGAACTAAGATGATGGAGAATTTCTGCATAATCGCTCCTTTCACCTTCATCCACATGACTGTATTGGATGTGCTCTTACGCGTTACCCTCGCTGTTTATTTTCCGCCCTGCAGAGGCTCTCTGCATGAGGTTTCATTCTCATGAAGTGAGCTGAGCCTGAAGCAAAAGGGAGGAGTGAATGGAGGGAGAGGGCTTTGTTTTGTTACCGCGCTCGGTGCAATGATGCAATTTATAATTAAAATGCAAATAGAATGACAGGGAGTCTCTCTTCACCTTGTTTTCACTTTACTCCAACATTCTCAGGGGAGGCCCATCTCTGCCCAGGATCTATGTATCCAAGCCAGTAAATCAATTTTCATATGAGGCGCTGAAATCAATTTGAGATTTAGGCTATACAAAATTTTAAGTGCGAGCCACTGCTTAGCTGAGAGAAATCTTAGATGCATGGACAGAAACATCCAGCCCGTAGCTAGAGAACATTTTTCTACTTTGCTATGATGATGTGTGAGGGATTTTTAGAAGCTCACATCCCTGAACTGAAGGCTAAAAGCAATTATTTCTGCAACAAGAAAACACAGGCCTGTCTGACACATACGCCATTGGCCTGTCTCTGTTTTGACTATAGCTTATCACAATAGGTGCCTCAAACATCCCCTAAGCTTCAATCTCAACAAACAACAAAGACAAATGCCATGGAATGAATCATTTGGGGGAGTTTTATTTCAAAAGTGTGCCTGACAGAAAAAACAAGGGGGGGTGGGGGGTGGAGAGGAGGCCTTTTTTAGTGGTTGTCCTTCAGCGTGACTTTGTCATGTAACACATTTCCAGCTCAATTATCTGCATCCAGTGGATTTCAAACACATTTAGCAAGGACCAGAGAGCTTGGTAATTAGCAGGAGCCCCGGCTCATAAGGGGTCCAAAAACAAAGCCTGTCTTTAGCTCTATCTTTATCCCCTCCACTTGTCTAATCTCTTCTGATCCTTCTCTTTTCACACTGGGTGTTGGACATCATATATGCACTCAGTCAATACTTTTATATGCTAACAGGTTTCAGCTTTTATGGACCAGAGCGTGACGCAAAATGAGATACCTGATCCATGAGTGTAGGCTTAGAAAACAAGTCAATCTGACTACAGGATGCCACTTAAAACACATTTAATTAAATATCAGTTACTTCAGCAAAAAATGTACAAACAGAAATATAGTATGTGTACTCACAGGAAGTTCTCCATAGAGTAGAATACGTGGCACTGTGATCAGATTTCAGCATGTGACAAGATAAAGAAAGAGATATCAAGCTTAACCAACCTCCTAATGCTGCACTGTGTGAACCACGAGGAGTGATGAATCTTTGATGAGGCACACCACCTTTGTTCTTGATACAAAAGCTTAACAAACTATCAGTAACTACAATGCAAGCCAGTCTAATATTTTCCTGTCAAGGAACCACAACTTGTAGTTGTGATGACATTTAACACAGACACACAAAAAAAAAAATCAATCCAATGTTCAAAAGTACATCATGACATTATTAGAATTCTACACATAAAGGTTAAGACCATGTCAGACCCTGGCCACCGACAACCTCCTCCTCCTTCTCCTCCTCCTCCTGGTACTACTCCTCCTGTTTTCCATTTTAATTACAGTTTGAAATCATGTCAGCTTGCTTTGGCACACAAGTGTAGCCTTAGGTAAAACTGCTTTCTGTCTGTCCTCAGATACCTACTAGGCTCATTTCAGCAAGGGACAATCTTAACCCCCCCCCCTTCACTATTTCACTACACGGTGCTTTGTCAAGAACCGCTCCCTATTTGGTAAAGTGTACTTTACTTACATTCAGCCATTTTATTTCAGTCTGAATTCTATTTCAGCATTTATGTACAATAAAGCCATAAAAACATCTCTCGAAGGAACATAGAATATATAATTCAATGGCTCCCTGTTGTTCTTAAGATGACAGTGTTAATACAAAATAAGTCTGCATTATTGGTGCACGAAATCTCATAATAGAGTAAGCCACAGAGTTTTTAATATGTTTAATATATAGAGAGTAGTGGATGAGTAAATAAGGGAGCAATTGCAGACCCACTGAGTTTTTCCTCCCTCCCCTCACTTTTATCCATTTTCTCCTCGCCATACCCTTCCCTCGCTCCAACAATTATAATGATGAACAGTGCCGGCAGCAGTGCAAGTCACTGAATTTGCGAGATGTCATCTTAGACAGAGGTGGAAGGAGTCATGTGGGCAAGAGAAAAAAAAAAAAAGGGAAAAGGAGGAATGGGGAGGGTAAACTCGGTGTGGATCCATCCCACTAAAGTCCAGTGTTTGTGGAGGAGAAAACAGAGAATAAAAAAATGTTTAAATGTATCCTCAAAAAACAGGAAACATGATTGAAAACAAGGTGTAGCAGAACGTCCATTTAGCTGTTCAGTGTTCTCTCACATACCCAATGTGTGTCTGTCTCTGGAGACAGAGGAGTGAGCTGGGAAAAACATCAATGAACCAAGTATCAGTGAAAAGCAAACATCTCTTTGTGAAGTAGATATGTCTGCCTATTAGCATAAAGTACTTAAAAGCCAAGTGGAGCCACACACACACACACACACACACACACACACACACACACACACACTGAAGAGGAGCCAATTAAGATCAACTGTTCACTTAACTTGTCATACTGTCATATCACTGATCACTGTGTTGAAATAAGGGGATCAAGGGTAATCTAGTGCCATGGGGGGGGCGCATATCTTCACCTCAGGGAACATTATTCCTGCTTCTTACCAGATGTCACATTTAATGTCCCTCTCACTGGAGAAGTTCACATCTGAGTCCGTTGAGCAGTAACAGCTAAGGCAGGGAGCCTTCACGCAGGGTCATCATAAGCGGTGGTCCTGTGTCATCCGCTCAAGAAAACAGAATCAGTCATTTTAGGAAGGGCCCCAGTATGATATATGTTTACGTTCATGTCCCAGGCGGCCAGAAGAATTATGACTGTTCAGTCGTCGTCTGTCTGTCAGGGGCAGGGGAGAAAATCATGTCTTGTTATCGTAGAGCGACAAAGGTGGACGGATGGGTCAACAAAACGTCAGTCAGTCAAGTCATGACAACAATCATTCCTGAATGATTTGTTGTTGAAAAGTTCCCTAACTTTAACAAAGTGGTCAGGCTAACTCAACCATAACTCAGTTACTTATTTCAATCCAAACCATGATCTTTCCCTAAACCTAACCAAACCTTAACCAAACCATAGCACTGTTACATCATAAAGCTGTTTTATTTTTCAACTGTAATTTGAAACAGTTGTGGTAGGTGCAGACAAATGATGCTGTCTGGCCGACAAGGGCATCAGATCAGAGAAGTATTTAGAAGTAGTTAGATGTTAAAAGTGAAAAAAACAAAAACATCACACATACAGGATCTCAAAAGTCAAGTAAATTCTAAAGTGATGTTTGAAATGCTGCAGAATGTAAAATGCAATTAGGTGTGTTTCCATCCGCTCTACTGAGGTGTATAAATTGGCTTTCTGAATGCAGAAACTCAGAGTACACGTCAACAAGAGAAGTGTGAAGTCGTCAGAAACACATAAATGCAAGGCAAGATGTTTTTCTCCTTTGGTGTCTACTGATGTGAGGCCACATTTCATAACACCCAGAGACGAAAACAAAGACACGTACTTAGCAATGATGTAACGCACTAGCTAATGGTTACAAACCCAATGCCATTCTAGATTTAATCTAATGAGTGAACGCGTCTATCTCACTATTTATTCCATAATTTGTCAAGCAGGGAATTCATTTTATCAGAAGGGTTTTCAGTCCTATCCTGCTTCTCTCATTCACCACAGATAAAGAACTCACATAAATACTCATACTGTGTGGGAGAGTCTCACAGACCACTGAGGAGATTTGGAGACAGGGAGACAGGTGCACACGGTGCTCTCTGTCTTATTGCTTTACTGTTGCTCTTTTCAGTGAGAGGAAGGGAGAGGAAAGGTAGCCGCGCTAATAAGTTCAGTTATATCCATCGGTTACACTCGGTACGACAAGGGTTACTCCTGTGTGTGCCCTGACGTCACTCTGCCTCCCAATTACCACATTTACACACATATACACACTCACACGCACATTCATTGATATTCAGTGAGAATTTTAAATGCTCTCCATTAAATTCATAAAAGATGGATTTTCTTTTAAAGCCAAAAGTGATCTCTTCACCTTTTATGCACTGTTATCTATACATTAAAGAGCACATACATTATACAGCGAGGGTTGTAAATGAGCCATCTCACCCTGAAAAGTGTCAAACCAGAGTTTTGATAATAATTAAAAAAAAAAAAAAAAAAAGAAAAACCCAGAAATACCAAGGAGACTAAGCACAGAAAAATACTGCTGGTCAGGTGACACTACAAGTAGAAAAAAAAACAACTTTTAAAATAAAAACATTGTTAAATTTTGCCTGTGCCCACTGCTCACAGTGTTTTCTCCCACTTTTAGCTAATCATGCATAAATTAAAAGTGAAAGTATATTCCAGTTGTGTGGTGTATGGTACGTTAATGTGGTTTCAATGACACTACTATATGTTTTTCATGTTATATCTGTATGGAATTTCCATTTTAGGAAGTATATGGCATTAAATATGCTACAATTTTGATAGTTTCAATATTTACATATAATTTTCAGGTGACATTTTCAATATTCACTCCCAGAGGAACCCAGTTGAGATAGTGGTGGGTGTTGAGTGCCTGCAGTCGTACGTCTCTGTTTAGCTGCTGGCACCTAAATGCCAACCTCCATCCTTACAGGACTGAAGTGGAGAAGACTGCAATGTTGCAGCCACAAGCTGATGCCAGACGACTATGAATGTGTCATATCATCTGCATTAATCAGCCAGCAGTCTGATTTGAGATCAGTTCATTACCTGCACACAGGGGCTCTCAGAAAAGCCAGCATGGAGGAATCAAATCCAAACCTCCACGACACTATTAAGATAACACCCACGAAATACCTGCTGGTGTTAGTAAAGGTGGCGAAACCCTGTCTGTCATCCTCCAAATCCATGCCTTCCTAATTCATGTTAAGGTTATATGTGTTCCCCTCAATATTCTTTGCGGCGCACAGCCTTTTGGAGGGTCATCAGATGGTGTCTGCTGCTGTAGTCGCTTCTGAAAGCAGGAAATGCCAGGCAGATAAAACTGCTATACTACCACAAACACACACACACACACACATACACACAGTGACATTTCAGATTGCCACAGCAAATCTGGGACCGTAACCAACAGTTACGCTCCGAATCCAAGCCTTCTTAATTCATCCCCCTCTCTGTCACTATCTCTGAGAGCACTCCTGCCACTATCAAACTTTTAGCCCTAAAAGCCCAGCGTCTCCTATTCTGCCGTTTGAAATTACTCATGTTAACTATTCCACACGTTTTTGTCTAAACGGCTCTGACAAATCAGTCACATTGGGCTCCCTTTGGTGGAGACCCCTCCGGAGATTATCACTCTAATGAAGCCATTTAAGTCAGCCAGGCACACCCCGGTCTCTGAACAGCCAGTCAAAAGCACCAGATAGACTTTCTGTGCTCCGGCAGATGCCAAGATGGTGGCAACGACAGGCAGTGATGGACAGAAGGGACAGATGCAGATAAACAGAAAAAGAAAGAGAGGAGAAAAAACCCAACAGTGGGAAGCCAGACAGCATTCATCTTAGGCCATGTGGAAAATATAAAGACGCCATAAACACATAAAGATAGTATGAGTTTGTAATAAAGGGGTGGTACAATGAGAAAGAAGGGAGAAAGGCAGGAAGGCAAACAAGCACAAAAGGAGACGGTGATGGGACCTGCTTTTTTCTTACACTGATGTATCCGAACACAAACAAAAACAGGTTTTGTTCACAGAATAATAAGACCAATGAAAAAAAAGATCAAGACAGAAAGAAAGCAAGGAATGTCCTGACAGATGGAAACTGAGAATGCAAAGCAAACAAGGAAGACAGTTGTCAAAACAAAGTCCAGTGTCTGTAACTTTACAAAAGCAAGCTGGACTTGTCTTGAAGAACAGGACGAGCTATTTTCTTCAGCCATTCACAGAATACCGCTATGAAGTTGTGTCTGTGACATGCAGGTGTGGTCATTTGATGCCATTACGATATCTACAGATAACAGTTTGAGAGACGTTATGGGATGATTTATGTGCAGAGACAAAAAGATAGAGGTAGTGAGGAGGACAGGGAAATGAGGCAATACACAAGTTTTGATATTTACAATAACACATTTTCAATGCTGTGAAAGTCAACATCTCACAGAAAACCTTTCAGGGAGGCACCTGTTGTAGAAAAATAGAACAAAACATTAACATCCATTTAATCTCCTAAATTTGAGTTGAAGTAATTTGTGCTCATCTGTTTTCAGTGAACAAACAAACACTGAAGCAATTTGGCATTTAATAATAAATTAGGACAGATAGTAAAACAGCAGCATTTTAATGAATGTCTAAATCTGTACCAAGCATTACAGTTATAGTATAATAAGTGAACTCTATGGCTGGAAAGTAAGTATAGTGGAATTGTAATGAAATAGAAATGAAAAAGAGGTGCGTTATTGGATATCTGAAAAGAGCAGTATCATGCAACAAATGTGTATTTTTATTTAGTCGTGTGTTTCACTGAAATTTTACAATGAAAGCAAGAGTTTGGCTGAACTCCATTTAAACTTGATCTGCATAAAAGCAAATAATCAGACAAGGCACACTGACACAATGCAAACTAATTTACATCCAAGTACACCAATGGATAAGCAGTGATGGTCCACCTAGTGTCCTTGAATGACCACAATTTACTGCACGACTGACGGCAAACAGCGGCAGTCTGCAGTGTCATGAGAAAAGCAAGAAAACACAAAGGCTGAGTGCAACAAAACAAGAACGGGAGGGAAAACAAAGGAAGGAGGCAGCGCGGGAAAGAGAGCAAACAAGGAGGAAAGAAAGAAAATGAAGATACAGTGGGAAGAAAGGCAAGACTTAGTCGAGAGTCAAGACGTGTGTGGCCCATCAAAAAGGAACTCTACCAGAGGAAAAATATAAATAAAACACAATCATTAACCAGCTCCACCACACTTAACAAGGAGCTCAGAGAGATGAGGGAGGAGGCATAAGAGGAGAGAGCCGCAGGGTTGCCGCAGCAACTGAAATTAGAACCTGGGATAATAAGAGAAATGAAAATGTGTGTGTGGGACGACCCAGGTGAGACAGACAGAGAGAGAAAGGTTCATAGAGAGGATAACACTCATGTTAGCACCACTTATACAACGCTGTGATAAATAAAACGCCTCGATGTGTTTTCTTTCAAAATCTTACAAAGGCATAGCTCATTGAGGAAACTATAAATGTGCTCTCCTGTGATGTGACATCATCTAAATGAGAAAAAAACACACACTTCAATCATACAGTGTTCAAAATTATACAACTTCCAGTTATTAATCAAGTCAATTTTATTTGTATAGCCTCTAATCACAGTGAGTCTCAGAGGGTTTCTGGACACCCACGCAACAAAAATAAATTAAAATGATGCCTTCCAACCTCAGAACCTCTGAAAATCAGCGAAAACTCCCATAAAAACTTCATTACAAAAAAAACAGAAGAAACCTTTGACAGAGCTACTTATCAGTCAACAACAGACATGATATACAGATAATGATTTTTACAACACTATTATAAATTTGAAGGGACCCATTTCACCACAGCTGACAGACACAAATTTAGCTGTGAGCAGTTATCAAGCACCTTTGGTGTCTGCTTGGAGGTTGCCAAGAGACAGATAATGCCAACTGGAGGCTGGCAGTTTATAAGGTCTGAGTGTTAAGACCTAAAATGTCAATATTGGTCCCAAGGGAGGGAATAATTAAGGCATAAAGATCTAAAAGGCTTGTCACATATGGCTGGCCAGCTGTCACATCTGTCTGTTTATATTCATGCCAGTAACAACCAGGCCTATACTAAAGCAGCAGCAGAGTATGTAATGGCTGAGCATTAAATGTCAGCTGACTGAGCTACAACTAAAGGCTCGCACAAGGATGCACACGGAATGAGGAGAAGCTTGGCATTTCAAACAATACACCAGCTCCACTTCTCATTTTAGACGCTCACTCCCGAGTGGGTTGTCTCAAAAAGATCTATTCCCTGTGGTTCTACTTCATATATTCCCGGTGTTCGGTGTTATTGGAGGAAGCACGGCGGAACTAAGAGAAGGGAACAGTATTTAAGTGTAAACTATTTAACTCTGCAGAATTCCTGCAGGATGTCAGACTGCCATGTTACACAATTTATGGCAGCAGGCTCTTGCGGTGCCAATCCCTCACACTGGTGGACCTACAGTATAGGTGTAAACATCTTCTCTGCTTAATGTGTCATTGAGCACGACACTGAGCCACTTGCCATATTTCCAGGGGAACCGTCCTATGAGATTTTCCTCTCCACAAGATGACAGCAGTGATTTGTTCTAATTACTAAAGCTACCTACACAAGTTCACGCTTGTAGCAAACAACCTTTTGCAGTCATGTGAATAATGTCTGACCTCTCTCAGCAGCAAAGCATGTGTGACTTCCACACTGCACCCTGTCTCCTGCTTGCTTGCTTTTGAACATGACCACAGTCTTTTCCTAATCCAGACCTTAACCATAGAGTTTGTAAATCATAAACCCTCATACAACTTCTTTTTGGGACAGTCATACAAGACACTTTGGAAAGCACTGACAAACAACCTATTTTGTCCGTTAGGTAAAAGGACTTGCTGGTCGTGCTTTGGCCAAAGGAAGAGAACATTTCTCTGCAGGAATAACGAAGGTATCACATTTATGGACTTTCAACACCTTACTCAGCTTGTTTTGGTCCAAATCAGGGGACAAGTTGTTTCTTTGTTGCTTTTATGCATTGGTAGCTTTTATGATATAACCATGGACAACTTTCAATTTAGCCATAATTTATCAACAAAAGCCAAGTGGGAGGAAAATTAGACCAAACAAATCCAATTGCAGTCCGTGTCACTTCAGCTGAGCGTTGTGGACTTGCAGTCTTGGTTCTTTGTTTGTGCTGAGCTTTGGAGTTTATAAATGTGCCATGTACTGAAAAGGCATTTCACTGCATCTTGAGTGCAAGTTTGCCCTTGGTTCATTTTGTTATGCTTGGCTTTTCAAGCACGAGTAAGTACCAGCTATCAGATGACAACATCCATCTCCTTTCAGCCATAAAACTATTGCAGGGTCACTTCGTGTAAATGAAGGTCTAACTCCTAGAAAGTGCTTTGCAGTTCACTTGAGGTCAACATTTTCAGGCATATCAGTTATTTGATGCCACCTGAGTATAAAAATTCACTACTCTCACCTGTCTTGATGAAAAAAAAACGCAAAGTTCAAGGGTTTAAATAAACATCTTCATAACTGACTGGAGAAAACGCACCCGGCTTTAGACTACAACTGGAGCGGATCTCGTGATGTGGGCTGGGGTGGGCGAATACTGTGCATTGGGATTCACAGAGTGTGTGCTAACATAAGAGCCCAAAGTAAAAGAAAAACAATAAAATATATCCTTCAGGGGGAAATTATGAGAGCCTGTATGTTTCATGCCTCACCCCAAAAACTTCCCTGTGTTAATGAGACGGCCATTAAGCAAGAACATAAAGCGATCCCTGCTGTGTCCTGGTGCTGGTAAGTGTGAAGACGGTGTGTTGGGATGTGGGAGTGTGTGGCAGGCAGCTGGCAGCGTTGACTGACAGTTCAGGTGAGCGGCGTGGTCTGCTCAGGCGCGCAGATCCCGCTCCTCTGACTGATCTGAAGTGGCTTCAATTAACTGGAGCAGCCAAGTGTGAGGGAGGGGACTGAGGGAGGGGACTGAGGGAGGGGGGGGGGCAGGCCCCAGACAAGCCTCCTGACAGATTTTGGAGGGGGAAAGATGAGTGGGGCCCTCTGACAGGTCCTCTAATGCCCGACCAACCTCAACCTTTCTCCATCTCCTCGTAGCTAATTACTAAGTATCCATACGGAGACACTTGTCACTGTGATCACAGCAAATTGGCTGTAACTGCAGGGTCAAAGAGGACTGTCTTTCACTCACGTATACAGGCATACACACACGATACACACACATCTCGACTTGCACAAAAACAAAACTCACACGAGTTTTCATCATTTTCAATACTGAAACTATTTTGAGTTTCCCAGGAGAACAGAAATTAAGTCGCAACCAGAAAATCCAATATCACACACACTGCCTCACACACATCTGCAAAACCATATTCATGTTGATGCTGCATGATGCTCTGTCTGCATGATAATATAGAATGGGAGGTGATTAAAATATTCCAGCATTTCTCAACAAATCCTACACACAGATTTAATTTTCATGGCTATATACAGCAACACTGACGTTGGAAGACCCTGCCAAAGTGAAATGTTAGTTTCACTTTGAATATATGAAGGTAAATCACAATCCAAACGTGGGAACGCGGAGAATAGATTTGAAACGTGTCCTGAAATTTCTCATTTGCACAAACGGTGTGCTTTAAGTTTAAACCAAACAAACAGCAAACAAAACCCGTACACACCAGCAGGTTATTATGTCACATCAATAATGCATCTATCATGTATTATTTTCTCGTCTCAGCACACACAATAATGCGTGTCTTATGGCCTCTAACTGAATAGAGTGTGCTGTTTTACACTCTATTTGTTCTTGCTTTATGGCCGTCTTGCTGTTTTGCTAGTTTCACATTACCTAATTAACACAGGGAAGTTTTTGAGGTGAGGCATGAAACACACAGGCCCTCATAATTCCCCCTGAAGCATATATTTTATTGTTTTTCTTTTACTTTGGCCTCTCATGTTAGTGCATACTCTGTGCCTCAGTCCTCATTTCCCCATCTAAAAACCTGATCTCCTTCCACTTTTCTCAATTTTTCGTTTTTCATTATAACTATGTGCAATTTCGACCTTTAAATGACGACTGAATACTACCTGGAACTTACTTAGTCAACTGCAATTTATATGATCAAGTGTCTGCTGCATCCTCTCTTCTCTTGCTACTTGGTATTCCTCCACTGGTAGCCTTTAGATCTTCTGTCACCTTAATTCTTTTCAAAGGTTTGTGTTTTCAAACCATCTACCTTATTTCTTAACCGTCCAGTTCCTCTTACCCACTGCTTGGCTCCATGCTAGCCATCTGAGAATATCATAGGTATTGGTTTACTCAAAAAGCAAAACAACATGTAGCTTGAGCTTGAAATAAAATGACTAAAATTATAACTTGCTGACTCATTTTTTTCAGCATCATGTCTTCCAGAGCAAATTCTGTCTAGAAAACTTATCATGGTAGACTATCAAAGACAATGAATTCCATTAAAGTTTCAAAAGAATACAAAATTTCAACAAATTTACTTTAGACCTATAATGGTATTGTCTGTATATGTGGCCTGACAAATCAGTGCAGAGCACATGGCACCAGGAAGACAGCAATATTTATAAGTAGTTAAAAGTTTGTTTAAGACATAGAACACCTACTTTATTCAACAGGTCTTTGTGGCCTTGAGTTGTGATAATATGGTTTCAAACATTTTCAAGAAAACTAAAATTTCATATATTTTAATGTTTGTTGGTAAAATTAAACACACATCATGAGTTGAAACTGCTTCTAACAACCACTGTTTTCACCCCCCCACCCCCCCCCCACTCCTCCACAGTATGCTTGCCATTTCTCAATATTAGTACAGACCAATGCCCCCCTCTCCCTACCCCAAGATCCTCACCCTATTTGGTACTCACCTAGATCAAAGTCCCTCGCACATCTGTTCCGCTTGCTGCTGCCATGACTAGCCAGCTGGACTCTGTCCGTCAGGTCCCTCTGTCTGTAGGTGTGTCAGTGCTGCGTGTCTATCCCGAGCCTGAGCTCCTTGGCAAGCTGCAAACGCAAACAGCGGAAAGAATCAACAAGACTGTAGTTGTGAGAGCGAGCGTGGGTGTGAGCCAGTGCCTTATCATATTCTTGCAAGAGACTCCTTGTCAAGTTGACTGTTTGTGTGCGCATCTGTTAGGTAGGAGACTTGAATGCAGAATATTTTTTTGAGATAGAGTGTGTGTGAGCTTGCGTGTGTGTCTGCGTGACAAGATATTACAAAGACACACGTTTTACAAAGACTGTAGTGAGGTTTACACAGCGAGGCGGAACAAAGTGGGACAGCGGCCCTCCTTACGTAATTACACCCAGCATTAAAACACTAATCCAAATACAAACTGTACAGTTGCAAGAAAAGTATGTGAACCCTGTGGAATTAAATGATTTTTTCCGTTAACTGGTGATAAAATGTGATCTGATCTTTATCTACGTCACAAGTAAAGACTAACACAATAAGCTAATAACACACAATTATAATGTCTTGTGTCTTTATTGAATACAGGCGTTAAACATTCACAGTTCTGGTGGAAAAAGTAAGTGAACCATTGAGTTTGAGGAATTGTAGACCATTCTTCCTACAGAGTTGCTTCAGCTCAGACATATTCTCAGGATGTCTGGTGCGAGCAGCTCTCTTCAGGTCATTCCACAGCATCTCTACTGGATTATGGTCTGGGCTCTGACTGGGCTGCTCCAACAGGTGGATTTTCTATGCTTGAAGTCATTCTGTAGAAGATTTACTTTGATGTTTAGGGTCATTGTCCTGCCTCAGCAGGTGGACAACCACCCTGACATTATCCTGTAAGATACGTTGATAAACTTGGGAATTCATTTTGCCCTCGATGATATTGAGCTGTCCAGGTCCAAAGGCAGCAAAGCTCCAAATCATGATGCTCCTCCACCGTAAATCTCCTTTGGGATGATGTCTTCATGTCGGTATGGAGTGCCCTTTTTACAGCACACATACTGCAGCATGCACAAACAATTCAACCTTAGTTTCATCAGTCCACAAAACATTTTCCCAGTAGTGTTGTGGAGTGTCAAGCTGCTCTTTGGCAAACATCGGGTGCAGTGATGTTTTTATTTGGAGGGCAGCAGCTTCCTCTGTGCTCCTCGCAACCACGCAACCGCGCAACCACGGAACCACGCAACCAAGATTTGTGTACGACAGACAGAGATGTTAAGCAGCTGCAATGATTCCTTTAAGGCTTTAGCTGTTACTCTGAGGTTCATTTTTACCTCACTAAACATCTGTATCGTGCCTTTGCAGTTATCTTAACTGGACGCCCACTTCTGTGGAGAGTAGCCACAGAACTAAATCATTCCATTTATAGTTTGTCTGACTGTGGACTGATGAGTATCTAAACTCTGTGAGTAACTTTGTAATTAACAATTCTTGATCATAAGTGATCTGAGATTTATTGTGAGGCCTGGCTCACATCAGCAGACACTACTTGTGAATAAGAGGAAACTCAAAATGTTTGAGTGTTTTTGATTAAGTCAAAGTATCTCTCACCCACACTCCAATCTGGTTTCATTGGTTGGACTCCAAGTTTTCTATCTCCTGACTCCATTGAGCTTTTGTTGATGTCATTAGCTGAGGGGCTCACTTACTTTTTCAAGCCTACCCTGTGAATGTTTGAATGGTTCATTTAATATGGACAAGAACAATGTTATTAGTTAAAACAGATTTGTCTGTACAGTTTGTTCATAACTGTAACTGATCTGATTATATTTTAAGGCAAATTTATACACACATTCAAGGTTTATTGCTTTCTTAATACTTCTTGAGTATACTCTGACCCATAAATATAGATAAAAATCTTTGTGGATATAATTTTGATGTATGCATTGCATGTTAATGTGATATATAAAGGGCCCACAGAGACCCCAATAACAGTACAACCATCTGACAGAATAGACCCACGGTGGCACTCAACTCCGGCATAGAGGTTTGCTCTGGCTGTCTCATTAAAATCCTCCAACTCTAATTCCCTTTCAAATACCACCTCTATCTAAATAAACATGACCGAATACACTTACTCATACTCCACAGGCTTGCCAACCACAGGCGAGCAGAGAGATTTCACAGAGCCGGCTGGTTGTGTTTGGCCAAGCGTTATTCTAGAAAGGTTTGTGGATGGTAACAAAATGTCTAAAGCTAAACAACCACACTGATGCTCTTTGGGCTCATACCACAGCCAATCCATAAAGATGCCTGACATTTAAGACATTTAAACAAAAAAAAAAGATGATTGATTCCAGTCAATTTTCTTTTATACCCAGTTCATAAAGTACAAAGCTTTATAAGTTTTAAAACAGCCACGAATGACCTGAAACTATGGCGATAGCTACAGAAATGTGAGTCCCAAGTTTCCTCAGAAGTGAAATAAATTTTGACTCTTAACACTAAAGGCTGACTTACATTTGGCCCAGATATACTGTGCAAAGAATAGGCCATGTTTTACACTGAGGATCTTTGTATTCACGACCAGTATGCAAACTGCCTGTGGGCTTTTACCTCAGAGAGAGAAGAGATGATCTACATGAATGAATGAAATATCTTAAGACCCGCATGTTTACACATACATACCAAGGAAATGTCAATCAGATGCAAAATGCAGCAGTTGAGCCCTGAAAGAAATGTCAAAAAGCTAGCCTGACTCTGTGATGTGTGTATGGGCCCAGCACCGTTTGATCAATAGCTCACCTGAAATGAATATGTGATCATGCGCTCTGTCTCAAAGCGGACATGCACTCCAAACCTGACGAGAAAATAGACGCAACCCAGACAGGCCTCATTTCAACAATCTATTAAATACCGACCCAGTTTGACGAGTGTGGCCTGACCATCCCACCTAACAACTCCTCAGTAAGTCAAATTAACATTTTTGTTGCTTTCCGTTTGTGCAATTTAAAAGTCAAAGTTGAGACTAGGTAACTTCAGTGATCCCTGTTTCTCTTGGTCTTCACATCACTTCTAGTTTTCATCATTACAGATTACAGAACGCAGACTGTAGCTCATTACACCATGGTTACAGAGGATATTGGTTTTTTTCAGAAAACTTCACAGCTTTGGCAGAGAAACCTCATCACTGCTCGACATTAATAGCTGTCAAGCAAGCTTCAGTTTATAGCTCCTGAAATAAGAAAAGTCAGTGTCAGTGGTGAAGCTAGTGCTGAAACAACTATAGTATTAATTATTTTTTATTAATCCTCAATTGTTTCAATAATTAATTGCTTCATGTGTTTATGAAGCAGGAGCTCAAACTGGGTCCGACTTCTCAAAAGTGAGTATTTACTGCTTTTCTCTCTTTTATATTATTGTCAACTGATTACCTCTGGTTTTGAAATGAACAAAACAAAAAAGCTTTTTGAAGACGTCACCTTCAAAAAGACTGATTACTTGCAGTAGTAATTTCTCACTTTTATCTTTCTTTTACATTTTATACACTAAATGGTTAATTTACCTATCAAAAAAGTATAATTAATGAAAATAATCATTACCTGCAGCCAAAGTCAGAGATCCACAATTGTGATGAATCAGATCTTTTAGAACAAGTTCTCTCTCAAGTTCATGATCACCACTCTCATAGTGTTGTTTTAGACCAGCTGTTTTCAAAACTACTCTCATTCTAGAAACCCACTGTACGTGACATTTTTAGCACCAAACTGCTAAGCTGCTAACACGTGAACACAGTGGAGCATTTAGCAGCTAAAGAGCCAGATATTTCCTTCAGAGGTTGGTGGGGACCAAACCAGGGCTAAAAGAAAATTGAATATTGGACTTGCAGCCACCAGGAGATATGTAAATAGGCAACTATTGGCTGATAAGTTTGCCATGACAACATAACAGGTGATATTAAGTTGTTCATGCTGTGCTCACCACTTGTTTCCACTGCCTCCATGTGGCCTGTTATTGCAGAATAATCGCTTCTTTCTGCTCTAATGTTATCATGATAGAATGATCAGCACAGCACTACTCTACTAAACATGGTTGTTGTTTTGCAGTCTATACTTTCTGTGTCCAATATTCACGCTGCTCAGAGGTATGGTACTGCGTTTTGACCACAGGAAATGAGGTATGACCTGGAGTTTGTAACAAGCCCATCAACAGTTTGAATAAGCAGGATGGGACCCGACCTTCATGCCCTTCCTGTCATCTCCGTCCCGAGTCATTTTGCCCTCGTGTGACTCCGCCAGTCTCAAGTGGTCAGTTAAGACGGGGACAGATGACAATAGACAATCCAACCAGTGATGCCACCGACGCCTGATGGGTCGACCCCAGCGATGTCTGAGCATCGTGACACCGGGTGGTTTGTTGGTTAAAAAAGCAAAAGAAGGATACTGCTGCCAGACAGGAAGGTGGGAAACTAAAAATACAAGAGCAGGGAAAATAGAATGCAGAAAAATGAAGAGCTGACAAGACACAGAGGGGGGAGAGGCTGGATGAAGGATAGGTCAATGTACAACGGGCTGATGAAATAGAGCGAGAAAGACAGAGGAAGAAAGAAGTGGAACAGCAGCTCAAACAAGAGTCAAGAAACAGAGGAACAAGAAAATGAGACAAATTAAGTAGAGGGCAAGGCAGAGAGGAACACAATGAGATGGGGATAGCCCAAAAATAAAAAAAAACTGTCAGTCCCCATTCTCCCCTTGAAAGAGGAGAGAATTAAGGTGGAAGAAGACAGGCTCGTTCCTCTCTGTCTCGCCACTCCTAAAACCTGCACAGACTTAAAAAGACCAATATGTAGAAAGGAACAAAACGCCAGGGGGTTACATCAAGCGCTTGACTACGTTCAAAAAGAGCCACAGAGGAAGAATAACTGACACAATTAAGAGCATAACTGTCATCACAGCCAATCAACCCAGTGCTGCCCACACACGGGCACAGAGCAATAGCCCAATCATGACGAGGGATGAAGGGCTGCTAATTCCCCCAAGCAATTCAGCACTGACTGCTAACAGTGAATACCAGATACCTTAAAGGCTTAAAGGCTCGTAGGCTCGACAGCATCGTAATGCAACAGAAACAAGAGACACATGTACCAAAATCATTCCATCACAACACTTTCCTGCCTCATTTGCATCCTGAGAGGAAAGCTGACATTTAAATATAATCCTGCTGACATGCAAACTAAGTGCAGCCAATTCCATAACGCACATGCGCATCAGAAAACAGAATGATGTGTGAATCTGAAACCAATCACAGGTGAACACATACTCTCACTCAATAAAATACAGACCAAATTTAATAATGACTTCTCAAGCCCCTTCACTGTGACATTTCCTCTTCTATTTCTCCATCTTTTACAGCTAACATTCATTTCTCTTTTCCCCCCACTACCGCCTGCCCACCCTCACTCAGTTTTTCATTCTAAATCCACTTCTCTGCCTCCATCTTTTCCCCTCTCCATCCAAAACAACAGCCATTGCAGAAAGAGGGCCATCAATCTTCTTCAATGAGACCAGAGTGCGAGAGAGTGCCAAGGCTACAGCAGATTACTATCTCTCCTTACCTCCACTCAACACGGATAACATATAGGAGGAGAGGATGGGCAGACGGAGAGGGAGGGAGGGTGGAGAGCAAGTCAAAGAAACAATCTTAGATAGCAGACGGACGCAATAGATCTTAAAAGCCTAAAACAAACTTCCACCCCTGTCAACAGTGGAGGCTTGTCAAGTAAAGAAGCACAGCAGCTGAATTTAAAATGACTAATCCTAACTGGCAACTTCAAACCTGACCCTTGATTTATTTTTCCACACAAAGTTCTGCTGATGGAAAGATGGGCTACACTTGAGCTCACATCTCCTGTAAGCAGCTGGCTTTGGTGGAGGATTGTAATCAGTCATCAGTCATTATTATATATTTTTTTATAATCAACAAATCTATTATTTTTATTAATCTATTGATTGATTTATTCTATCTTTCTATCATTGATCATCTTGATCTGTAAAATATCAAAAAAAAAAATATATATATATATTGAAAAAGTTCCCACCAGCTCACAAAGTCTAAGGTGACCAAAAATGTTTTGCTTGATAAAAAACTTTATGGATTAATCGACTATCAATAATGTTGCTACTTCATTTTTGTATTGTTATCATTGTGTTTGCAGTCCAGTGTTTCTGCTCTTACAGAAACACTGTTGTTGTTGGTGAGGTGTGGTGAAGTATGGCAATGCACCCATCACTTGTGGTTCGTTTCATAGGTTATTTAACTACTGTTCCTGCATTGGCAAGTTTACACACATTAGTCAACTATAACTGATTACACGACCAAATGTTGGACGGACTTCAGGAACAGTTTCATCATGTCAACAATGTTACCAGCAAGCATTCATTTCCAGCAGTCACTGTGGATGCAGCAGTCCAAGTTTAATAGAGTGACTTTGTCATGTGATTTTGCAAAGGCATCACAAATAACGAAAGTGTCAGAAGAGTGAATGATGAACGAAAGGATGTTTTGCTGCCTTTTACCTTTACTAGTTAACCATTGCTAGGTAGAAAAAAATCATTTAATTCACTGTGCTGCTCAGAGGCTAACGGCAGCTAACGACAACTTTTCAGGTGGAATGTTTTTTTTGTGTTACTCAATGTATGAACAGGGTAATATGACTGAGAGTAAATATGAAAATGAATAGCTTTGAACCAGAACCTACAATATTTGGATAAAGAAGCTCGTGAGAAATAAAGTGTGCCAAATTGAATTGGCTACACCAGTTATTTCAACATGCCAAACTGCATAGACATAAGTATTGGCTCAGCCTCGGTAACAGGAGATACCCAATATTAAAGGACTCGGATCGTGATCAGGGCCAAAAACACTTGATCAGGAACCTAGTTACAGCATTAATGTTAAAAAGCTACATTTGATATAATCTGCATGTTTGACATTTTAACAGCTAAGCGTCTGTCAGCTCTGGCTAAAAATGAGAAGCTTAAAAAGGGTGAAAAGAGACAGGGGTTTACTGAGAGACTGATGTTAGCATCAGAGCTTAGTCAATCTGGGTGTTTTGCTAAATGGGAACTGGATCCAGAATAGATCCCAACTTTACTGACTGTTTCAGGACGAACATGTATGTGCATGAATGTAAAGGAGATGGGGAACATGATGGAGCAGCTGATGTTTATTTACTTGAAAAAAGACAACCTAAGCAAACAGTTGGTATAGTGCATATGTGAATGTGTGTGAAAGTGTTATCCTAAATTTACAGTTTCATGATATTTAAAAACTTTCACACTAAAAGTGTGTGAGCACGAGTGTGACGAAGCATTGACACTCACAAAGGTGGAAAAGCCACAGCTGTGACCGTGCGGCCGAGAGGGGTTTTTAACGAGCCGCCTCACTGCCTTGTGTGTTACAGTGGCAATAATCCACACACACACACACACACATACACACATACACACATACACACACACACACACACACACACACACACACACACACACACACACACACACACACACACACACACACACCATGTATCACCAGCAAATCCAAGGCCAAGTGTGTAATTCTGAGGAAAGCCCGTGAGAGAAAGAGATGGGATACATGGGAGAGTGTGGAGGAGAGATTTTGCATAGAAAATTCTCCTATTAGCAGCTAACACAAGTATGGTGGAGCAAAGGCTCTGTGATCTCCTATTACTTATACAACATAGTCTTCTCAAGCAATGTGCATCGTGTTTAATCCAAGGACACAACAAGACCACCAAGCCAGCTCTGACAGCTACTTCCACAATTGAACATGATAGGGCTAATCGCTATGCAGCTTTCTCACTGAGGAGAACCTTCATGGGGGAGTTTTGTCAGGCATAATAAGCTCTCCTTGCATTGTCACAGCTCTGTTGAGGAGGAAGGTTAAACTTAGAGCTGTCCATAAAGCTGTCTGGCTGGAGATCAGTGCAGTGTGGCTTCTGTTGGGCCTCTGGGTGACAAAATGACAAAGAGGAGGAGGTGGAGGAGGAGGCAGCAATGGGGCTCAGACCGCCCCTAAAGACTTTGACACTAACATAATCACTGATAATTGATTCGGCTGGTGAGGAAGGTGTTACATTAAAGGATGAAAACGACAGTGGTGGTGGCAGCACGGCGCTGAGGTTTAATGGGAGCTGATGGGGCCGACACTGCCTGTCACACGCCATCTAATCACACATGAAGAGAAGATTCTGAAGACGTACACATATCATCAAATCACTATCAGCCCCAGACCCATTCAGCATCCTCTAAGGGGCTTTGATCAGCAGAGGACCAAGAAAAGCGAGGGGGCACACGGGGCCAAGGACAGCAGAGAGACGGAGTGTGAAGACGTAAAGATAGAAAAAGAAGACAGACGTCCTTCACTGTTGCAGGATAGCCCTGAGACATCCGATGGGACAGAAACAGCAGGGCTTGAATTTCAGTGCACGAATACTGGTATTCTGCATAATTTCATCAGTTCCAGCAAATCTAACACTTATAATGGGGGAAATCACAAACACATTTACATCAAAGTCTAAGAATGTTCAGCCAACCTTTGCACCGGTGCAGAATGCGGGACGACACACCGGAAGAGCTACATCAGACGGACAGACTTCCACCCTCATCAACACACTCGGCGAGCTGTCTCTCCTTCTCTCTGCAAGGCTACAAACCCCCTCTGCTGTTGAATTTGAAGATGGACCGATGGCTCAAACTTAAATCTACATCCTCTATAATGGAATCTGGTTAGAAAAAAATAGAACCTGAAAGGACCATTGCAAACAGCCATGCCGCTGATGTCAGCGTTAATAACGTTAATCCTCAGGATCCTCAGACATGTAAAGGTAACGTTACAAAGGTGAGGCAGCAGTCCAAAGACAACCTTCAGGCTAACTCAAAACATATCCATGGCTCAAACTTAACAACAGTGAAATGAGCTGCTTGATTTGTAAAAAGTACATCGCTGTTCCTTTTACCAGCTGATGTTACAAAACGTCAACTTGAAGTCATTCATAACTTCACAGAGTAACACAAACCTCACCAATATGATGCTCATTTCAAAGCTTGGCCAAGAGGAGCTTGAGTTTTTTTGTTACTACATGGAAAGACATGAGGCGGAGGAAACAGAGTGCAAGGACAGAACACAGCATGGAGACAAGGTCAAGTCAAGGAGAGCAACAAAATGCAGTCTGAGGTAAGAATAGGACAACGTGAGACATGTAATTATGACATGTCTGCGAATATTCGCATATGCATTCGCATATTCTGTATAACCTGGGCCATAACCTTGTCCAATACAATAATAATAATTTAGCATGAATTCTACCAGTATGTGATTTAATTCAAAATTCATTTATACCTTATACTGGGTTCTGAGATGCTCCAGCCTTTGTTTAATTTGGCGAATGCAGTTTTCAGATGCAAAGACTGGACTCAGTGATGCACTGAAATAAAGCTGAAATGATTATTATTATTTACAAGATGAACAATTGACTAAGTCATTTATCAAGCAATATTGTCAAAGATTACCTAGTCGCATCTTCTTAAATGTTCAGATTTGCTGGTTTTCTCTGTTTATATCACTGAATATTGAATATCTTTGGGTTTTGGGCTGTTGACAAAACAAGACAACTGAAAGCGTCTCCTTGGGGGAAATTACTGTTTTCTCGTATGCAGATTGATTGATAATGAAAATAATCATGGTGAACTAGCAAATGGCAATGAATAACATCATTAGATGAAAAAACAGAAGCAAAGGAGACAGCCAAGATTCACAAGATTTCTTGGAACAACTTACCTGCAAAGCACATTGAAAAAATGTGCACAAGTGTACCTGTGCACCAGAAAACTGGTGCTGTTTTAAGGCAATGAGTGGTCAAACCAAATATTGATTTGATTCAGGTTTTTTCATTTTAACTCTTTTAACTTTAACTTTGCATGAAGTAAATGATAAATAAATGAAATAAAATCTTTTCCTGCTATTTTTTTTTTTAAATCCCCACTTTACTTTTAGTGCCTGAAACTTTTGCACATTGTTATATACAGTATACACATATTTTAGTGAAAATGTTGCAGCCTGTACAACATGTTCAGAAGTTAATCTATTTGTTATTATCTGTTTATCTGCGTCATCCTTGAAATAATCAAATGGAGTATATCTCTCTCTCAAATTAAATCGAAGGCAACTGGACTTGTATTTGTCTGTGGTCTCTCTAGTCCGCACTAGTCCGTCAGACTAGTGCGGACTAGAGAGACCAATACATGATGAACTGATGAAGCCGCTTGGATAAGAGGCGAAACGTCTTCCACAGACAAATACAAGTCCAGTTGCCTTCGATTTAATTTGAGAGAGAGATAACTATGACCTGGACGAATGAGAACATTCACAGACAAATGGAGTATAGTGTAGCGGAAATCTGAAACAAGTTGTCTTTGAAGTTTATCAAAACCTTTGCAAAGGGACCGCTGCTGTACAGAAACAGAGGGGGTGATATTTTCACACTAGAGCGCTCTCTTCTGACCATGCCCTGCCAAAAAAGAAAAAAAAACTCCATACAAAGTAACAGCTAGGCAGCATCAGGTGCTGTCTCATCCTTGGGAAACAGCAGGAGAGGCTGCATACCAAAGTTATCAGGAAGGACGGAGGTAAGTTTCTACTGTAGAGAACATTCAAGTTTTTAAAAGAGTGGTTTACAGAGATATTTCTGAGGGTTAAATGTGAATAATTTCTTTTCTACTGGTGAGTACATTAATTGATAAGAATGTAGGCAGGCATATTTAAGGATTTGAATGAATAAAAACTACTACTACTACAAAAACATTCAAGTTAATGTTGTCAGTACTGCATTCACTCATTTACATGTTACATAAACATTTCCATTACAATAGCAGTCAGCAAATACTGCAGTTACAATTCAGCTGATGCCCTTCTCATTAGCTTTTAAAGAAATGACTAACATTATCCTACAATAATCGGCCAGCTGTTTATTATTGTAAATTGCCATTCTGTGGGAGAACACTTAAAGGTCTACGCTAATAAATCTGAGGTGCTTCTCATTTTTCAGAGGAAATAAATACATTTTAACCTGTCTCACCTGTGCTTTCAGCAAATCCCTGTTTCCTAACATGGCATAACATGGAGCGCCAATTGTAGTCACCCGCACAGCTTTGTTATTAACGTGTAATGGAGACACATGAGGTAAGTCTACTAGCGGTGACTGGGGTGTGCCTATCTGCTGAGTGAACTGATGAAGACGGAGGGTTCCCTGTAGCCTTACAGTCAGAGCGCTGATAAATTGGCCAGCCTCCACCCTCTCCCCTACTGCAGAAAGGATGTGTGTGTGCATGAGAATCAGCATGGACGCCTGCTAGACTGGAACTGACAATATTAAGTGGCAGTGCGACCGATTTCATGAACACAGGGAGGCAGAGAGCACCGAGGAGCAGGAAGGCCTCTATTATGTCACAGAATAGCAGACATAAAAGGAGGAAGTCGAACTATGTGTCCTCCTCTGCAGCACCAACAGGCTCACCTTTCCCAAATTAAAGGTTGCCGAGCACAAGCAGCATGAAACAGACAGACAAATACACATTTCCACCTTGTGCCGAAGACATAAACACACATCGGCTCATGTTGAAAATGGCTGGTGGGAGATCAAAGATTTTAGAGAACCAGAGGAGCTCCTTCAGGTAGACTACGGGGGTCGGATATGTTACAGAGGAGCAAGGGAGGAAAGGGAGAGGTTGAGAGGGAAAAAAGGCAAATAAGAAGGGGGAAGAGGAGCAGCGAAAGCCGCAGGCTTAAGACAGTGGGGAGAAAAAAGGAAGACTGGGATGATGACGAGTAAGTGAGAAAATGCAAATGAGAGGCTGCTGAGCAAAAGAGGAAAGAGAGGAGAGAGAATGTGAGAGATTACTATAGGAACTGCTGAAAGAGAATCTGAAGAGCAGAACAAAGCTGACAGCGAAAAAAAGTGTGGCGAGAAGGGGGATCGAGAGCACAGGAGGAAATGGCAACACATGAGACACGATGAGCACACATCATGCAGCCTTTCCGTTCTAAAATGAGCCGTGTGCTTTCACATGTCCTTCACAACGTAGTGCTGACGGCTCCAGACATCACAGCACAATATGTTCAAAGAAAGAGGAATGCAGGAGCTACAGAAAATGAAAAGATGAAGAAAGGTAGCAAGAAGGAGAGTGAGGTATAATAAAGAGGATGGAGATGGTCCCCAGAGAGGTGGCCCATGGCATCTGTTTGTCACGAGCCAAGACCACAGGGAGGAGGAGGAGGAGGAGGAAGAGGAGTGTAGGCTGCAGCTCCTCTTCTCAGTCTTGTGCTCCCTGGCTGTCCTCCATAGAAGCTGGAGGCTAGACTTAAGCACTGCCAGCAGCCACCAGGGAGAGAGGGGAGGCCTTGGGAAAGGGTCATCCACAATCACCAACAAAACAAAACTCAGGGACGCACATCTGCATCATTAGCGGAGGAGCCCAGAGTCTCCTGATGTCTCCTCACTGCAAAACAGATCCCTCAGAAATGTGGCCACCACAGTCCCTGTGCACACAAACACCCTCTACACAATCGCCATACAGCGATGTCAGCCTCCTCTTCATGAATATTCATCTGCCTCATTAGCACTCAAGTGGGGAAACACAGCATATTGCATGAGACTCCCGTTACTTGGAGAGAGAATGAGAGTTGAGAGAGGAGCGGAAAGGCGAAGAAGAGATGGGACACATGGTGACTGTAGAGGAAGCAAAGGGGAAGAGAAACAGAGTAAGAGGCAAAGCCTTCTTTTCATTGCCAGTAAACTTTTTTTTGTGTCTCAAGAGTGAAGAGGGAAAATTTCCCATATTGTTCCGGGAGCTGATACCCTCCTGTCGCTTTTCCTTACGAAACCAGACAAGGGCAGTATGAGAGCAGCGTCAGCAGCAGGGACAGCATAGCGGGAGCACAGACTGGGAATTATAGACCATTTTACCCTGCAAAAGCTCCAGCAATAAAAGCTTAAAAACAGCTGCAATTTCTCTGCTTAAAGTCTGGCTGTTCACAATAACTGTTGAACTGTAGGGGATATGTGTGAATACACCTCAACACAAGCTGGAGCTGTACACATTCATGCAACCCTCACCTTTGTTCAGTAACAAAACACACCGGCACGTACAAATGTACAAAGCCAGACTGCCTAGTACACAGACACTTAGTCTGTCAGTCCACTCAGTCAGACTGTTTCTCTCTGAGCCACTTGCCAACAGGCACATGCGGACAGATACTACCACACATAGAGAGAGGATTATTTTCTCTTTATGTTGTAATGCCAGTGAATCTCTTAACAGGAACTGCCAACAGGGGAAATCTCCCATCCTGCAGCTGTGTCCTCAGAGAGACTCTGGAAACTGTAGAAACAGCAGACTCTATTTCTTTGACTTTTTCTGTGTGGCTTTGGTGACAGAAACAGTTGGCCAGTCAGGGAGGAGGAGATGAGGTAAAGTTGGGCAATGCCACCAGAGTCATTCTGGTCCTTTAAAGGGCACTAGCAAAACCCACAGTTCCATAATTGGACCAGGTCTCAGGAAATCAATACTGCTGCTTACATGAGGGGCCTCCACCAAAGCTTTTTCATATTCCAGCTCCTACACATGGTTTCTAACCAAAAAAATCCCTTCAATTTCAGAACAGTATGAACTATCGATTTCACAGCCACGATTCATACTCTTCCTCCGCCTCCATCTGTCCCCTCTGTTGCCAGTCCCCTACCCTTGACACATAACTTCTTTTCCACTCTACATTAAAGGGAAACAGGAGTGTTTCTGTTCAGGGTGTGGAGTGGTCCTTATCCTTAAACTTCATAAATTGATACCAATCAAACCACTTACAAGTGGCTTCCCATGTCTTTATTTCAACAAGTCCTCCAATCCATACAAGCATGTCGGCTGTTTGTTCCTACCCTCAAATACGACCCAGAGGACCGTTTCTTAATATAGTGCCCCATACTGGTGGCAGGAGCAACAAGTCCTCCAACCCTCTGGTACGACCCATAGGAGTGTCTCCTGAAATAGCACCCCAACAGCGGCATGCGTACCGGACTTCGGTTGTCATGGTTACCGTAATAAACATACAACTGTACCGAGAGCGGTGTACCGAAAGTTCCCGTGCTTACTATAATAACGCTAATCGCTTGGTTATGTTTAGGCACAAAAACTACTTAGGGTTAGGAAAAGATCAAGATTTGAGTTAAAATAAGTACTTCCTCAACATCAAACGATCTTTGTTGTCATGGCTACAATAAGCTACAGCAATGCCTTCAATGTAATTCTTCATATAGCAGACAAATATTCAAAACTGACAGAGGAGCTATACTTACTACTCTTTTTAGATGCATTTCAAAACTTTCACTGTTGTTTAACATTGTCTATTCTTTCCTTTTACCTGTTTTCAGTTAGCGCTGCATTTCTTGCACTGAAGGCTTAAATAGTTTAAAGTTTGTAATTATTATTTAGAGCTGCAACTAACAAGTTTTGGCTGGACCAAAACAGCAGGACCAGCCCTATAATCTCGAATGTCCCTGACTGACTGGCTGACTGACCATATTCCCACCACTGATCAGCCGAGTGCCTTGGAGTTTCTGGTGCAAACAGGTTCTATTAGTGGGGTGTTTACAGCCTGCAGCGTTGCCAACTGAACGCATTGTAGATTCTAGATTCAGAGACTTTTTTTCAAACAGATAAACCTGGTACATGACTGGACCGTGTACGGATGTCAACTGGGAGCTTAAGGTTACACCTCTTATTACAGGCAGTCTACCGAGCTGCTCTGGTTTCCTGGCTGCTTGGGAACTGCTGGGAAGCAGAGGAGCACTTCCAACACACTAAGCCTCACCTCTATTATGGCAAAGAAACTACTTTCATTACATGTACAATTGTCCATAAAGGAGGCAGATGAATATTTAAACATAAGACAAACCAGGAAGAGAGAGGGTGAGAGAGAGAAAGAAGTAAGACATCGGTAACTACTAAAGAAACTAGCAGATCTGAATAGCATGTAAACAACAGAAACACCAGCAACTAGAAATCACACAATATGCTTATTACGGCACAGCAACAAAAGCCCTGTTAAGAAATAAAGGGATTCTGCCAACTCAAGCGATAGAGGGCTTTTAATTTGAGTGTTGAGTTTGTATTAAAACATAATGCAGTAACTTTAACATGGCAAATTAGAACAACTGCAAACAAAAACTAACGTACTACAATATCGCTATGGCCAATTATACATATCAAACAGAGGGAGCTCCCTCTAATACAAGCCTGCCTAAATAAAAGTCGGTTAGATTCTGGAGTTGAGGTAAATAAAGGCTAAACTGTTGGGGGTGCCAGATGCTAGGCTGTGGTCTATGTGAGAGACAAAATAAGAAAGATATTTTGTCTCTTATAACTTTCTCTCTGATTGATCATTTTACAGTAATTAGAGCTAAAATCACTGTCTTCATTTTAATGTTTGAGGATTTTGTCAGATGACGATGTGGTTGTAAAATCAGGATTTGACCATGAGTGGTACAGCCTTTGGCATTTTTGCTTTAAAATTGACCTGAGCAATTTACCAATTATCTGACTTTTTGCAGTTATTTATTGTCAATCAACTAGTCAATTAACTGTTGGAACATGTATTATTCATAATTGTTTATTATCAATTGGAAATCATTATCATTATTATTATTATTATGACTGGAATGGTACATGATTAACTCAAGAAGCCACACTGTCTGCAAATGAAACAAACTTTGAAGGAAATGTTTCACAAATTGAAATTTATAACATGCATGCAACCACTATTCATATATGTGAGTAATTAAGTTCTGTTAGATACAAATCTAGGGTGTTATTGTTATTTTCTTCTCATTAAACATCTAAATTCCAGTTACTGGCTTCATGGCACACTGTAGTTTTCATCAATGTCCTCAACACACACCCTGGGGATGACAGAACATTCCTACTGCTTTCATTTTAAGTGAAAATTATATCCTTCTCAAATGCCAAATCAAATGATATTTCAGCCACAACAGAGCTGGATCTGGTAATCAAACCATTTGGATGGGTCACCGTTTTCCAGGCTTAAATGCCAAATAATATCTGCAAAACTGGATCTGACTTTTGGGCAGTGACACTTTTAACCAACTGTGTTGTCACTAATTCATATTCAGATGGCTTCCCTGGGTCACAAGTTGTGCTGAGCAGCCTGGCAGAGACCAGGGACCTGACCAGTTCAAATCACAGGACCAAACTCAGCATGCATGCATGATTTAAATACATCTAAATGGCAGATGGCAAGAGAACTGGCTTGTGTCTGGCTCCAAGACAGAAGCAGTGATGTAGGGGAAGCAGAGGATGAGACTGTGTGCTAGAGTGAGAAATGGCTTGGCTTGTCTTTAAGATTACTTTTCCTCTTAAAACATTCACTTCATCTGTGTCACTCCTGCTCCCAACTTGTTATTGGAAAATAGCTCCGTGCAGGAACGTTGGAAAACCATTCGATGCCGGCACTGTCTGCATCAGTCACACGCTGACACGCACATACACACAGAAAATACATTTCATCCTCCATATCCGAAACAGCCAATAGCACTGGCAGGCATTTGCGACCCCAATCCATATTTCAATTTCCCTCCTCTCATGCAAACTAATTCAATACTTGTTGCCTTCCCTCACAAGCGATCAGCAATGTGAGAAATGAGCTTCTTCTTGTGCTGCATCTATAAAAGGCCCAATCAGAAACATTTTTGAGCAGGCCTCCGCCTATATCAATTATGTTTTACTAGGCCTGCACACAGGCAGATCCTTGGAAGTAATGTTTGAGGATGAAAAATATGTAATACAAAGCACAGATCCTTTTTCTCCACATTTTCTGTACTCAGAATCCATTTAGCCCACATTAGCTACATTTAAAACTATATTTTACATCACATACTGTCGCATAGTGCTCATATCAAGAGCTTAACTACTCATGGTTTTAAAACAGTTAAGTAAGTATTAAGCTAACAGTGAGATGTAAGTCGAATAAGTAGTTCAAATATGATTTACTCTAATTTGAGATTTGACCCTGAAAGTGGGATTCAGCTTAAAACAAATATCACATATCAGTTTTTTTTTCAACAACATTCATCAGTGCAGTTTTGTGAACTTGTAATAGTCTCTCACAAAGCCAGAGACAGAAATGCCAAAGCTGTAGGCTGTGATGCCATCGGCCAACACTTTCTGGAATCAATCCACCAACACAGCTCAGGAGACAGACTGGCCACAGTGACAACCAGCCAAGTTTTGGGGGAATTTACGTATATACGGTTAATCAGGCTCATCAGTGGGGAAAAACTCAGTTAGAGATTCTACAATGGATTTCTGACGAGTGAACCATTTCCAAACACTTTCAGCTCACCAACTTGCATTTGATATATTAACTGCTGTAGCATTTTCCACTCTGACACCACAGAAGAGACTCACATATCTTGACATCTCCCCCCTGTGGCACCATCAACAAAGAAATTTCCCAGTAGCACAGAGAGAAATAAGAAAATGAGTGTAAACAGATACAGCACATAGCTAGCTGGGTGGAGCAGAGTCAAATTGAGAAATGGTGCAGTGCAGAAGTATTTTGTTTGTTAAAATTCTCCATACTCCATATTATTGATCCTTGCATTCTGTCCATATTCACTCTTAAAGTACAAACCAACATACCCATACTCATGACTGACAACACCTAGTTAAACACAGGAGTCTGGCTGCACTTTTCCTCACAACTCTTTGCCCATGTAAAAGGAGCAGCAAGCAGGTAATAGCGACAAATATAGGGGCTTAAACAGCGACAGCTTTACGATGCCTGAGTGGCCACTATGACTCCATTCCTGTCAGATTGTATTAGCTTGGCCTCCACCGTGTGTTTCGATTGGCTCTTGGCCTATTCCCAGCAGTTACAGAAGCACCTCCCGTAAATAAACCAAATGGCTGCATCTTGTAGTGTATGAAGGGGGGGGGGGGCTCTGGGCAGCTGGGCACTTGTGTGTAAAGAACATCTGACAGAGTGGTTGAATAGTTTAATATACAGCAGCGAGCTGAATGGACACAGTTGACTAGAGGGAGAGCTCGGCACACATCAGTGTAAGAGTTTAAATTTGACTAGTGTTTAAGAAGAATACAAGCAGCCAGGCGAGGAAAGCACTGTTAAATCAAGACAAGTGGTTTCATTCCACTCCACCCACACACACACACACACACACACACACACACACACACATACACACATACACACACACACACATACACACACACACACACACACACACACACACACACACACACACACACACACACACACACACACTCCTATAAACAAAAGAAAAAGTGTGTCTGTCTGCCAGCTGCCAGGTGCAAGTCTAAGGAAAGGCCACCTGTCTAATAACCGTTTTTGATGCATACAGCTCAGCAATATGAGACTGAGCATCTGGCCTGTCCCCTCCAAACTGATCTTGTTAACAGCACGAGTATCGTTGTTCCTCATATAGAAATTATGTGGGTTCTTCACCTAAATAGGTTTTTCCTCACCAAAAAACATAATTTTGTTTTGATTAATTCAACCAATTAGGGCTTGAGATTGCAATGCAGTTTTTACCACCAACTCTCCACTGCGAGATGTCCGTTGGATGTTTTTATATGGAGCACACAGGATTTATTGCTTGTTGTCCGCCAAAAACCAGGGGTGATTTGAACTACTTTAAAACCAAGTCACTTGTTCTTTGTAAACCTAATACCCCTAGAGTAAAACACAGTGGATTTGTAAATTCTAGTAACAATTATTAAAAATGCAATGCTTGACATGCTGCAGCTAAATTAGTTTTTTTTTTATGGCTTTGAAATGGCCTTTGAAAAACAGTGGAAAATAATACATTTCCTTGCACAGATAAAAAATACTGGACTTTAGCTAAGCATGCTGAAAGAAGAAACGCTGGCAGGGCTGCTCGCACAATGAAACGACAATCAGCTAAATGTTACTTTGAATTATGAAGAGCAAAATTATATAAAAATACAGAAAAAAGTATTTCCCACTAATCATCAATATCACAATGTTGGAATAAGTGGTACATGTTACTTGCATATGGCTGCCACAAGCCTTTATATGCATTTGATTGGATTTGTATTTGTTCCTTTTTCACAGTGGAAAAAAAAAGCACATGTGTAATTAATAAAATCAACAATGGCTCTGCTCTGTGCTCACTGAGCCATGCTAAACGGTAGCATCTATAGAGCTTTATATAAGGGTCACTGAATGGTGTGCATAGCTAGTACTGTACAACCTCCCACAGTAACTCAAACTCTTCCAGCACACCTGACCCTTACACCTAGCCTTGAGGGTGGTGGGCACCCATTTCATTATTGTGGTCAGATTTTGTTTGTTCAGCTTTGACCTGGAGGTTCAGCCATTACAAACAGTGTTGTCTCTATTGTTATTATTATTGTTATTATCATAGTGGTCATCATCCATTTTGTACTGTTTGAAATTTTGCAGTATTTACAGTCTGTGATCTTTATTATTTACGGCAGATAGTGATATCACATCCTGTTTTGCACAGGACTCAGGGTAATTGTTGTTGAACTGTAGGAAACTGTGACTTAGCGATGACAGCTGTAGCAGAACAAAGTTTGCATAATGAACTCAAATCCTACTTGGAAACAGCACAAAGTCATTTTGTTTTGCAGATGGGGCTGTGACTTAATAAAACTTTCAGACCAATATGAGTCATAAACTTGTATGTCAAGAATGCATCTTTACCAGCAGCTAGGTAAAGAATGTGTTTGACAGTAAAATGAGAAAAATGTAAAGCCAGCCAACAAGTTATCTTTGAGATTCAAATATTTTCAACCATAGACTGTTTTGAATCAAACAAGACTCCCATTCAGTGCATTTCTGAACTCCCACATGCCTCCCTGCTCATGCATACAACTCCAGCACAACTGAGTAGAAAAACACTGTGGGACAAACCAACTGAATTTTTGGCATGTATTTGAGCAGGACTTATACAACCACAAACACAAATTAATAAGTAAACACTCTATTATTATTTCTACTATTCCAACAACTTCCTCCTCATTACTTTGAGAATCGTTTTTATTTGCCCTTTCAGGTGACCAGCTAATTTGTTTTGTGAAACACTGTTATATATTCTGTGGCTTATTCCACCAATTTACAGTTGACTCATTTGTGAACTGGTCATTTTAATTCTATACTTTGCTTAGACATTTCACATCTCACGACCTCATATTTTGTCAACTCATTTGTTTTCAGATTTTTTTTTAAATGCTTTCAATTGGGGCTGCAAAAAATTATTATTTTTATTCATGATTAATGATCATTTTCAGATTAGTTTCTGAATTAATCAATAAAAAGTTTTGTCAATACAATGTCAACCAAATAGTGGAAAATCCATCCATCCATCATCTATACCACTTATCATTTGAGGGTCACTGGAGGTTGGAGCTATCCCAGCTGACACTGGGCGAGGGTGGGGTACATTCAGGGCTGACATATAGAGACAAACAAGCTTTCTACAGACAATTTAGCTCTAACCTGCATCTCTTTGGACTGTGAGAGGAGGCCGCAGTACCCGGAGGAAACCCACGCAGGCATGAGGAGAACATGCAAACTCCACACAGAAAGGCCGGCAGGTTCAAACTCAGAAGCTTCTTGCTGTGAGGCGACAGCTGTGCTAACCACTGTACCACCGCGCCGCCCTATAGTGGAAAATACCTGTTACAATTTGCCCGAGTCAAAGGTGACGTCTTCAAATGTCAAGTGTCCATTTCAAAGAGTATTTTCAAATTTTCAGCATCCTCCATAAGAGAGTGATCTTTTTCAGTTTGACTGAACAACCTCTTTGATTAACCCACGCATTTTATGTTATGGCTTATTCCATTTATTCTAATTAGCCCATTTTTAGGTATCTGAAAAAACAAAGTCTTCTAATCAAACCAATTTTAGCTTTTCTCTTTTTAAAACATATGCTTCCTCACACCCTACTTTATGAAATAAAGTGTGCATATACTCTACCCAAATCCCAGTCTGTGTTTTCCCCATGAGGATTTTCTGACACAGTCTGCTATTGTTCATACCCACCAGTCTGTTTCCTAATCTACCCGCCCAAACAGCACTGTGTACTCCCATCCTCCCATGTCTCCTGTTGCAGCTGTGGTTGGAGTGAGTATGTCTTATACAGAACTGCAACAATTACTCAATTAATCAATTGGATGATAGGCAGAAAATAAGTCTGGAACACTTTTGATCATTTAAGTCCCTTATCAGTCAAAAACATCACCTGTTTTGTGGTTCCAGCTTCTTCTATGTGATGATTTGCTGCTTTTCTCTCTTTAACATCATAAATTAAATATATTTAGGTGCTTGGACCGGTTGACTGGACAAAACCAGACATTTACAGTTGAGTGTGAATGTTCTTTCTTTACATTGAAGACAGGGGAAAGGGAAGAAAATTTCTTAACATCACTTAAAAGCTTTTTCTGGAGCTTCTATTTACATCTTACAGTCTTCATCAGGGAACTTCATTTAAGGGGTTTTGTGCCTCTCTGACAGCATATAGACTTAACGATTAATCAAGAAAGCAGTCTGCAAATTAATTATAATGAAGATTATCTTCAGTTGCAGCCCTAGTCTTTTATGTGTATTATGTAATTGTGACTTAAATCAGATATTGATCCTGATGACTGAGTCACTGTTCTTTCTCTGCTTAAATAAATAACCCACTTCATCAGTCTGTCTGTGGCTTAAGTCCACTTCATGACCACTTCATTTCCAACGATGTAGCAGAGGTGACATTAGGACTTCACTCTGCATTGCAGTAGCCTTCCTGCTGGACTCCACTCTCTCTGCTCAGCTGCTGTCTGGCATGGTGCAACCTGCAGCTGTCCTGCACTGCGCATGGAGAAGCAACAGAGGGGGGAAACTATTGTGGTGGTCACTATTTGGCAGGATACTCAGGCTGAGCCGGGGGATATAGCACAACATGTCTTCTTATAGTGGGCTCGTTATTTTGCATGTCCCTGTGGAAATTTAACCACTGATCATTTTTGCCGTGACGTCCACATCCAACCAGCAGACCTCAGTAGGACACATAAAATGACAAAAAAAACAGCCGAAAAGTCGCCCTTACATCTTCGACTCCTCAAATATGAAACCTGAGCCGTTACTAACCTGCTAACATTAGCCAGCTAGCGGCTAATATTGAAGCTCTGTAAAAGTGCTGCCAGCGTTAAAGCACGCCCAAACTTTAAACGTACGTTAATACGGGAGGTATATTATAATATACAAGCAATAAATACGGGAAGAGCTAAATTTATAGCGTTAAAACTCACCTTTGTTTCGCAGTTCCACAAAAGGGATGAAGGATTTTTGACAAGAGCTGTCACAGCACTTCCGGGTGAGACTGTGACGTGTACAGACGCGTAATAAGCATTTGGCCATGCTGGGATTGTTTTGGTTTTGGACTCTGAATGTCTCACTGGAAAAACAAATAAATTTGTGACTTAAATTGCCACTCGTCTCTACCAGGACACTCCCTGTCACTGATATTCCGACTGTGGTTAGTCTATATTTGTGTAGTTTAAGATTACTTGTTCAAGAGGTGATTAAGATGGGACAATTGATCCCCAGGAGGAAAATGTAGCAGGAAATACACCAGAGAGCAGTGGTATTGGTGGTATTCAGTTCCTTTGCCAAAGTAGCAATGTTACACTATAAAAATACTCTCTACTTTATACACTAACTTTTATATTGTAAAAGTTCTCTGTTTTGTAAAAGTCCATAAAAGTATTAAAAGTATTAGTTATGTAGCAGTATGGCCCCTGTCAAAGATATAGACTATTATAAAATTGATTGATTTATTGGATTTTTATTATTTATGCAGTATTGTCTAAAAAGCTGTTGTCTATTGTCTATTGTTGTTGCTGATGGAGGTGAAGCTAAGTTTATACACAGTAAATATTAATGTACTGTCCTGATGATCATCATATATACTGTTACCATTGAATGAGGCTACCACACAGACCAAGGGGCCCAAGGGTTCAAGGATCCCTGAGGTCAGAGCCTCTGTTTGAAGTGACTGTTGCCATTTCACTTTGGAAATTCACAGAGCTCAGTTAAAAGTAGAGATCATGTTTGTTTTTTCTGATACTGATCAGAGCTTCTTAATATTGAGTATCTGCCAACCAAATCCAATCCGATATTATTACTGATGCTACATTAAAATTTTATTTTTACCAACGGTGGCAGAGAGAATGTGTTCTGGTCCACCTGCACAATGTTACTGAAAGAGACACAAAATAATCATAAATGAACGGATTATAAGACAGACAGACAGACAGACATGTAAATAATAGTGAATAATAATAACCCTTTCTGCTGTTATTGTTCCAACAAAAACAATCTTAGCAGTGTCAAACATACTGTAAGAATCCAAGAATTAACTGAGATTCAGAAGAAGAGAAATTCACAGGAGGAATTATAGAAAGTTCAAAAAAGCAGTGTCTTTACTCAAAAAGCAGGAGGTCATACACAGGTGGTCAATCCAGCACTGGCAAACAATAGCAGGCAGGAAGCAGACAAAAATCTAAAAACCAAGTAACAAAGCAAAGTAACAAACCATGAGGGTGAACGTAAGGAGCAGCAAATACAAACTGGCAGAGAGCAAAAGGAACAATGAAGTTGGACTGACAGGAAACACCGAGGGCAGGTAAGTAGGTGGGAACCAGGTGAGGGTGATCAAGGGAGCAGGAGGCACACAAGGGCAGGAACTGAAAGCACAGGAGAAGTGAGTGATATCTTTAGGCTCCTGACTTCTCAGACCTCAACAGCAGAACCCTCCACCATATCAAGACAATGTAGGGCGCTTTTCAGCAGGGCCTTTTTTTTTACACAGCATGACATTACGTGTAGATGTGTGGGTGGCTGTGTGTATATATGTGTACATGTGTATTTATGTGGGTATCCAGTACAAGTAGAACTAAAAACATATAGGTCAACTCTATGTTGTCTCATAGTGTGTATCTTTATGTTTTTAATGTTAAAACAAATGTCCCTCCTTGTCAAATAAAGACCATCTATCTATTTGGGAACTCTCAGTTTATTTTATATTAGACTAACTAATAATCAATAGTTGTGAAATTTAAGTGATCTTGATACTGAAATGTATACATTAGCTTGTATAAAATTTGATATTTCTTATAATGTGGTGAACAAAATGCAGCCAGACATCAATGTTGAAGCCACATCTAAAAGTAAAGATAAGTCTGTCTGTATTACAGCATGCAGCGCTTTCCTTTGGGTCTGGGTTATTAGTGATTTACATTATGTCTTCAATAAAAAAAATTTCTTTATCACAGGTAATCGCCTGACTTTATTTCCAGAACTCTGATCATTCTTAGCATACATTCAGGATTTTTTTTTTTTTTTTTTTTTTTTCAGGGCAAACCCTATTAAATGCAGGAACTTTGCCACATGTGTGGTCTTTGTGAATTATTGCCCTCAGGAAAGTGGGTCGTCCCAGCAGGAAATAGATTCAAGCAAGATTAGTGGGTATACAGGAGATAATGCTTCAAGCAATTAAAAAACATACTGAGAGTAATGTAAAATATAAATTAGTGTACAGTCTCTTTGTATAGATTTGCAGCTTTACTGGGCTGATGATATGACAGGAAAAGATGTGCTATAATATGATTACGATTCTGATGCCAGCATCAAAATTGGCTATGAAATAAATGGTGTGCAGCCTTGTTTATGTTGCAGATGTGTAGGCAGTGTTGCAGATATTAAGTCACCACATGTGGGTAGTTGCCCATGTAGGGTATCTTGGCAATTTCGCAGTGTTATAAGAATATCGTAATATGATTTTCCCTTTTGAAGATTTAAATCACATTTATCCAACTTCAACAAAAGCACTTGGGATGCACTATGATTTTTGCTGTGATGCTCATCCAAAAGGTTGTCTGGTGGGATATTTAGTTTAAGGCAAAGCAAATTAGAAAGATAAACAAAAAAAAATCTGGCAATTGAATAAAGGAGAGAAGAGAAAAGTTGTTATGACACCTGGATTGTTTTCCTCTCGGGAATGTTTGATCTCTTGAGGGAAACAATGCTGCAGTGGTAATATTCATACGCTCCTTTCACAGGTGGAATTTGCTCATCTGTTGTGTGAAACAGTCCACGTCCCCACAGTTTTGAATTATATACATCACGTGTTGACATTCTGTATTGCTTCTCTGCTATTGTAAATAATAAAAAATCCAAATTTCTTTTTTTTTTTTTCCTGTTTGTTGTTGTTTAATGTACAGTGCATCCCTACATGATTCATAATGTGGAATTTTCCCAGGCGGTGGGATGTTTCAGTACATGAAATTGTATTACTGTGTGACAATCCCAGCTTACTCCACAGGTCTGGCACCGTGTTCAGCCGTGGCTCAGCTCCTCAGAGTTCTATGCAATTATAAATAAATAAGCATGTGGACGGGAAGAAGACAGGGCCCTATGGGGACAAGCTGAGAGAAAATAGAGGAAGTTTAATTAAAGCTGCAAACTGCACTCCCACACACAGATACACAGAGACACACACAGTAATATAGGAAAACCAATACACTTATAAGTGTTTGTGTGTGTGTGTGTGTGTGTGTGTGTGTGTGTGTGTGTGTGTGTGTGTGTGTGTGTGTGTGTGTGTGAGTCTGTGCGTGTGTTGTGTGTGTGTTTGTGTGTACGCGTGTGCACACTTCATTTGACATTATGCAACTATACAAAAGAGAAAATTGTGCGAGTGTACATGTGCTGTGCATGTATCCACGTGCACATGCTTGCTTATGTGCTTGCATCCAGTCAAACCAATACAAGAGGAAGGGAAATGTGAGTGTAGAGTAATCCCATGTTGTGTTCAGATAAGGTTCTCTAATATTCTCCATCACACAGTTTTTGGTGTTTTACCTTCCTGATAACAGAGCTGAAGGTATTTTGTCTCTTCCTGTATTTCACCTCCAGTAACCCAGCTATCACACCCTCTGCACGGTAAAATGATTTGGTGTATGCCGCTATGTTTTTGTTACATTATTTTCCACAAAATGATTGAACTGCCAGTCTCCTCGTAATTACCTAAGGGGTGCAGGCAAAGGCACAGCCAGTAAAAGGCTGATGAGGGAGTATTGAATTTGCACTTCAATTAGAGTGCTTATAAAGTGTGGATTACACAAGGACTCCAGGGCCACAGCTCTCACTCAATTACCACAGTGCACTATGGGAGGAGGGACAGTAGCCTTTGCAGTGGACAGTGAAGGCATCGGGGTAAAGGAGCAAGGTGGCGGAAGAAGACAAAGAAGAAAAAGTAAGAGGAGTCGAATGTTCGTGCGGCGTGAGCCGAGTCTTTAATCGGGGTGGATCCATGCAAAGACAAGGGCAGAGAAAAGGATTAAATGAGGAGAAACAACTGGAGAGAGATCCATCCATGTGTGACTCAGGTCTCCCTCCCCAAGTTCTGGCCTTGGATTCAACAAGGACATCTGAAAACACGCCGCCATTTGAGTTATTAAACTTCTGTGACGCTGCGCAGCGTAGCACTATACCCTGATTTGAAATGCCTGTGCGTGTGCATTCATTTCCATTTTCTGTGTTGTTTAAACACGTCTCCTTCAAGTTGAAGAGGGTGTACAGAGGAATCTGTTCAAAAGGAAGCAAAAAAAAAAAAACAACCTCAACAATGTGTCTGTGTCCCTGAGTAAATTCTCAAATGGATTATTGAGCCAATGAGTGAAAATCACCAGCCATTTAGAGTGGATTTGTCTGCGAGGCAGCGATAAACGACAGCTCGCCTTTCTACGGCTTAGCTCCTTGATTCTGAGAAGGAGATGCTTGAAGGACATGCTTTTAGAGTAAACAGGCCAATGGCAGTGAAGAAAAAAAAAGGAACATTTCAATTTGATTGCAGGGCTAAACATATAAAGACACAGTGAGATGATATGAATGTGAATTATTAATTGTTATAGACCTTTATGGAGCGTTCTTGGTGTTTAATTACTGGTTTTGATGTTAGCCTGAGGCGCAGTGAGATTTGAAAGATTTCAAAGTGAAAATATGCAGAGCAGAATCATAGAAGAGAAGGAGGGTTTCACTATCTTCTGTCAAACTCTAAAATCCCTTTTACATTATAATGTAAGTTATATAAAGTTACATAAGGTGACTGCACAAACATAGCATGACTGGAGAGGTTACCTGAATTCAATCTGACAGTGTTATAAGATGTAACTGGCAGTTACATGAAGGCAGAACTGGTGCTATTTGTATACGTGGATGAACAAATAAAGGAAACCCTAATAGCTTACTGCTAAGAGGGATTTTATATCAGCACGTACCTTTAATCTCCCAGACTCCAGCACTTTTCCTGTCTGTTTAGATCATCTCCTTCCCCTCTACCTTTCTCTCCCTCAGTCCCTCTCTCTCTCTCATTGCTACTGTCAACAAAGAATGTGCAGGCTTCCCACAGGCCCTAAAGGAATCTCTCACACTACACTCACATAATCACTTCAGACCCGGCTGTTTAGGCCGACATCTCCGCTGGGACTTACCAGCCGCTCGCTGCAGGCCAAATCAGACCACTGAGTAAAAAAAAAAAAAAAAAAAAAAATCAACTGCAACAGTGAAACAAAGAAGTGCAAGTCAGACAGAAGAGCGTGACCAGTCTGAGAACATCAAGGACTTGTCTTCTGGTGGCTGAATGTCATACTCTCTTCCTTCAGTAATGGGATGATTTGGTGCCCTCCTGTATGAAAATGATAGACTTTAAGAGTCTTCATTTGAGCACACAATACACACCCACACATTGTGTGTGAACAGGGAGTGCATGCATTTATGTGTGTCAATATGTGTGTGTGTGTGTGTGTGTGTGTGTGTGTGTGTGTGTGTGTGTGGCAGGTCAAGCGTGACTCTTTGACTGCCATAAGCCCAGTTTAAATTCCATCATCCTTTCCAAAGACCAAATGGGATCCAGAGCTTCATCTACTTATATCAAAGAAGCTGGATTTAATGACATGTTTAATGACTCCTTACATTGGCAAATGGGCTTTATTTGAAATCTCCAGTGCTGTCAGAAAAAAAGCCTTTTCTCCTCCAATTAGAGGCATCCTTTGGAAGACAGGCTCGCTGCTCTGAACGAGGATCTTTTTTTCGTAAGATGGAGAAAGAGGAGCTGTTGACGCTTAGTCCCTTGCTAATGTCAGACTCGAGCAGGCTGGAAATGAAGTCAAATATCAAGGTGGAAATATATTTTTAACAATGGCAGGCAGCGACTGAGGCCTCTTGGGAATTGATAGCTTATGAAAAAGAGTGTTGAATGCATCTACCACATTAGACTCAAGATCTCCCCCTTTGTGTTAAATGATATCTTCAGTTTACTTTCCACTCCGTTTCTTTTCTTAGTTGAATTGTTTTTAGTCATTTTTCATGTTTTGTTATTTTTGAATTTTGGTTACAAGCATTGATGACAACAAGGGTTAACATTGACGTGCTAATGATGGTTTTATGTCAGCAATAAATGCTGCACTGAAAAATTGCACAGTTGCAGATGTGCTCCTCTGAATTAGGCAAATTGTGATGTTGAAAGTAGCACATCCTTGCCGGCAGCATAGTTTGCCTCAGTGAACCAAATTATTAATATCTTAATTAACAACTCCAATATGAAAAGTATGAGACACATAACCAGAATGAAAGATGCTTGTTTTTCTCAGGCTGTCAGAGGCTGAGCTGTGCAGCTCAATTTGACTGACTCCAAAAGCCAATTCCCCTCCAGCACTGACTTGCATAGCAACATTTGCATCGTAAAGGGTTATATAGAGGCTGAGAGGTTTTCTGGATAAAGAAAAGAAAATATGTGAAATACTACATGTGAAGACACAAGCGCACATTAAGGTACAAAGTCTTGAATGTTTTTTTATGCTGCAACTTGTTTCAATATGAAATTGCTGAATCAAAGATCAAAGGGGTACTCTAGAAATTTGGTAATGTTGTTCCATGAAACTGGGGGACTCAAAAGAGAGACATTAAATGAAGAATGGTCCAAACTGAAGCTGCAAAGGGACAGAGTTTGACGTGGCCCAGGTTCACTGACCACAAACAAGGACAACACAAAAGAATCAAAAGAATATGTGGTCAGTGTTTTCAAATTTCAATTAGCTAAATGGAAAAATTGAAAATACTCCATTATATATCAACATATCACAACCTGAGGGACAGTGGATAACCTGGACACACACACGCATACACACACACACACACACACACACAAATTACATACTGTAAATATATAATTGATACATACATGTATATTGATCTTGGTCTTGTTTGTTGTATTTTGTATTTTGGAAATTGTATTTTGATGCTTTGGCGACATTGTCTTTCTAAAAGTTTCATACCAATAAAGCACAATTGAATTGAATTGAATTGAATTGAATTGGTAACACATTTCCAACACTGTTTGAAGCTACAATTGATAATAAAAAGCAAAATCAGTGGACCAGTATAGGATTCAATACATTTCCTCCCAAGAGGCCTTTCTCTGTGTCTTTCAAACTGCCATCATTAACTTCAGCTAAAGTCGTTTCTGAGACAGAGAGGACACTGGCTGTCTGTCAAGGCTTTGGCTCCGTCTCAAACATGTTGCACTATTACTCTGTTTCTTATTCAGAAGATAAACAAGGACATGAGACAAAACAGCAGAAAAGTCACGGCACGAAGAACAAACCGAGCAGCGTTCGCCAACACTACACTCCATTTGTCATTTCATTTAACCACTTCATCTCCATCGCGGTGGTGTAATTGTCAAGGCGTCCACCTGTTAGATGCAATTTTCTGCCCACTAACCAGCAGATAAAGCACAGTGGAGTTGCTCAAAACAGTGCACTGTTTTCCTGACACAGCTGGGGCATAATGACCTCATGCCACAGGTCGAAACATGTTTCTGTCCTCCACCCTGCGCAAATGAGGCTGCCTCTGGTCATTAGGGAACCAGCGTTTTAAAAACACAGAAAAACAACCAGCGCTGTGGCCATTAAAGATGCCATCGACTTTTTAATTAAGTCTCATAAAGGGCCTATCAGTGTGAGGGCGGTAATGTACGACGGCGTAAAGCCAATCCCATCCCATTTCTGTGTTCTTTGAGGCTTTAACAGATCTGTTCTCATTTCACGCTATTAGAGAAGGTCTGGGACTGTAACACTTAACATCTCAGCAGTCTCGGGCCTAATTTCTCATCATGTGCCATAATCCAATTCCACCATTTCATATCGTGGCGAAGAAAGTTTACTTGTACAGCATCTTTGAAACACAAAGGTAATATAAAGTGAGAAAAGGCTTTAAGTCGACATCAAAAGACAAAGAGCATGAAATTAATCAAAAATAATAGAAATTTCAATAAAGACCAGCAGCAAAAGAAAAAAGCTTTTAGTCGAGACCTAACATCATGCAAAGGTTTCATTCCAGATGTTTGGTGTATTCACTATAAAGGCTGTTTTGTTTTTTTATGGAAACCAGCCCAGGACAACCTGAGACAGGTTTTGAGGATTTGCAGGTTTTCTTTGGGTTAATAAAACAAACTTAATTGGACACTTCCATCCATATTGCCTGTGTGTGAGAAGGTGCATTTCCATTGAAAGTTACAGTAGCTCTACTGTTCTTCCTTTGAACCATACTCTGTGGTATGAGATTTTTTTGTCTTGAAGCCTTCATACAATCTGGAAATAATACCTGTTTAACTCCGACCTCTTAGGCTCCTGAAACTCATCCATATTTATTTATATACATAAGTAGAATTTTATATATATATATATATATATTACTTTAGTCGCTAAGGTCTTTTATGCAATGGTTTGACTTACTTTAAAGTGATTTCTTAAATTCAAGACCAAAATAAGAATAAAACCTTAAATACTTTAGTGAACATTTTAAGGAAACCTTCAAGATGAAATTAAGGGTGTTTTGTGCAACTGTTTTTTTTTTTTTTTTTTTTTTTATAACTGTTTTATATAAGGAAACCTTAACTCAGACTGTAAGGAAAATCTTACCTAAAGGTTTTTTGTGCAATGGTTTTACTAACTTTAAGTGATTTCTTAAATATACGACCAAAATAAGGACAAAACCTTAAATAGTTAAGTAAACATTTTTGTCACGGTGTGGGTAAGGCCTGACCCATTTGCAGCCAACACATGGGGATGAAGTGCAAAAAAGTTTATTAGCCGAAGAACTTACAAAACTGGTGAACCAACAGAACAGGAAACCGAAGCACGAGGACACACAAGGAACAACAACCGGAGACACAGAGGATACCACAGCCGACATGAACAGACAACATGAACAGACCGAGGACAAACCAGACATGAACAGACAAAGGGGAGCACAGAGACTATATAGACACAAGGGAGGCGAGGGTGATTGAACACAGGTGAAACACATTAGGGCGGGGCAGACAATCACCAAACAGAAAAGCGGGACCAGGAAGTAAAAACATTGAGACACACAAGGAAACCAACGACAAAATAAAACAGGAAGTTTGGATAAAATCCAAAACAAAGTCAAACATAAAATGTCTGCCATGGCAAATCATGACAATTATAATATCAGTCATTTGACATACAGGTAGTCTGTACTGATCTGAGAACTGTAGTATTGTGCTTTGCTTTCTTAGTGTGAGTAAGAACTCCAGCACTAGCTATCTGGCGCTCTTTTGTTGAGACCTGTGAAGACACCACTTCTTACACGTCCAAGTCTAACTTGGACATGAATAATTCCAAATGTGCTTCATTTTCATGGTTATATTCTTGATTTTGTTGCTAAATTTTTAGTTTGAGTCCATTATTGAAGCTTTCTCACTTGCTTTTTTTTTGCATTCAGTCTAATTAGTTTTCCAGCATGGTGCAGCTGATAAGTCATATCTGTTTTTGCAAAAAAGAGTACAGTATTTGTGTATTTGTGTCAGAGAAACATGAGAGAGAGGGAAAAAAAGAGATCAGGACAAAATGAATGCATGACCTGGATTGACTACTTCAGACTCCCTCGACCACCAAACGCACTTTGAATCTCTCCTTTGATTCCCTCTGTAGAGGAATCTTCCAGAAGGAGGGAAGGAGGTGCTGTTGGAGAACCTTCACTCACCTCACACAGGGGGCAGGTCATAGTGACCTCAAATCTCCACACATAAACTTCTGAACAGCACTGGGGCTACCAGAGTGCAATAACAAGACCGACCTCCTTATCTCCAGTTGGCACAAGATGCCGTATCATAATACTACGTCCAGAAGATCCCAGACAGGCAGAAACTTTATGCATGGGAAAAGTGTTGTGGAGCAGAACTACTGCAAGGAAATCCAAGTCAGGAACTGGGTTGGATTCACTGTAAGATTTCCAAGATGCAATTATCTGATATCACGTCAGCCTGGCAGCATATACTGTAAATGCTAAACATTCTAACTTTAAATATGATTATAAGCTTCACATTTACCTTATGTTTTATTTTTTAGTAAGCAACTTGTGTGGGAAATTCAAAAGTATTGTTTGTAGACACAATTTTGCTCATGCTAACACTTGCTAACAACGCTAACAATGCTTATGTTGATCAATTTGGTCACATGACATTAGCTGTTCCAGCAGTGCAGTAACAGTATAAGGCCAAAACGATTAAATTGATCATCAACCTGGAATTTCCAATCTCCAGTTTATTCATCTTCACAACTGTGACAATGATATTGCTGTAGTAATATAGTGCTGCCACTCCCACTGACAATCCTCACAACCAGTCTGCAGTCGGGTTCTCTTCACGGGTCCTCTCGGTTTTGAGGAAGCAGGACCTAAGTCGGAGGAGTTCCAAATTCTGTTCAGTCTAATTGGGTCAAGTAGTGTCTCGTTTTCCTGCCGCAGGTCTCATGTCCAACACCTGAGTGGATCTGAATGGTCCTAAGCGTACGCAGTATCAGCTCTCTTCATGTGGTACATGACAATCACCTGCAGGCTTTAATTGTCTATCTGTAGCCCAGCTGGCTACCAAATGTTTTATTGTTGGTGCACAAAGCCAAAATAAGACTTTCAGTTATTTATATCTTTCTTATTTATATAGTCTTTGAAGCATATGAACAAATTATTTTAGTTACTGGTACGTTCCATTCATTCGTAGGACATTACTATTATATTGCTGCTCTTGTCCACCACGGCTGCTTGCTAATTTCTCTAATTAATTGATAGTGCGTCATGCTGCTGCAGGTGTTGATATTCTGTCTCAGTTAGGGTCTGTTTGTGAGGGTTGCATTTTGGATTGGGTCTAATTGGGTCTAATTATGCTTGAGTCTATTCAGATTGGCTCTAGCTGTTATTTTTGAAAATTGATTAATGCAGTGGGTTCAGGTAGGTTTTCCACAGGTACATTTTGGACAACTGTAAACTACCTGGGTGGGGAGAACTTGCTGAGAAACCTAGTAGAGAAGAAATCTTGCAAGCCAAAGAGATGCATATATTTTCCTTTGGAGTTTGCCAACCAAAACTGGGCTGAAACCCAAACAAATACTGGACTTATATTTGACAGATGGCAAGAAAGAACTCTCCAATAGGATGTAGCTGTGTCTAAATAATGCTGTAGTTCTCACATCTGACAACTGTAACCTTGTAACCTTAACTGTAACTGAACCCTTGAATGTAGTATACTGCAGCAAGACAGTCAGGTTGTTTTGGTCTAATGTGAACAGAATGAATGAGTAAAGAGCCTTTTTTTTACACATTAAGTATTGCTGACACAGATCTGGGTTGCATATATGCAGGATATAATGTGTGATGGTATAAAAACTAAATCTCGGTCATGACTTTTGACCTCTGCAACTCATTAAAAGTGGTGTTTTCTTTGCAGCGTAGAGCATGTAAATAGATTTTCACTGCTTTGATGAACACATGCTGATAAGCTCTTCTAACCTTACTGCAGTAAAAGGAAGTCAAGCTTGTGTTTTGTGTTTTGTAGACAGAGTACAGAGCTTCTTTTCTTCCTCAACACATTGTGCAGCTCCACTAATCAAAGACCTTAAGTCTGGTCCCGGACATTATCTTCAACCAACTGCATAAAGGCAGGAGAAAGAAGGTAATGGGGTTAGCAATATAAATCAGCGCACAAGAAACTCTATTATTGGTAAAGTAATGGGACCGACGTTGTTTGTAAGCTTCAGCTGTTTGCTTAATTGCAGATCTACGAGCAACTCTGGCTCTCATTTACATATGTAAATTCTAAGCAGGCCAGCAGAGCTGTTCTTGGCAATGCTTCTGTTTGCCTGCAAGGAGAAAAAAGGGGCTGTGCGGCGAGAGAAAGAGGGAGAGAGATAAACAAACAGATGGAAACTAAAATAGAAAACGGAGATGGAAGGGATCGTTTAAGAAGTGATGAGAAGAGACCAAGGCAGGGCTCTTGGGTGAGGTGGCGGTCGAGCAGAGGTGGTGGGTGGATGGTGAGGAGGAGGGCTTTGTCAACACAAGAAACTCAAGACTTCACCTGAACACACAGCAACTGTCTCCACGTTCCCCCTGCATATGGCAGCAGTCAGGACAAGTAAATTAAAAGACATGTAGGTTAAACCTGAGAGCGCCCCTACAGGTTGTCTGACAGTTGCGAGCGTCCTTAGGGCAAATTCCCCGCTAAGTTCAAGGACTCTCAGACTCACACTGATGTACGCAGATGTGCACAGATGTTGCTGTGCCTGGGATTGTGATCTGCTAGCATTAGAGGCACTGTGTGTTACTAATTCATATAGACAGCTGGGGACAGTAGGAGCAGGTCCCCAGTGGATTACCCGCTTCCAGACAGCATGCCATCAGCTAATATAGCCGGTGCATGTGAGCAGAGGAGTGTGGAGCCAGGTAATAGTAGAACTGAGGAAGAAGGCACTTGTCTCACAGCCCATAAATGAGAGAGCAGAGATTTTTGCAGCCAGACACACTTTGATCCTCATTGTTCCAGTGAGATGCCGGTAAACAGTGAGAGCAAGCCAACACGGGAACACGCAGAAAGAAAAAGAGTTCAAAGTTGAAATTCACCCATCTGAAAGAGAAAAAAAAAACAAGCTTTGTTTAAAGGAATATTTGGCAACACTGTCACAGAAATAAATACTTGTCTTTCTTTTCTCTATCCACGTTTATGAGTAGCAATCTCTATGCCTGATTATATCAATCAGCAAGAGATGATATAACATAAAAGTGAGTCAACCTATTCCCAGTTCATGAATATGCATTAACTCTTCCAATCATCCAGCGTCTGTTTAGGGGGGTTGACTCTGTTGTGCAGGAATTTATGCATTTTACATTTACTGTACAGTTGTTGACTGAAATATAATTAAAGAAGAACTGGGTACATTACTGTAGCACTGCTGAACCTACAGTATAATCCACAGCATCTGACTAAGAGGTGATTACCACCAAAATAAAATGTTCTTGCATGTTTCCATTTTAATTGCAAAGGTGTGTGTTTAAATAATGTTGAAGCTGGTAAACATGATGTGCTGAAGACCAAAGATAGAAACCAATGGATCTCTCTCAGCGAGCTTTGTAAAATAATCATGGTGTTACTTGAAGCAGCATCCAGATACGCTGCAGATTGGAGGAATGAAAGCCAGTTACTGATATACAATTAATGTGACTTGGCAGCAGAGCAGTCTGGTGTCTCTGGTCAGTCTCTCTCACTCCCACTCTTTGCCGCTTTCACACACATGCGCGCGCACATACACACAGACAAAAGCCAGGAGAAAATTCAATAAAATTCATTGCCACGTCTCCACGTATTCCCAATTTGCTCTCCTCCTGTTGACAGACTCCTCCTCTCTCCTTCTGCTGATCTTGAGGCTGTCCTAATTCATAGATCCTCCCGAGGAACCATCAAAGTGCGACCTACTGTATTATGCTTCTTTCTCCTGCTTTACCCCTTCCTTTTATCCCTGCGTGTGCACATGTGCACTCACGCACGTTTACACATTTGGTGCAAGGAATGCCCATTATGGTGGTGGTTGAGTAACGGTCCAGAAATTAATCCTGCTCCCAGATGGTCAAGCTTATAGTGTGAGTTTGTGGATGTGTGTCTTTGCACATTCTTTTTTAATATCTCACCGCCTCTTATCCTCAATCTAACTAAAGCTTTTATGTTTGGACCTCTGTGTGGGAAAATTAACCATGAGCTGGTTACACAGGGGCATGATGTATTTAAAGGTGGAACAAAAGAGTTTTACTGCATGTATGTGAAAGAGGAACTCCAGTTCCACTAAGTCTCCTTAGTGTTGTGGAGTATTATTACTACATATATGAAAAAAGTTGTATAAAGCCTTTTGTGGCTCCAGAGGGAGCTACGCAAAATCTGATAAATTGGCTCAAGTGATGTCACTTGAGTTAGCGTTGGTTGAATCCGACAATGAAGATATCTGGTGGTGTGGAGTTAGGAAGACGTGAGTTTACCACACCTCCCTAGCCCACTGCTCATGGCTACATCAGCTACTACTAGAATAACACACACGAATCTCTGAGCCTTGACAAGGAAGAAGAATATGGCGAATTAAAGAGATGATTGCTGTGTCCCAATTCAGGGGCCACATCCTGTAAAGGACGCAGAATATCGAAAAGGTCAAACCTAAATGCGGCAGTCTGGCCTACCTAGGATTTCCGCTTTGCGTCACCAGCTGTGTGCTGTTAGCTGTGCAACTGAGCTGAAGCCCAATGCTTACATTTAAAAGTGTGTCTGTTGGCGTTGTGTGCTCTCGTATTATTTTCATTACCAGCATGCAATGAATCTTGGGATAGGTTGGGCCACAAAGGATCCACCTGTTGGATCTTCTTTTATAAAACTGCCCATTGTAAGTCAGACAATTTTGTAGAAGTGCAAAGCTAAATCTGTGTTCTGTTGTTCTAAGGCTAAAACTGAGGCACATTTTCACCTTGATGTTTTCAATCTGAAATGGAAAAATATCAGCTTCAGCACCAAGGACAGCTCCACTGTGCAATTTGTCAAATGCCAGCATCCGAAGAAAATTAGGATTTCCTTTTTTCTTTTTTTTTCATCCAGCATTTTATCGGGTCACAGTTAGGCTACAACCAGCATGTTAGGCTTCCACAGACAAATGTGGGTCTTTGAACGCCTACAAAAACACATTCCCTCTCTGAATCAATAATCCAATATGTTCAGTCAGAGATAACAGATGATCAGAAGATAGGTACTACGTGGTGCCAAGAGGCGCCTCCATCATGCCTGGCTCACACATTTCAAGTAAAGAGAGGACCCGCCAAAAAGCATCTCGAGGGACTGCCAATCACCTCGAGGAATGATAATACCGGAGACAAATGAAGGCAATAACTAGCAATGGGATTAGACCTCTTATAAAAGTGTGAAAGAGGGAGATTTGGGACATTTGTCTCCTCCACTACAGTGCAAATATGGCAGCGTAGTGCAGCGCAGTGACAGCAATGTGAGACAGTTTTTAATGGGCCAGATTTAGCCGCCATTGAGGTGCTGCATTTTTTGTGTGTATGCCTATTAAATGTATATTTAGCAAACTAAAACCAGGCTGAAAATTTAAATTGGTCCATTTTTGAGCTCTAGATTAAGACTGTCTCTAGGTCAACCTTTGGATTTACATTAAAATCTGCATTATGATAATAATGCCATTCCTGGCTGTGCTATCTATACTGACCATTAAATATCTGAACAAGAAAAATTATATCCCCTATCAATTATAAATATCCAGCCTTTTTTTAAAACATATACTGTATGTACACTTTATTATGGCCTTTACAGAAAAGTTTTACCCAAAGCTTTTATCTAAACCAATGTCACCATGAACTGATGTCTATATGAGCCTTCATTGTTTATGCAGTTGGCATTGTTGGCAACATTGGCTTATTGTCTCTCTGTAGAACCTGGTTGCATTACACATCCGTCATATCTGAAACGCTCTCAGGCTTCTGAAGCAAACTTTCCCCTCCAACAGTCAGCCCATTTACCTGCAGGAGAAATCGGATGCTCTGGAGCATCTATAATAGTACTGTGTGCTCATAGAGGTGTGTTATCACACCTTGAAATACATATTTCCACCTCATTTCTGGATGTGAGAGCCTGTCATGTATCATTTATTAGTACAGTGAATATCATTCAAGGTTTTTGAAACCCTTATGATTAATTGGGAGAATGAACAAAATAATCAAAATGTTTTTGAGCCATTAATTTGAGTTACTCATGCTGTGCATTTCTTTTCCCCTTTTTCTCTGTCTGTCACATAAAATTTTAATTTTCGTATGTAGCTATAAATCTGGTTTATGAACTACTATTATACTAAACTGCAATGAAAGGCACTGTAATAAGCCATGATGAATTTATAAATACAATACATACATGAAGACATGTTTGGATATCAAACACCTTCTTCCTTCAGCATGGCCTTTGAGTCATTGTGGGAAGGAAACCATCCTTTTCGCAACTTAATGCATCTCATGAAATAACATATCAAGGCTTTGTCAACAAACAACCTGGGTCATCAAACAGAATCCAACCGCACATCTATTAAGGCTAATCATCATGAATGGATGGACATCAGGGTCCATGGAGAGCTGAGATTAAACCCAGCAGGCAGCGGAGGCAAACAAGACATGGAACTGGAGCTAATACACAGACAAAAACAAGTCATAAGCAATATTATTTTTGTACTGATCACTTATTCGTCTCTTTACGTGACTGCTGAGATTTTTGAATGATGAATTTACATTTGCACGGACAGGCTGTTTATAACCAAGTAAAAGTACACTATGTCTTGACTTCAAATATAAAAGTTAAGCATGTATTGTCAATTTTTTTAATTTATACTTGTCATGTTGAAGCAAGTTTGCATTTCACAAGCTGTTATGGCAGCAATATATAGGACCTCATTTGCATGTTATTTTGGGTAAGCCTACCACCAACTGCTGTTCCCTTTAAAACTCATTCAAAGATTACAGGAGATATGGAGCGTGCTTTTAAATTGGATTCATCTTCTTTTGAAGGGAATAAAGCTCAAGGGATGTTATTCACAGGCAAAGTAGTGGTAAAGACCATAAACAAACACATTCATCAGAAGAATACTTTCAAGATGAAGACGATATGTGGATTAAAACAAGTTTGACCGCAATGTAAGCTCAGTAATAATAAGAACATACTGTATAATGTAGATCCGCAGTTGTTCCAAAATGTCAAAATACAGTGGTTGAGTGGTGTAACCAAGAAAGTTCAGTGGAGTTATCTCCTGCTCTGCTTTGGACCTCCTTTAATCATCATATTAATCAGCACTGTTTGTCTGTTTATGGCAGAACTCTCAAGGATAAAATAAAATGCAGTTGTTCAATGTGTCGAGATGCAGTTATGTCGCTCTGCAGCACAGTTTGCATGTTAGTTCATAAAACAGCGGCTACATTAATATAACATTTAAATTTTAGCCACTTATCTAATGTGGTTAGTGAGTGAGATGTCAAGCTGCACCCACCAAATACCCCTGTTATCATGGTCACTGTAATTATAAATCTACAAGCTGCACTTTGCCCTTTTGGTTTTATTGTTTGTCTGCACTTTAAAAGAACGTTAAATCTGACACGAATATGATTAAATGTAAGAGTGAGGGTTATAATTATGTTGCGGGACAGAAGAAAAGCTCTCCAGTAGGCTAATGTGCCTGCGGTTGCTGCTCACTTGACTTCAGATGGGAGCCAGTAGGCCTAATTGGCTGCATACAGCCTAATAAGACTTGCTGGATTGTCTTGCTTAACATTTTATCCCTATCCTTGTATCAATTTTCAACTAAATTAGCCTGGTCCACCAGAGATACAGCAGATTTAGCGAGGGTGGGGGCGCGGACTGCTGTTGTCACACTTCACTTCGCCATCACAGTTTTCCCAGTCTGCCACAGTGAAGACTGCATATGTGTCAGTCAGAGGGAGGACAGTAAATACTGAGTCCTGTGATGTTAAACCTTTCCTGCATGTGTCAAACATGCATTGAGGTCCTGCATCATTCCAGTGACATGTTCAGAGCGGTTCAGAGAGCCCCCTCCCCAAGCCCCAGGTGATTTCATTGCTGCAGGGCCCCTCTCCACATTGTGTGTGCCTGGGAGATCGTTGCACAGACTTGCACAGCTTTTTTAAAGCTCTGCAGTGAAGTAAGCAATGACATTTAAAAAATACTATGTTGGCAAAAACTGGGAAAATAAGGCCCAGGGGGATGAAGATACCCTGAATCCTCTTTTAAAATAGATTCAATAAAACTTGGATGACAACAAGGTCAAGAGACGCGTTAACAGAGTTAATTTTACAAAATCTGTGTCAACCTCTTTTAAATCATTCATCTCAAAACAAAGTGTTGTGAATGTTTCACATATTTTATCTGTTCAAATATTTTGTCTTTAACTGCAACATACTTTGGCAAAAGTTTCCACACTTCCCAGTAACACTCTCCACAAATTCCCCAATATATATTTTTTCGTTTTTTTTTTTTTTTAAATTTGCATTTTCACCTTATTTAAAAAATGAAAAGACTCAAAAACCAGCAGAACAGTGAGTAAAAGACACTTTTGCATTATTTATTAGTTAGTTCGTTAGTTGTTGTTTTTTTTGTTTGTTTGTTGTTTGTTTTTACAAAATTTGGAAAACACAGCCACAGATAAGAGCCAATGGAACAAAACAAGCTTGTGGACGGCCTAAGGCACTCACCGTTTGCAGTGACCCCCGGATAAAGTCCGGCTCTGTTCTTTTGTCTTCTGCATTTTTCTCTCCTTATTTCCTGCCACTTCTCTGTCATTGACTTTTTTGTATAAAGCATAAAATACCCAGGAAATAAAAATAGCCCCATAATCTCTTTCACAATCCTGCTCTGACACGTCTATATCAACTGTAAAACTTGTACTGTTGGCCAGATTTCCCTGTGCCGGATGACTGAATATACAATATAGTTTTAGGTGCTTAACTTGCAGCCTCTTTTTCATCCCTCACATTTCAGTTGCCTCAAAGTATAAAAATCCTTTTCTAATTTGTCCTTTGTTTACATCCCTCTGTCGACTCACTCTTCATTTTTGCTGTCATTGATTTAGTATTGAATTGTGCAACTGTAGACTGACGGCAGCAGTAGTAGAACTGTGCAGGCAGTGGAGTCAGATCCTTGATCAGAATAGTGTAGTGTACTCAAGTGCACAGAAACTTGAGTACTCGTGATTTTCCTGGAGACCCTCTGAAGTACAAAAATGGCTACGTAAAAGTAAGGAATGAAAGGAGCTTAGAGGGCGGAGGGATGAGTGTTGAAAATGGATGAGAGGAAGGGAAGAAGAGACTGTGAGCTGTGTGAGCTGTGTGAGCTGTGATGACGAGGAGAAAGGAAAGTTGCCTTGGCTGTGGGCAGATGCTAGTTGCAGTGCCAGCTGGTGGGGGGTGGGCCCACCTGTCTCTGGTTCTCCCTGTCTCCCTCCTCTCTGCTGTGGAGAAAGCGACAGATGGAGTCCGAAGGTTCTGCTCCGGTCCCCGCACTGTTTCTTCAGTCCGGCTCTCTCCTGCCCCGGTCTGAGGGCACCGTGCCAGGGGAACATGGGGGCTGCGCCCGGCCCCCAGCCCTCCACCGCCACAAGGGTCAACTGCTTACAGAGTGGGGTCGCCCTGCCACCTCCCTCTCCCACAAACCCACTGCTGCCTCCCTGTGGATGTAAGCAACAACTGCATCTTCTCTCTGAAGTCCTGGCTGAGCGGAGGCATTTCTTCACTCAGACAAAACATGTCCTCTCAAGGTCTCTCAGCAACACCAGCTCTGAAAACATCAAAACTGGAGGATTCATGTAAGCTCATTTAGGGGGGGGAAGGGAGGGAGAGTGAGAGAGAGGTGCCAAATTGGAAATGTTGAACAAGTGAATTTGTACCATCCCTAAGGAGTGCTTTGGATGCATGGTGATGCATGTGGACTATGTGACAGCATGTTAAGGAGAGGATTGTGATGTAAGGTGCAGGGTTAAAGGGTTGTGTCACAACCTCAAAGCGCTGAAGTCCATCACAGGGTGGCTCGGTGACCTTTATGTCTCTAGTTTTGTGATGAATCAATGCATGAGCTCTCTGAAGACCCACAGCAAGCTCATTAGGGATCCTATAAGGAGCGAGCCACCCGGACTAGTTGTTCTCTTGAACTTCCTATTAACCTGCTGCTATTTGTTTGTAACGATCCACACAGCGCTCGTTAAAAGGAGCTCATCCAAATAAAAGAAAAAAGAGAAAATTCAAAATGCTGTCCTTATATAAGCTCCGTCAGACCTCCTATCTATTCTCTATTATCTCTGGGTAGATTAATAAATTCTTCCCTGCTTGGGTTTTACCAGAATCAGCCTTGATATTTGTGGGTGTCTGTGTTCATTAGCGGTAGAGCTGAATTATGACTAAGGTCCTCTCTCCAAAAGCAGCAGCATAACTGGGCTGTTTCTCCTCCCAGCAGCCCACACTGCTCCCAGAGGTACCTTTAGAGCACATTAATGGATTCTCTACTATTCAGGAAGAAAGTTATGGTTGTAGAAAAAGCCTCCTCTCAGCGATAAAGAAATGGGACCAAATCCCAAGGTACTTATCGATATTTAAATAACAGACTTCTTAGATCTGGTGTTTTACTGTAAAGGAGGGACACTGGCTTTCTGCAGGCCGGACCTCCAAATAGTAACAGAGTGGACAATTCAAAGACGACCCAGGGCCCAAATGGAGAGCCAAATTCCTTAACAGCTTTCTGATGAACTGCAGGGTATCATGGGGTATCACAAGGGGGAAAAGACCAAGAGGTTTCTTGCACTGGCTTTTAGGTTTCTCATAAAGCCTTGCGGTATGGTAATACATTGATTTAATGGAAATTATCTGGAGATTTTCCCTCCGCACGAAAAAATAAATTACTTTTCCACAGGCCCAAAGAATTCAGCTGTGAAAATATAAAGACTGGGAGATGTGTAAAGCCAGTCAGTCGACCAGTATGGTATTATCTGGACCGACAAAGCTTCCCAATTATCACCGAACATGAAATGAATCTAAAGAGACCAATTTTCACCAAATAATCAAGCTATTATCATTCATGACTCAATCACAGTGGAAATTACCAGGTCTCTGCTTGTGCCCAGCAGCACAGAAGAAGAAAGACCAGACATGTGAGGAAACAAAGGGATGATAATGGAGCCCGAACCAGTTTGTAGCTCCAGTGGGACCAGTGTTCATGTGTGTCACTGGGGTTTGGCGAGATGTGGGCGCTCTGCCATACCTGAGCCTGATTGAGTGCAAATTAGATCTTGTTTCATCATTTGAATGGTAGGCAAAGAATGAGCAGAAATGGCCGACAATCTATTTGGAGGCAATATCTGCAAAGAAAATCATATCAGGAGAGTATTCAGGCACCATGTCCCCTCTGAGATGAGAGCATTTGGTGTGTTACATCTAATATTTTATCCCAATGACAAAAAAGTAGCATCTTATTGTTTTGGCTGTCATTGTTCCACTTTGTCTCCAAAATATAAGGTTGATAAAAGCAGATCTGGAAGTTTCGCTTACGATTGATGGTAGATGTTTGTGTGAGCAGATGCCCGTAAAAGTGGTGTTTGGAGAGAAGTGTTCGGTGAAGTGTGTTTGTCTAACCTGGTGAAGGAGTGATGCAAGTGAAAGACACTGAGGTGATGGTGGTCAGGGCATGGAGGATGGTTCTGCATCAATTTCCCAACTAACTTTTATTGGTCAGTTTTCCAGATACAAAGGATTCAATGTCTTTCCCAAACTGTGAATATGTTAACGCTTATTCCTTTTCTTGTCAAGAGTTAAATGAGAAGATCGATACCACTCGTGGACTGTATGTGTTTGTTTGACTTCTTGAAGTCTTGTCGTCAATGTGAAGTTGCCAGACAAACAGTGGAGGGTTCAGGAATTGCTCCTAGCCAACAGCCACTGGCACATAATCCCTGAGCAAAAGACCTGTAACACCACAACATGTCATTTTTACACTTTGGTTTTTGTACAGACTGAACAAATGAGATGAAATGTGTTAATTAGTGAGCTTTAGAGTTGGCACAAAGGCTTACCTTTTTGAAAAAATATAGCTGAATCTGACTAAACCAATAATTGTCAAGTGCACATCAGGGTTGAGAGGTAGACTCACTGCAGAAAGATTTTTACCACAGACAATAATTCATCCACCTGGTTGAAACATTAACGCATATAATCCATTAAAAGTCAATTTTTGCATCAAGGATATTAGTGTCCAGCTGTTTTCTCCACTGTTGCTCATCATGAACACCAAAGCTTTTGGTTCTGGCAGTTTGACTCCCAGGTACAGCTACCAATTTCATTTCTGCTCTCCTGTGTACAGATCAAAACTATTAATTGAAATAGTTGTCATTCAGGCGAAGAGATAGTAGTTTGTGGTGTGGTTGGTGATGTGTTTGGTGGTGTAGTTTATGGTGTGGTTGGAGATGTAGTTTGTAGTGTGGTTGGTGGTGTGTTTGGTGGTGTGGTTTGTGGTGTGGTTGATGGGGTAGTTTGTGGTGTGATTGGTGGGGTAGTTTGTGGTGTGGTTGGAGGTGTAGTTTGTGGTGTGATTGGTGGGGTAGTTTGTGGTGCGGTTGGTGGTGTGTTTGGTGGGGTAGTTTGTGGTGCGGTTGGTGGTGTGTTTGGTGGGGTAGTTTGTGGTGCGGTTGGTGGTGTGTTTGGTGGGGTAGTTTGTGGTGCGGTTGGTGGTGTGTTTGGTGGGGTAGTTTGTGGTGTGATTGGGGGTGTAGTTTGTGGTGCGGTTGGTGGTGTGTTTGGTGGGGTAGTTTGTGGTGCGGTTGGTGCTGTGTGTGGATACTGTTTAGATAGCCTGTGGATGGAGTCTGGTTGCTGGTGTCAGCGCGGCTCTGATCAGCTGTTGGCAGGCGGATGAGCGGGCGGTCTCTCCCCGCGGCGGCACCCCGGGTCGAAAGCCGGTTTGAAGTTTAATGATGCCAGCTGCCAGCTCCACCAGGCTGTGAGCGCTAACGAGCTGGCACTGGTGGCGGACTGAGCCACGGCGGCAGCACCTGGAAATGTAGCACACGTTGCAGAGGGGCGGGGCTCCGCCGGGGCTGTTGAGGGGCCTGCTGGAGACCCAGGACGGCACCGAGAGGCCCGCATCTCTTTGAAGAGCGCCCCAATTTCCATATTTCATTACACACTGCTGACTGACAAGGCCCAGCCAGATGTTCTATTTTCAGCTATTTAAATTTTGACCTGCTTTCCTACCATGGATGCAAAAAGAAAAAAAATGTAATCAAAACACAGATGCCAAGGATGATGGGAACTTGGATCGGGTGTGTCTGCTAGTTTTTGTTCACATTCTTCATGTCTTTATATCCTCATACAGTGTTGACAGTAATCACACATTAAATGTTGCTCTTTAACTTCCATAGCCAATCCTTTTTCATTACAGACCGTTGGTTGACAGTCTATCCTGCGGGGTTCACTGTCTTACTCAAGGACACTTTAACAAGTCACACTGGTTGTTTCAGGGATCAAACCTGAGACCTTGTATTTATGAGACAGTCTCTAAGCATCCAGCCAGCCCAGCGCTGAATCGGCTCCCAAAGTGAGTGATGCATGCTCTGAAACACCTAAAGCATGCTCGCACAGCGCCTCTGTCCCTGAGATATCGGCTATGATTAATTCCTGTGGTATTCCTGTTGAAATGGCTGTTAAATTGCAGCGTCCTTACTCAATCCCTCATGCAAAAATACATCGACAACCCTGACCTTTTTGTGCATCTGCTGCAAATGGCACTTTGTCATCCTGAGTGAGCAAGCTCAAGGATCAATGTGGTTTTGTTGGAATAAAACTTCCTCGACAAACCCCCCTGTCTGCTGGCTGTGTGTGTGTGTATGTGTGTGTGTGCGTGTGCGTGTGTGTGTGTGAGAGTGTGTGTTTGTCCATGTCTGCACTTCATGAAAGTAAAACTCTTGAATGAGGAGGAAGGAGGAAAAACAAAGGATGAATCTGGGGTGAAACACAGCAAGAACGAGTGGAGAGCAGCTCTGAGTTGAACACCGAATGGCAAGAAATGAGAGGTGCTCTCTCTGTGAGAATCAGAGGGAGAAGGGCTTTCACTCATTACTCAACACAGCTCACAGCAGGGGAGAGAAAGCAGTTTATTCCTTCAGTAATCGGTCTGTGAATCTGAGTGTCTGTGTATGTGTTTGACTGAGTGAAAATACAGAGGTAATTGAGAGTTAACTAAGGCATTACAGGGGCAATACTGACACAGAGATACAAATTGATAAAAGATATCACTGTGTTTTTTCTGTGTGTTTTTCTGCCCAACATGATGGTGTTTAAATTATCTGTATAATAGAAATCTAAAGAGGGAATATTTATGTGTAGTAAACATATAGAACTTTTCTATTCCGTGTGTTTAATCGACAGAGAACATGTGAAAGGGTTTTTATCATCTGCAATAACAACAGGAGTGAGAAAGATAAGGTGATACAGTGTTTTAGTGTTCAGTGATAAAAGGAGTTGTATTTAAGTGTAGGAGATAACACTAACTAACAACCCGGGGTATATAATAACAGGATAAGCTTATTTGCTGTTTTGTAGTGTGTTGTGAGGTGAAAAGAGTTCTGGTAAGACTATCTATTTTAGTGTGTTTGTTTAAAATTTTAAAGGACCTATATTGTATAAAGGTAGATTTCCATGTCTATTTTGATTATAATGCAGGTCTAGGTTATTAACACTGTGAAAATATCAAAGCACTCACTCCGAAGAGAAATGCACACAGCCTGTATTTAGAAACTGAGCCTTAAAACAAGCCGTCAGGATTTCTGTAACTTTGTCATGTCACACAAAAGCAGTCACCACTCTCAGTCATGCCCCAAGCCCCCCATGAGTGGCTCAGAGCCTCCTCTCTTCTGATTGGTTCACCAACCTGTTGTTACCAGAGCGCCAGAGAGAAGCCTGAGAGAGGAAATGTAAAACTACACTGAGATGTTTTTTGGTGCTTAAAACTACAACTATATCTTCTCATGGATCAACACTTCAAATAAAACATGTAAAGTGTAAAATATGGGACCTTTAGAATGAATCTCCTAAAACTCTGAACATCTAAAAAACATTAAAAATAAGATTTAAATAAATTCATTATAAAGATTTAAAATATACGGAACTATAGATTGAAACAATTTGTAATTAGTCTTCGAAAGAGCTAATTTGACCACCGTTAAAACTGCACTAGTCAACATTTTCAAATTTGTTTCATTTGCTATTTCTGCATAATCTTCATGAATGATAGTTAAGATAGTCTAAGTAAAAATACTTGAAAAGTCAAGGTGCTGATGGAGTTGCAGAAACTTTATGTACATTTCATGTTCGTTACATGTGAATATGAAATCACTACGGCCTTGTGCCATATAATGCATGACAATAATATGTTGTTTTTTTCACATCAATACAACTTAGAAATCAAGACATCTGTGTGTGTATGTGGACGTAAGATGAAGCAGGTGCATCAGGTTTATTCATCATTCCTTCTCACACAGATACTATGAAGATGCTTTGTTAGTCTGAATGGTGCAGGAGTCTCTGCACTCCCCCTGCCTCTGGACTACCTGACCTTTGGCATGACCTTTAGAAGACAATTTGAAGCCCCAGCAATCGCCACGCGCCTTGGCCCACAATATTTTCCCTCATTATTTTTTCAATGTTACCTTTGCAGCGTGGCAGAAAAGAGCTGGTTTCAACAGAGGGGTCAAGGGTCAAGAGAAGGAGGGTAAAAATGCAGGTCAGCTTGGCTCTACAGTTGTGTTTTGCCGCCTTCCTCAGAGAATTCACTGCTACAAAGCCATTTGAACTCTGAACCCTCCAGCTGTCTGTCAAACGCTGACCCTCAGTGTTGACTGTTATCTGTTTTGACAATTAGGAAAGCGCCACAGCCATCAATAATGGACTGGACAGTGGCTACAGAGCTTTAATGTCAGGCAACAAAACATCAAACATGTATACTGAATATCAATTTTCCCTGTATTTTGATATAACAATTATCCCGAGTCAACTTTCTAATTGTAAAACCAAATAAAGGTGCTCTTTAACGTGAGATGACTCTTCAATCTAAAATGCCTCATCTTGATATCTGGCTCTAATAGTCTGTCCACCCCATTGATCCAGACTTCTATATTTAAAATATTGATTGCCTGCTGGGAAATATTATAAAGACAATCATGATTCCCAGAGGATGGATGCAAGGATGATTGTAAAGTCAGGACAAGAAAAATGTAAAGGCATTTATTTTTCAGATGTAGCAATATTGACTTACAAAATCATTGATGCAAAAACTGTAAACATTTTTAAGTGTTAGAAAGTATATAAAATCCCTATTTCACAAAAGTATTCTCATAGTCTTGACCTTCTGTACTGTAGACCCTGAATGGCAAACTCAGGACTGCATGTAACTTCCAAAGCAGATGTTTGTTTTTGCAGTTAAACTGGTCATTTAGGAAGTACACCAGCTGTTACTGGTTTAATACACTAAATTCAGCTGAATTTTAACTGATCACTTTCTGCATTCCCAGATTATTTTTGCTTGATTGAAGTAATTCATTCTGCACAGACAGAAGGTTTATAACACCTGACTCTACAGTGGCCGTGTCAAATAAGGCGGAAAGAGTTTTTAGATCTGAGGCTGATTCATTTTCTTTTTTTTTTCTCCCTCTATCATTCAGCCACCAGTGATTGCTCTCCAGCCACACAGCACGCCGCTCGCTTTCATTTTGCTCCCATTAAGCTGAAATTCACAGGTTACATCAACAAATAAATGAGCTCAGGAAAATAAAGGCATTTTGTGTTATTTCCATTATAACTTATTTGAAGTGATAGTAATTACTCTGGGGGTAGGGTGGGGATCCTGAGTGCTCAGAGTCAACAAGGTGAACATGCTGAAACAATTGAAATGTTCCAAAATTAAGCGCCGTTACATGCTGTGCCAGAAGTTAATTTTCATTTCCTCAGGTGAAAAGAAAAAAAGAGATACACATGCGAAGCATTCGAGCCATGGAGAGGCTGGGTGAAGATTTAGACGTGGGCTTCTATTCAAATATGAAGGTCTCCTTGACATTTTCTGCTCTGCGTTGGCTGCTCATCCTTGTCGCATTTCTCCAAGCTGCAGACGGAAAAGCGCGACCTGTTGACATTTACAAACTCATCTGGCTGAGAGCGATGGCATTCTATAAGGAGAAACACCTCCGAATGTCCCACCACAGAGTCCTGGTTCCTCTGCTCCGTGTTGCGCATGAACATGTTATTGCTTAAAACAAACATCAGTCCCCTTTGCAGAGGGAGAGCGAGAGAGAGAGAGAGAGACATGTTTTATCTCACTCTTCCCTTTAACTTCTATGGCTAGAGCATTTCCTTTAAGCTTGGAAAACTATGCAGAAGTGGCACTGGGCAACCCGTAGACCTCATCAACTTCACCAAATACTGGTCGGGTTTGATCACTGCAACTTCTGGACTGCCACAGCTGCCACCAGAGGGAGCTCACTGTTCAATTGTGACCAGGTTAAAGTCTGCCCCCTCCATGCCGATAAGGTTCTGGATCGCAGCCAAGAATAGTGTGCCACATGATTCACCAGCAGCTGGGTTAAGGCAGGACAAAGGTGAAATGAGGTGAAAGCAAAGCCCAAATAGTGACAGCCGAGCAGGACACAACTGTAAATGGAGTGTGGAAGGTGTTCTGAGTCGTAATGCAAATAAGTATGCGTGATATGCTTTTGAAAAGTGACAATAACGACTCAAGATCGAGGACAGGGAAAACAAAGTGCTCACACAAACCTCAATGAATGAAACTGTTTTTTTTCTCTGTATGGAGGAGAAAAGACTCCTTCACTTTATTGAGAGCCACTGCAAATGAGAATTAAGAAACAAGATTTCAAAAGCCAATGGGATGCAATGAGAAACTTAAATATGACTCATTGTGCGGGTTTAGCTTCTGCATCACTCAGGTTTCTGGAGAAAAGTTCAAAACGGTGCTGTGCGGATCAGCTCATCTTTGTGCTTTTGGTGCAGCAGATTTGATCTTTAGAAGTCAGGACGATCCTTCTTCAGTTTGCTGTAGTCCATGTTGACTGTGAAAAACTGAGAATACATACACATTTTAGCTCCTGTGCAAACAGTTACTTTACAGAAGAATGCCTTGGTAGCAAAGAGTAAGTTCAGGTCACTTGGCAAAGCATAATGCCGCAGCTTCCCTCCATGTTACAGCATCCTTCAGTTTCATAAAATATTATATAAAATTCTTGTAAAAAAGTAAGTACTTGTCTCTGAACACTTCAATTCATTTGCCTTGATGTTGTCTTCTGGAAACTCCTTCTGTTGTTACTTTTGATCAAGCGTGACCAGTTAATGACTTCATCAGATTTGTTACTACAAGGCAGCGTTAACCAGATTATGTAATTTGATTAATCCAACTAAAGGAATAATCCATGGCTCAGCGACAAGTCTGGCAAAGATCCATACTATAATCCCTGAATATAACCACCTACACTCTTTCAGTAACAACTTCAGCTCAGAGATGAGTGCAATCAATGCTGTGTGGCGACATGATTTGCTGAGAAAGAGAGAGAGACACACACACACACCTTGTACTGATCATTTGGGCCCAGTTTGTTCCAGGGCTCTGGGTTGTTCTTGCGGTCCCAGCTGCAGAGGAGAAAATAGTTACACATTATAAGAGATTCAGAAGAACAGAGGCATTCATGGCCATTATTAACAAATATATATATATATATATATATATCACAATAACTGAACTGCAACATTGTCAGTGTCTCTACACATCATCTTCAGATCTCATTACTCAAAAAGAAAAAGAAAGAAAATACAAGATAGTCATAACTGGAGTCATTACCAAACGTCTGGGTTTCTCAAGGCCAGACGAGCGAGGTATGTCATGGACATGGTTACTCCTCCACCGATGAAGATGAAGAGAGGGATGAGCTGAGAGTGACAGACAGGAATTCAAGAAGTCTTCATCAACATGAGGGCAAACTACCACAGCTCAAGGTAGGACTATATCAGTAAACACACTGAGACTGCTGACAAACATAAACACTCATCATTTTCCGGCGCGACCTTCAACTGATGCTATATTTACAATTTTCTTTCGCAGCCTCTTGACTTGTTTCGCGTATCCAAGTCAAATGACAAGAGTGTGTGGCTTAGAAAATATGAAGCTCTAGTACGAGTTAACATAGACATACAGCTTGCTAACGCTAACCAGACAGCTAGTAGCTGCTATTTCCAGCACAGCATACCCTCTCCTTGACAATATCATCAGCTGTTATAGTATGTGAATGAAGCCGTGACCTGATCTGACTCCTAAGCACCAACAGTCAAAAGTATTGCCACATATGTCTTTGGGTTGTGTACATTACTCAACACTTGTTAGAGATTAAAGTAAACAGTGAAGCATATCCGTATATTTGACAGAGTTTCTCAAAGTCAGCGCGGTCAAAGTCAGAGCACTAGCTAGCTGAAGCTAGCAACGCTAACTAGTTTAGCTAAGCTAAGTTAGCTACAAAAAATCTCATATGGTCCGAGTTCAGAACAAGCTCTCTAAATGAATCTTTATTGAATATAACTAGATTATACTTACTGCTGGGTGGCTTCTAAGCTGTTTGCGGACTGTGGCGAGCATTTTGACGTGTGTGAGAGCTGATTTAACGCAGTTTGTACAGAAATAAATGGATTACCAACAGTCTTGCCAAAACGGTGCGGAATTTAATCTGCGAGATTGGGCGGAAGAAAGGCCGAGGAACCAAATATAGGAAGCTACGCATACTGCCTGACCAACAGCGGCAGAAACACATCATTATTAATTATTATGTTTAGTATGTAAGACATTTATGTCACACTACATGTAAAAAAAACTAAATCATTTTGTATGGTTTCATTAATATGCGGCTGTGTGGCTTCAGCCTTTATTTCCACACAGTATTTTATTCTGGCAAAGCAAAAGTCTGTCACAACCAAAAACAAAATCAATCCTTACACCATTATTAATTGTTTTATTGTTTTCATTAACGAATGTATATATATGGTGTAATATGTGTATTCAATCCTGTTTCACATACTGTAGCAATCATGGATTATACAAGTTGTTCGAGTTGTAGTATTTTATTTAATAAATAAAATGTCTAAAAGTCTTTAAGGATATATATTACCGATCGATATTAATGTGAGTGACCTGATGGAGATAACAGAAACAGTTTACAGCTCCAGTCTCTGTCAGTGTGAAAAGCTGAACGGTCTGAACCTTAATGTGGCAGCAGGTGGTGCTGTTTTCCTTAATCAGACAAACCACATTAATTTACAAGAAATTCAACCAGTTCCTCAAGTACTGGATGAAGTAGAGGATGTCCTTCTACTTTATCTGTTTTAGAGATGTTTTTTTTCTTTTTCTCTCTGAAAAATCAGATTTTTAGGCACCTCATATCTAAGAGTCTTTCATTTTGTTGGTCATGGAGGTGCTGATTCCTTGCAGTTGGGCTACTTGGGAAATTATCTTTAAAATCCATTGTGCTTAGGCACAGTTAAACACTATGAAAATGTGTTTAAATACTCTTATTTTAAGCAGCCAAGACCAGTGGTGGAAGTACTCAGTGCTTTACTTCCACTTAAGTAAATGTATCATTACCACAGTAATACTCTGAAATACCCTCCATTTAAAAAGTAAAAGTACAAAAGTATTTGCATCAAATTATACTTAAAGTGCAGTTTGTACTTATTATGCATAATGGCCCAATTCAGAATAATATATATTGTATTATTTGATTCAAATTATTGATGCATTAATGGGGCTAATTTTAACTACTTTATGTGCTACCAGGTGCTAAATCCATAATGATGTGTGATCATTTATTAGAGGATTATATTCTGTATTTAGAATCTGCAGGTGCAAATTAAAAATGAACTAACACTGTCAAATAAATGTAGTGGAGTGAAAAGTACAATATTTCCCTCTGAATTTTTAGTGGAGTAGAAGTATAAAGTAACATAAAATGGAAATACTTAAGTACAAGTACCTCAAACTTGTACTTAAGTACAGTACTAGAATAAATGTACATGGTTACTTTCCATCACTGGCCAACACAGACAAGACTTTTAAAAACGAGATATTATACATGTTAGTTGTTATTTTTTCTGCTCAAAAATGCAAAACTTACTGATGTGAACCAATCAAGTGAAGTCTGTGAAATGAAATGAAAATCACCATGAAATATCACAATTTCCCTTTTATGGCAAGTTATTTTCAAACTTGTAGAAAATAAAAGTAAAAACAATTCAATTGTAAGATTGGACATAACACAACAGGCTACATACAATCGTTTATATTTTATAAATGGCATGATACTTGGCCAAATGTTTGCCAAAAAATAAACTACATATGTGATAATAACACATATTCAAGCAATAGTTTGTAAACCAAGCCTTGTTTGTTGGTAAGTTCATGAGTTAAATGTTGAAATGCGTTTCTTAGGCTCGGCTTGGTTTATCTTCCATCTGAGGGAGGTGAACTGGTTTCAGAAACAATAAGGACTTGTCTAAATACAGTATTCATTCATTCATAATTTGATCCCTAGTAAAACATTCTCTTCATTATATCGACAGTACACAACAGAAAACTACGATGACTCTCTTTTAAATACAGTTAAGTTAAAAATCTGACTGTACTTGAACAAATCATAGGCACATACAGTATGCCTGCACAAGATGTCTTATGAAAATAAGATACTGGCTATAGAGTGTTTGCATTTATTTTGCAATGTATCCGTCTCTCTCTCTGTGCACCAGATGTTTTAGTGCGTCGTCTTCTTGGGGGTCTTGCCAAATTTAGCATCCAATCCGAGACCTAAAGAGAGAAAACCACAGATGTGATTAAGGAGCAAAGGAAAACCTCAGCATCTTAACAGACACTATTGTACACTCTGGAGATCACCAACAGAATCACCAGCATTACCAATAAAAACATAAAAAATATGAACGCTCTGGCATCTTCTCCAACTATGTCAGCGTTAATTTACTGTCTCCCCTGCGGCTATACTCCCACTGCATAATTTACCAGTCAACCAAATGGTTTGCGTGGGAAGCCTAAGTATTCCCCAGTTGGACCTAATTGTTTGTTATAACAAACACATACAGTAACTGTCTCTGGCTACAGCTGTTGATGGTTTCAGTCATGTTCTGGCAAGCGCTTGATAGTGTTATAATCTGTCACCAATTTTACAGTGATGCAGTGCATTCATGAGAAAAATGTGACACATTTGAGTAAAGGCAGGAGGAAAGAGAGCGTTAATTCTCACCAAGGAAAACTAGGATGGTGCCAACCCACTGCATTGTACTCATGACGTTGCCAAACAGAATTACAGAGCCAAGGATTGTGAAGAACTTCCTCGTGGTGGTGACGATGGAGCAGGTCAGAGGCCCAAAGTATACCACCGTCATAAAGATGAAGGTCTGGTGAAGGATTAGAAAAAATACTCAAAGGTTGTAATATGAATACCCACTGTTAAGATGCTTGTCTTCTCTAAGCATTCGTTCCAAAGCTTTTCTTTTATTTCCTCTCACAATGCAACACAACATTACACTTCCCATTACTTCACCGACCACATCAGTCCTTTCATCATACACCCACCTGGCCTAAGGCACTGGTCAGTCCAAAGAGAAGAATATTATAGAGGATGCTGGGGTGGCGTTCAGTAAAACTCAGGAACTCCCACACCTCCCCTGTCCACAACACAGCTGAGAGCAGAGAGGAAGAAAGCAGCAACAGAAAAAGAAAATAACAATGTCATCTCAAAAACAGAACTCGGTAATTGATATTAATGTCACATGTACTGCCTTAGTTGCCTTGTCCTTGACACTCGTGCTGAGAAAATCAGATCACAGCATTTACAGTGTGAGCACATGGCACCACCAAGTGGTTTAATACAGTCATAACAACCAGATGAAGCCTTGGTGTGGGGGTGTCATGGATCCGTAGGAGTGGAGGAATAAGAATACTTTTGTATCTTGGGAAACAGCCGCACTTCAAAAGATAGTGAAGGCAGATTTCTAATAAAGGTAGCAGCGGCGTACCACAGACTAAATTTTCCACAGACAGCTGAAAGCATTTTAATACAGTCGAGAACTGAATCTGACACTTATGAAAAACAAATATTGCATTTTGTAATGTAATATGACCTATGAAAGTGGGAAGCAGATGTTGAGGAGAGATGGAAACAAACTCAGAGATAGCAGGCAATACCAATTAATTTGTTTAAGGAATGATAAAAGTCCCTTAGTTCTCATACTGGCTTTGACCTTTTGATCTTTATCATACAACCCATTAGTGCCTAACCTTAGTAAGCCCCTCATTATATTGCATTTGTTTTATGTGGCTTACTCTCCTGCATATTATACCAACCTCCTCACAGAGCCGAGGGCTTTGAGGTGCAGGATTCCTTATCTAGAAAGATAACGCTGAAAACTTTGCCTTGACTGAATTAATGAGTTTTTTCCTCCTGAGAGAACAGGGTTCATCTTTTCTTTAACATATTGGTTTCTGTTTGGGTTCTTTACTTATTAGGTTTGCCATTAGCCACTGCATAACAGCCGTTATTTGTCCTGGGGTCTTTTTTTAAGAATTTATTGTGACATTACAAAATCAACGCAACTAATAACATAACCTTTTAAGAATGCATTTTAACCACCATGTTATAATTCAGTTGTTCATACTAAAACACCTTAAGGTGAAATCAGATATTGCTGCAGTTTGATAAACTGTTGAGTGGAAAAGCATCTCAAAGAAACCAGAACGATAACAAAATAAGACCTCTAACTGTGTTAAAGACTGGATGACTTCTTTTGGATCCTCATTATAGGTGTTTTAAAGACCCTCTCCAATGAAAATCAAGTTTTTAACCTTGTTAACATGTCCATATGATGTTTTTATATAATACATGACATATCATGAGTGAAATAAGCAGTCAACGCCATGACTGCGTATCTCCACCTTGGAAATGCAGTGAACCAATGACAGTCTCATAAAAACAGATTCAGACAGCCAGGGATTCACACGTCATATAATCTAAGGAACTAATCTTGTCAACTTGTGGGGATGAGGGACGGAGCAAAAATAAACCTGAAAGCAGTACAGAGAGCGAGAGTTTACTTTAGCACAACCACTAACACTGGGTCAGCCACTGCCAGTTGTGAGCTAACAAACAAATCAAAGATGGTAAGTACACTAACCGTCCTGATAAGTCTGCTAATCACCTATGTTTGGTCACAACAGACTCCTCATCAGAGTCTGACTGAAGCTCAAACATGTGGCCGAGTCTCTCTGATGTTTCCTCCAACACTAACCATCATTATACGCTCTGCTCTTCCACCGGTCACTGAAACAGTACACAAAGCGAGAGTTTGCATTAGCACAACCACTAACACTGTGTCAGCCACTGCCAGTTACAAGCTTACAAACAACATAAACAATTAATTACGCTAACCACTCTGATAGGTCTTCTAGCAGGGTTTTTCCTGCATAGAGAATTGCGAGGCGGCAGCCTCCATTAAATTTCGTGCCGCCTCCGCTTCCTGACAAAATTCTAGTACTTGTTTTCTCTGTGGATTTGAATAAGTACAGGATACAATTTGTCCCGTATTTTCGTTCATGTTATGTCCTCAAAGTGCTGTGAATAATGTAATGTCAAGTAAAACCAAACCAGTTGCCACCTTTTTTCACATAAAAGGTGGCCACCCTACAGATGAATATCAAGCACACCCAGCTTCTTGAAAAGTTTCCCTAAAGTAACATTACATCCCTTCATATGTTTATTTTTTTGCAGAAATGTCTCAAATCACAGATTATTTTAAAAAAAAAACAGAATTAGCGAGGAGGAGAACCGCGAGGACAGGTGAAACAGTGCAGAGTGCAGACATCATTAGTTCTTCTAATATGGGAAATAAAGTTAATTCATGTTACTGACAAGATACGGTTAATGTGTCAGGACTGAAAGTAGGCCTAGTTCTCGCCACAAGTGGAAGATGAGAGGATCAGAGCGCGAGAGAGGAGTCAAGGCGAGAGTACCAAGTCTTTGTACGAGTTGTACGGCTTAGTACCACCCCCGCCTAATTTTCGGCCAGGAAAAACCCTGTCTAGTCACTGATCTTGGTCACATCAAACTCCTGAGTCTGGGTCTGACTGAGGCTCAAACATGTGACTGAGTGTCTCTGATATTTCCTCCGCTAATCATCCTGACCAGCCTGATCCAGATTTCTCAGTGACGAAGTAAGAGTAGATGAGAGTATTTTTACATAGTTGAAACATGTCTGGAGAGGAACGTTAAGACATTTTAAAGAGCCACAGATAAGTAACTGTAAAACAGAGGAATATTCTGTATACTGTATAATGTGGCATTGGTAAACATCTAAACAGGTTAAATGACAGTTAGGTAGATAAGCAACTATGTGCCATGGAGTATCAGAATATACAACCACTACACCAGTAAAATGTGAAAACGACATTGGTTTGTAATATTTTTCAGTTTGAATGATTTTATAGGTGTTTTAATTTCATCATAAACACTTTATTATGAAAGCATCAGTGCAAAAGTAACATTAATCCTTTGGTTTCAGCATTTTCTGAGAATTATTCAGAGAGAAAGGCAACAGGATGTTCATTGCACTAGTGTTTGGTTCATTCTGCTACACTTTGGCAGGACTGAACCATACCAAGGTGATCTTGCTCATTAGGTTCTCCTCTCTGGCTGCAGGTGTGCCAGTCACTGAAATGTCCTGATGTAGAGTTGGTTGGAAAAACACTCCATCAACTCAATGGCACATATTCGTTTGGATGAAAAGTTTGGCAGAGAGCTGGATTGACTCACCTAGTCCCAGCACCAGAGTGGACCACATGTTGATGTTCAGCATCATGTGGTTGGCACTGGTCTGGAAGCGAGCCCTCATGTGGTCCTGGGCCACGCCAGTCAAACCGTCCAATGTCAGAGAGACCAGCTATGACACACGAAGACACACCACCAGGCCATGAGACAAATGTCATGGAAATGCCACAGTAACCATGGATACAGAAAGGAGACACAGATTGATCTGCAACACATGACAATAAATGAATTGAAATGGATGGACTATAAATATATGTTATCTCACCAGCAGAATCTCTCCAAAGCCAAAAACATGGTCATCTGCAACAGCTGAACTCTTGTTGGGTTTGTAGAGGAACAGAGCCACACCGCTCACAATCAGCAGCACACACAGGTATTTAGCCAGTGGGTACTTCTTCCTCAGTATTGTAACTCCGAGGATCATCACTGGAACAACACAACAACAACAACAACATGATGATGGATCACTTTAAGCCGTGCATACCAGTGTAACATGCCTGTGGTGTGAGTTAATCTCACCCCTGGATGCAATATCAGGGCTTCACCCCCTGAGAGTGGAACATATGGATGGTGAAAAAAAATGTGTGTATGTGTGTGTAACAACAGATAACAAGCTGTGAGTGGTGACATATAACCTTCATGTACAAACAGAACAAACTCTAACCTGCAGCAACTTTGCTCTGAACTCCACACATCTTGAAACAATCTGTTTACTCTATATGTCCTGGATCAGTTCAGAAAGATAACAGAATCTCTCTTGTTTGTCAAGGACCATATACACATGGGTTACTTAACTTTGTATATATGTACATTAGCACATTACATTATGAGACCTGGCAGCTCACGAGTTTGTCAGAAATCAGACATTTGAACATCATAAGACCAACTTTATCCCCAGACTGCCACCAAAAAAAATATGTCACAGAGAAATACAGGAAGAAACCTCAGGAAATGCACGTGTTCATTTTTTACAAAGCGCAAATATAACCTCAGACATCAGTTTATTATCAGATTTTGTTGGTGATATCCTGTGCAGGTATGCAGGTGATATGCAGGCAGAAAGCAAGACACAAACCAAAGTGATTTCATAAGATTTACCTGGTATGGGCTTGCAGGATTTTCCCAGCACCTATCACAAGAAAAAGATGAGTTTCAGGATATGATCGCACTAAGCAGCTGCACTGATACAACATCCCAAGAAATCATATTAACCATCTAACTTTGCCCCATCTAAAAGGGCAGACTCACCTGTGTGGGGTAGTTGACATATTGAAGGGCAGAGTTACTGGACACCATGGCTCCAAGATAAGAGAGGGAACACAGTCCATAGAGCCAGTTCTTGGTGTGATCTGGTTTTGAGCCCTCAAAAAACTGGATCACTGATGAAAAGGAGAAAGAGGTTTTTATTAAAAGGAATCCACAACAATATAATAAATTTACAACTTCAGAAATATATGTTAGATGTTTTTTTTATATATATATTAACCCCTTTTATTAGTTTTTTTGTCTCCTCTGCACAGCACATACTCACAGATCTTAGCAAACAGAGCATTGATAATGCACTGGATGAAGACCAACGTCCGGGCGAATCTGAACTTCTCCTTCTTGTCTCCTTGACCATATTCACCTCGAGTGCTGGAAAAGTCAGAGAAACAACACTGATTTGAACGCGACAGATCACAGACAATGAACTTGAAACTGAAGTACTCCTCAATTGCCTTCTTGGCAGGAGCATGGCAAGTGAGGTTAAAGAGTGGAGTGCTTTCATCAGTCTCCCAGCTGTGAAAAGGCCATTTATAAAGGAGAGGCCATAATGCATTAAATTACAACTGACAGGCTCGGGTGGTGGTGGTGGTGACATTTTGTTAGAGGACCAATACTTTTCTGGTTGTGTCAGTTTGCAACTGTAATCAAGAACTCACAGAAAACTGTGATATCAATATTATTTGATGACAATATGTAACAGAAGTTGTATTCAACTATTGAATTAATTATATACAATTATTCAGGTTGTGAAAAGGCTGCTTCACCAGAGACACCAAGTCATTTTGGAACCAGATATGATCCCTGTCCCCTCTAGTGACTTAGGCAACAACATACCATCTGTGTCATGCCTCAGTATGTGGTATGCAATAGAGGCTGAGCTCCCCTTACTTAATTTACTCTTTCTAGAGAACCACAAATAACCATTACGATTTGCTGGGTTTTTACAGATCTATTTGAGCAAAATATGAAAGATAATAAAACATATAATAAAAGTATTATTCCATCTATGAGGGATAATGACATGAAATTTACAGTGAATTAGAAATAGAGAGTACCTACTATAGGTTTTAGGGGACAATACTCTGCATTTTTAATAACACACTGTCACCAAACTCTATTAATAAATCTGCTAATTTAAAGTGTAATCGATGTTGCGTTTCTCATCGGTAGGGGCAGATTTGCATAACATACAACGAATAGTTCGGACACATTAGCTCATTCTGTACTCTATGGTGTTTCATTTGCACCTATACCAATTGGAAAAGTTGTATTAATTAGAAAAGGTAGCATTTTTTTTCGAGGTGCGCTCTCAATGGGCAAGTCAGCATTAAATAAGCAGATTTTTTAATAGAGTTTGGCACTGGACACAACGACATCTGCTTTGGAGTTACTTACATCGTCTCTTGTAATATTCCGTAATAAAAGTAACACACAAAAACTCCGAGGAAACAAACAATGAACCGTATCCGCATACTGTCCCACGGGGAGGTGGGTTTCCCTGCTCCCTTTCCTGCAGCCATGCTGTCGTCCACCAGACCCGGTATGGCAACCGACACCGTTCCGCTCCCCGCGCCCCTCACACCGACGTCCCGCTCCACTATAGCCGATGTCACGAGCCCGGAAATGGTGCTCGCGTTTTAATGTTGGCCGTGGATTTTGTAAAAGATGAAGGTTTTGCTGATGGATATCACCAAACCCTTTTGTGCACAGTGAGTGTTATTTCTCAAAGCTTGCTAACGGTATCTTGAATTGTCTGGAGATATCAAGTCATTATTGTTTATTTTGCATCATTCCAGTGACTCTCCAGCGTCCGACAGTCCAACTATCTGCTCCGGGACAGCTGTAGCATCAACAGCATCCCATTCCCGCATGTACAGGTGAACTGTCAGGTGAGTTTAGGTCGTGTTTTCATTCAGAAATCAGACCTATAATTAGAGAAAAAATTATAGGTCGCGTCAGGAAAATGGGTTTTGTGAAAAGACCCCAAAGGTGTCTGCAGCCACGCCTGAACTGTTAGATTTACATTCGTGAATTAAATCACGGACACTAATGCATTGTGGTGTGTTTAATGTAACCGCGTCAGCCAAAAAACGCAACATGAAATGTGAAGTATTATAATTAAAACTGAGTTTTTTTTGTCGTGTTTTGTGATACAGCAGTTGTAAAGACAACTATTCAAAAATGTGAGGTCCTTTCCTGAAAATGTCGCGTGCCTTTTAGTCGTCCTAGGATGTGGATTAAATTCATTGGTCCATGTAAGGCAGTAGAGATCCACCGTGGGCCAATCAGAAAGTAGATTTGAATTGAAAAAGGCGGTGCTTATGTTTAAAAACCACAAATCCACGTGTCAAAAGCAGGCACAACAACAATAAAAAAAAAAACACAGAAATAAAAGTAATATAAAAAAATATTTCAACGCCCAGAAAATTGGTTCTTTTATTTTCTTTACAATAGCAACAGCACACTAAACATTCTTAACTGTTATCACCCTTAAAAAGTAAGAAAAGGGCTTATAATCAGGTCTGAGAAAACACAGAGCTGAGAGATAATACTAATTGTTCATTAGCATCTGCTTATTCTATGATATTTTTACTGTAGGTCATGTTATTAATCAGTGTTGCATAGGATAATGCTGACATTATCCATTTGAACAATAACTCAAACATCAGGGAATCATCTTCTTCCACATCAAAATGAATCTTGAAACATTAACAGGGTCCAATGAGGCTCAGATTGAACAAAAACTCAGTGTGACCCACTCAAGATCTTAAAAGCTTGACCAAATTGCAACAGTTTGGTTAGAACAATGCCCACTGAAGGCGAGTAAAGCTAATAAAACACCCATTCCTGCCTTTAAACCACCAAAGTATACACAGAAATATATGTCAATTTCTTTAGTGAATACAAAAACAGTATCACCATACTCATAACTTCCTTACAAAGATACAAAAATATATATCTTGCTAGAAATACATTTGTAGAAAAGTAGGCCACTGTAAACTACAGCCCAAAAATATTTCTCTTCAACCAAAAGATTTTATGAATTTTCAAGAAAAAACCCATCACATGAATTCTCTCAAATTAAGCTGAAACTTCATCCATGCGTGATCTAAGCGCTTGAGTTTTCGACTCTGAATTATCTTATTTTGACATTAAAATCATCCCTGGCAGACTGCAGTCTTTGTCTAATAATGTAAAAATGAACAAAGTCAAAAACTAAGTCATTTGTAAAATTTTTCCAGCATTTGTCAACATTTCCACATATTAGGTCCTGTAGTCTAATCCATAGCCAATATTGGAAAATACTAGGACAATTCAAGTGCTGTTGAAGTAAATATCAGCTGAATCCAAACATCCTGCAGTTGGAAATCATCAGTGAAGCAGCCAGATTTTTAGGCTAAATTTTTCTCTAAAGTACAATGACAACATATGCTTCCAGTCTCAAAGTCTCTTATTTTGATCACAGTCATAATGGCATGTTACAGCAGTGATGAGCCAGGTGAGCACAGGTATCTGTTGGCACCCTTCGTGTAAAACACATCCAGTTTCTCCAGGTCCTGGCAGTGCAGTGTGGTTTAGTCCTGACGGGCTCTGCTCAGATATCCACCTACTGCATGCCCAGGTGCCTGGTGGGAGAGGCTTGACCTGGGCAGCCAGTGACAGGAGACACTGACAGGCCACGGAAGAGGAGGTCCATGGAGGGCAGGAGGGGCTTCAAAAGACTGACAGGGCAGAAAGCAGAGCCTCCGTGGGGGGTAAAGTTGACTTTATTGGGGTCAGGGCAGGATGGCTGGAGGAGAGGCTCATCCTGACAAGCAGACCTGGATGTACAGATGGAGAGAGTAATGGGGTTAATAGTGTTTTTCAGACAAAGCTCTTTTCAAATTGTTGTTTCAGATTGCAGTCGACAACTTTTGTAACTTAAGCTTGAGCCTTTTTTCCATTTTTTTCTTGACTACTCCAGTTACTTTTTGTGTACAGACAAGTGCAATGCCTTCAAGAAGAGACTGTTAGCCCCATTTGAATGACTCATTGTGTCACAGCTCTCTATCGCAGCAGGCGTTTTACCCACTTCAACTGTGGCTATTCAGAGCAGCTATAAACACTTTTGCCTTGAGACATGATTACCCAACATGTCACACGAACTAGTTAGTTTCAAGCATGAGCAGGCTTTTACTGGCACATACTCTAGGATCCTGGATCATCAATGGCCCTGAACACAACAGTGTTGCATGTTGATACATTTATAACATCACAATACCAATCACTATATGTGCCCATGTTCATATAACCCAAATGTAAAATGGATTGCTGACCTATTAACAGTGATTTGAGTGATAATGATGACAATAATAATAATAACAATAATGATAATAATAATGATAATAATAATAATACTCACTAATAATACCTTATCAAGCTTAAATACAAAGTGTTTTCTAAGTAAAAAGAGATTAAGTAATCAAATCTGAAAGCCATGTAAGCCTCCCTAGTAGGTAAAACAAAGTTTAGGAATATGAGAGCATATTAAAACTGCACTGAGCCCATACATAAACAAATGGATGTGCAAGTGCAATAAAAGAGAAATAAGTTCTCACGTGTAAATAAAATGCAGTTTATGTTTACCTATATTCATTCAGCTTTGTTGTGCTTGTTTTTAGCTGTATGTCTTTCTCTCCATCTCCTGCAAACTGTTTTTGGAACGGTGTGTAGGTCCACAGAGAATAACGAATAACCAAAGTCAGATTCCTTGTATGTGTACACACATTTGGCCAATAAAGCTGATTCTGAGTCTGATCTTTTGCTATTCTATGTTATATCAAGCTAGTTACATATCAGGTCAAAATTTGTTTTACTGTCAGCACATGATTCTGGTGGGGTCCCAAAGTAAAGTTTTCCCCTGAGGCCCCCCAGCAGCTTGTTCCAGCTATACATGATGTTCTGGTCTATTAAGTGATACTTACATTGCCTCCTCACATACTCGAACCCGCTCACAGCCTTCTGGTGGTTCGCGCTGGAAGGAGTAGGTTTTGTTAGGACGAGGGGACGTGGAGCAGGGCTGCAGCAGAGGAGGCTCCAGAGCAAATGAAGGAAGCAGTGTAGATGGAGAGGGACACAGGGTCTCACAGTTCACCGGCTCTGTACGCAGGGTCAGAAATATCCAAATATTTTTAATAATACCTCAAATAAATTCAGCACTCAAGAGAATCTCCAAATTAATTAAATCACAGCGTTGTCTAACCTGGCTCTCCCATGGGGCAGGGAGATTGTGACGGAGACAAAAGCAGTGGGTTCAAGACACAAGGGGAATTTGGGGGTGACAGAAGTGACGGATCTAGAGGACAGGGGGACTGAGAAGGAGAGAGGAGGGAAGCATCCAGGGGCCCCGGGGAGGGCTCACTCTGAGAGCCACTACTGCATCTCTGGGCAGGGACAGGAGCTCTGTGGCCGTCTGGGATGTCCAAAATCTGTAATATTCAGGCGGAAACAAGTAAAGTGGTCAGACAACGCAGATAAAGAAACAAAAGCAAAGAGTGAGGGAAGGTACAAGCAGGTAAAACTAGGAGGCAGACAATTTCTGTACTGGCTTAACTAATATTTCATATTTAGAATTATTTTAAAGGTCTCATATTTTATAAAGTGAGATTTACATGTCTACTTTGATTATAAAGCAGGTCTAGGTTCCATATTAATACTGTGAAAGTATCAAAGCGCTCAGTCCACAGAGAAATGCAAACAGCCTGTAATTCAGAAACTGAGCCTTAAAACAACACGTCAGGACTTCTGTAACTTTGTGATGTCACAACAAAGCAGTCGCCACTTTCAGCCACGCCCCAAGCCCCGTCCACCTGGACCCACCATTCAACCTCGCAGGATTTGGTTTCTCTGAGTGTTTAACTGAAATCTGATATATTTTTATTTGATCATTCAGAAAGCAGTCAGCCAATCAAAACAGAGGATCAGACCCTCCTCCCCTCTGATTGGTTCACCGACCTGTTGTTACTAGAGCTCCAGAGAGAAGCCTGAGAGAGGAGATGTAAAACTACACTGAGATGATTTTTGGTTCTTATAACCATAAATATATCTTCTTATGGATCAACACTTCAAATAAAACATGGAAAAGTGTAAAAAATATGGGACCTTTAAGTGTTTTAATGCTTATGTCAATGGTAGAGCACGTTGATCAGTGGCCTAACCTCATGCTGATCGTCTGGTTTCTCAGACACAAACACCTCCTCCAGCTCCAGGTTGAGGCCTTCAACACTACGTCGAAGTCGGGGGGCGAGTCTGTTCAGCGGCATCAGGGGTATTGTCTGAGAAAGAACAAGTAAAATATGAAAATATTTAGAGGGTATCTGTGATTGATTGCGCACTTACAGCAACTATGTTTCTTTACTTTCAAAAAAAATTGTGTGTCTGATGTCTGTTCTATACTGTTTCAATGGCACGGTATGATATTCTGGTTTCAAATTGTCTTTCTGTGACAGCATGGCAGCAACACAGGAGCTTTGATGACAGCCATTCCTAAGAAAAGCACCAGTGTTTTTTTATATCCCTGTTGCTGAGCTCTGCCTAGCCTGCCTGTGAAAGCCAGTGTGGTGTCTGTGGTATTCATGAAAACTTTGTTCTCTGTGTCTTTAACTCACATATCCTCAAAGGAAAAAGAGCAACGGACTACCTGAGTGATGCCTGCCGCATGACCTGCTGGCAAGGGATGGTGGGGGAGCTCGCACCCCGCCGAGGGAGGGGCATGGCGGGAGCGCTTCTGCAATTGGTGCCTCAGCTTGGCCACCTGAGGGCAGAGTGGAGAGAAAAAATGATTCAGGTGTCGCTATAATTCATTCTGAAAGGGAGCGGTTGCTCATTTTCCCCTCTGGGGCCCTGAAAGTTTTGTGGTATCAGTGGAAGGCTGCAGAGTAAAGGGTGTGAGTATGAGCGAGAAACAGAACGACTCATTAATGAACTGCGATAATGATGAACTGAAATACTTGCCTCTCTCAGGTGTTCTGCACTGCCCCACGACGCTGAGCGCTTGTGTCCTCCAACACTTCTCCTTCCCTGGGTCTCCTCTGCCCATGAACTTGGAGTCTTTAAAACAAATATGACAATGTGGTGAATAAAGAGTCCAGTGTTTTGTCTATCAAACTTCTCTGTGGTAGAAAATGGCCTTTTTTTGGCAGGAACTCTGGCTGTCAGCGGGATGACCTTTGACAGGCTTCTTGTATTTTGTGTTAAACCCAGTGAACTCCAATCAACGCTACAACTCGAGAGCACAACACTGTAGAACAGCCCCACAGCTGTCTCGCACACCTGCCCCTCAACAGCTGTACAGAGGAAGGCAAAGAGAAAACCACTCTGAGCTGCAAAACAGCCCCGCTTCCACAAACATAAGAAAACATCCAAACCACATCAATGTTAAGACTATAAATACAGAGCTACTATCAGCATTCAACACATCAGCGCACACACAAACACACACACACACACACACACACACACACACACACACGCTATATCACGCAGTTGTGCTGTTATTCACAAAGTCACACACTGTAGAGGAAAAACAAATGAACACAAACAGCCAGCAGGGAGACTTTTATGTGCACGTCTTTTGTCAGTCACAACTCCACAACATCCTACTACGCCTGTACCGATTTCTTCACATTGACTCTTGATCTTCTACCAGTGGGAGTCTGGTTGGCCGCTGCCGGCTGTTGGTTGGGTGCAGACGACTGGCAATTCATCATCAACAGGTGAAACCCAGGTGGAGTTGACCAACAGGATCAGATACTCGCAGTTCTGGTGCCTCCACCGCCTCCTCAGCCTCAACTGCTTCACACGCTTGCAAACAATCTGATCCACTCACTGGTGTCCATGATATTCATGAGGCAGCTAACATTACACACAGTCATTTAGCTCTCACTGCCCGCAGCACGGCTACGTCATGGCTTTCCGTCCCCAAAATACAACCCGTTCCTTAAGCGTCGGCAACACAACTCAGAGAAATCTTACTGGAGCCATTAGCTGCCTGCAGGACGGCACCGACTACATCTCCTCCCATGCCCGGTCCACTCATATGTAGTCAGTCATCGCCGGGCTAAATAAGTCAGAACGCAGCATGAGTCAGACATACAGTGACATCGGTGTAGAGTTACAGCTGCCGCCACCACCCCCCACCCCCCTCCCATCATCCAACACCAACAACCCCACCCTCCCCAAAACATGACCAGGGGGGATCATGGGACACAGACCTATAAAAAGACTCAAAGGTAGTGGAGCATTTGGTCTGCATGGCTAATGTTTCCAGCTTGAGCGATTCATTAACGTTTACCTAATTCCTGCTTGGAACACGATAACAGAAACAGAGCTGCAAATGATTATTATCTTCACTATCAGTTGATCGATTAGTTATAATTTTGATTAACTGATCCATTTATCAGTTTGTTAAATTTCAAAACATTGTGTTAAAGCCGGAGGTCAAATCTTCACATTGACTGGTTTGTACTACCAGTGGTTCAAAAGGTATTCGATGTACAATCATATAAAACAAATAAAGCAGCAAATCCTCATCTTTAAGGAGCTGGAGGCACAGAATTTATTTATTTTTCTCCTATATTTCAACAACTATTGAACGGATTGCCGTGAAACTGTAGGGACAAGATGAATCCCACTGACTTTGGTCATTTTCTGACTTTCCTTTGGTGCCAGCATGAGGTTCACATTTGTGTATTTTTTAGTTGTTGGAAACTTTGTACACGCATTCACACCCCCCTCAAGATGTGTTGTTAGTGACTTCGGTGATCTCCTGATTGTTATTTAACGCCTCCATCAAAATTTCAGCTCGTCCACTACTTTGGTTTATGAATTTTCTGTTGATTGATTAACTTATAAACTGACTAATCGCTTCAGCATTAAGCAAGAACAACAGCAATCTAGTGGTGCCTCCTCTTGTTTGTTTTGATTCAAGCTTTGTGCCTGTGTTTTGTGTTGTTGTGCATTGCATACTATATAAAGTTGTTATAATATTATTTGGTCCACACTCTGCACATATCTACAGAATTACAGTGTAGTTAAAGAAACACAGTTTTAATGTAATAATGTTAGAATCTCAAGAAATACCAATACTAATCCACATCAGTGAGTTTTCAGCAGAGTTGACAAAGTGCCTGATGAGGAGTGAAAGAACAGCGAACAATCAGTTATATCATCTGAAGTAACGCAGAGGAACCATGGCAGAAGGAGCTGCTGGGTGGGGTAGTGGTGTGTGTGTGTGTGTGTGTGTGTGGTTGAGGCGAGTGCTGGGGGATGGGGTGTCTGTATAATGAGGTCAGGCGGGGTCTGTTCCTCACAATGGAGGCAAAGGGGGTTCGTTCGGGCTTAAACTGTGTCAGGAGCGAAGACGAGGCTGCGGAGCTTGGTGATGTTAGTCGGGGGCTTTGTGCACTAGTTAGGAGCAGATACAGTCGAGGGGGGAGCGAGGCAAGAACAGCAGACTTTAAAGAAGAACAAAAACGACTATTTCCAGTTGGCTGCCTTCCACTCGCAGCGTCGAACTGGAACCACCAGACACCTGCAGTGCCAACATCAGATATGTGGTGCTGTGCAGAAATCCTTCACATACAAGAGAAGCTGAGCAGAGAAACATTTGGTGTCGCCTTTTTTCTGCAACATGAAGCAACAGGTTTTAAGGGAGATATGTTCTTACACCACCAGTTGCATTGGTATAGCAGACTGCCATTTATCTCGACCCGGTCTTCTTTCATTACAGTAATTACACCAGAGTATCACAACTACTTTAGCACTATCATGACATATTGATATTCACCTGTGTGGCTTTGTCATTGACACAGGTAACAGCCGTGCTCTCTGCCTCTTTGGGCCACTGTCCCTGCAGATACGGTCCAACGATGGCGTCCAAAGAGAGAGTTCTGCGGATGGTGGGTTTCGGAGGACGAGCCGTGGTCCTGTCTGCTTTTGGGAACAGACATAACACACATTAAGTCAGTTAGCATGTCAGGCCTTTACTCAGTACATATAAAAACTATTTCTTGCTCACAGAAGTGATAAAAACTTATGCTATGATCACATTCAGCTTGTAGTAACTCTGCATGTGACTTGTGCGTGTATACAAACTCTCTTTAATAGGCCAAACAGTATTTTAACACCAGTGGTAGTTGTTCACAAAATTGCTCCCAGGCTTCCTCCCCACCAATAAGCATGCAGTGTATAGAGTTATGTGAGTGTAAGTGTGTGTGTGTGTGTGTGTGTGTGTGTGTGTGTGTGTGTGTGTGTGTGTGTGTGTGTGTGTGTGTGTGTGTGTGCACATGTTGGCAGCTCATTGTAATCTCTGGCAGGTGTGGACCATGCCTTTGACCTGGAGCAAAGCCATCCGACTGCACAACATGGGCAACAGTCACCACAGGCAACAAGTTTATCTACCACCAAGCTAGAAGCACACACACACATACACACACACACACACACACGGTATGTTGTCATCAGCCCAGGTTGCAGGGCAGACAGGATGTATAAATAAACAACCACTACATGCAGATGTGACTTTCATGGATACAATTAAAAAACAACAGAACCAAAGTAAAACAAAGAGGCCTTTAAAGCTTCTGCTGTGTTAGCACCAAGCCTGCAGCAGAGTTCCCACAGGTCAGAGTGCAAAGGGGCGACTGAGTGTCCAAATAACATTATGAGAACAGTGTTATGTTTCAGGGTTTGCAGCCCTCATTGTTGACTTAACTTTCTCATAGCACATGGAAATGTACTTTTTAGACCACAAATCAAGACAAGAGCTGGAGTCCATGTAGTTAGCTGGGTTATTATTCCAGTTAGCATGACATCTGAATAATATCAGTTGTAGCCATCAAATCAAGACTATTTTTACTAAAATAGTTGTTCTACTTTGATCAAATGAAGTGTGCTGTAAATGATTAATGTCTCATGTTGCACCCAACTAACAATGATGTGAATCACCCGTTAATCTGTTAGTTATTTTCTTGATTATACAATTAGTTGTTTTGTTTTAAAATATCCACCACAAAGGGCCCACCACAATTTCACAGACCCCCATTTTTTTGTCCAACCCAACAGTCCAAAACTTACGATTATTCAACTTCACAAGTAAATGAGACAGAGACGTGCAGAAATTCCCCACAGTGGAGACGCTGGAACCAGAAGACGTTTGAAAGTTTTGCTTGAAAAATGATTCAAACGATGAATCGATAATCAGACTTGTTACTGGTTCATTCATCATTTGTTTCAGCACTACTTTCCTCTGTGACACAATGAAGAGAAGGTGATGGGATCCATTTTGTTGCAGTACAATCTTGATCCTAAACAGCAAACGTTAAAAGCCCTGACCATAGGCAGCGTCATTTAAAAGGCTGATAATGATGAGAATGTGACCCCAAACTAAATGTTCAACTTTGGTGCACATGAGAGTGAGTGCGGATCTGAGCCCCCTCCTCCTGAGTGTGTATTTACCCGTCTTGACCTCTCTGCACAGGAGAGCGGAGCCCCTCTGGAGCTGGTATGGGACTGTGGCTTTGAGGGGCTGCAGGCTGGGGTTGCTGCACCCCCGAGGCGCTCCTCCACTTCTGCCCGACATCCCCCTACTCTGCTCCCACGGCCGAGCTCCGCTTATGAAAACACACACACACGCACGCAAGCACGCACGCACGCACGCACGCACGGCTTTTGCTTTTCTTCTTTACCGTCGTCCACTACAACTCTGCGGCGGCGCGGCGCTGGCTTTTTCTTCTTTCTCTCTCTCTCTCTCTCTCTCTCTCTGACCACATAGAATTGATCCAGAGTGATGATCCACAGCTCTGATCGGGCCTCTGGGTGGGCACCCTGCTTGAGCTTTCTTTTGTGATGATGACCATGATTCTTGTTACCTCACAGCTTTTTCTTTTTTTTTTCCCCCCCTTCCAAGTTGAAAAAAGTCGAGCTGAGTTCAGCAAATCACAGTAAACCGCGTATGATCCCTCATGTTGTAGTGAGAGGAGGACACGGGCTGCGGACGCTACACGATCCTCTCACACATTTCTGCTTGTGTGTCTCTTGTGTGAGAAGTGACAACACAACAGCTCAACCTGTGCAACTATCTCGTGCGGGCTGCACTTCCAAGGGCGATCTGGTTGGTTGCGGCAGAATTACTACTGAGCATTTATTGGTCATCACATCCATCTGTCTCCTGAAGGGAAAGCCCCCCCTCGAAAAAAACTTAAAAAGTTCCCACCCACAGATTTTTTTTTTTTTCTTTCACTATGTAGGGTATGCCCCTTCACCTCCTCCCCCTCAAACCCACATCCAAAATCCTTGGTCTTTTCAAAGTGTGTGTGTGTGTGTGTGTGTGTGTGTATGGGTGGGTGGGTGTGTGTGGTCGCCAAAGTGTGGTTCCGGGACCTCCAAAGGTCACTCAAGAGGCTCAGAGGGTCCGGAACAGTTTGTGTATATTTTTGATATATTTATGAGACTGGCAGAAACCTGGTCATGCACCTCAAGGTGCATTTAGTTGTAGTTATTACGAGCAAATAACAACCAATCAGAAGCCTTTCATACAATCATATAAACAAATGAAACTTATATTTAGTTTGGTATTTTCCATAAAGTTTGCCACCAAATCCCTCCCAATATGTTTGTGCTTAGTTCCTCACACATACTATCACTATGAGTTTTTAACCTGCTTAGTTATTATTAAATGCGCTGAGTGCACTACTCACAGGTGTTTTTTGTATAGGTCACACTTTAAACAAGACAGTCTGCTCAGATTTATTTTCATTACTGCAAAAATAAACAACCTTAATTTGAGTATTGATATGCTTTATAATGTATTTTCCTTGTGCAATGCAAATGGAGTGCCATGTGTTTTATAAACAATAATGAGTGCTGAAAACCCCCCTTTACATTTTTCACTATAATACTGTGATGTATTTTTTCCTACTAGGCACCCACCTAGCTCTGTTACCCCAGTCACGGAAGCAAAGTGTAGCTCTGTAAATATTGTCTACATAATGACTGAATGGCTTCAAGAAAATGGCTTCTCTATCAAGCTCCATGTCGTAGCACTGTAATAGCATATAGCTCTCAAGTGTAATTCAGAAGACCCTGCAGGCAGCAGGGTATATTGCAAGCATGATGTTCCTGCCAACAATACAAAATCTACAGAAAGCTCCATGGTTACAGTGTGAAAAGCAAACTTTGAATCTGGCGTGCACAGATGAGGACCGCAGTCTATGTGAAATGACATGAGAAAAAAATGAATCCAGTGGGTGTGTTAATGTTTCATAAACTCTATATTTAACAGCCATTTTGGTGACATGAATAAAGCTCCTCTCGTGCTATCTCCTGGGGGGGATGTGGTGCTCTCTGAAAAAAAGCTGTGGCTGAGAAAGTGAGAGGAGTGAGCCAGATCTCCTGTGAACAATGTGATCTAGTCAGATATCTACGCTGCAGTGAGAGAAAAAAACATCTGTATCAAAGGAGGGATCACAATCAGTCAGCGGCAGCTCACAAAAGACTGAAAAGGCCCTACATTAAAAAGCTTCCTTTGTCAGTTACTATTACAGTTTTCTCTCATCCTTTATCAGGTAGGTCAGAAGTCAGGGTCAGATATTAAACAGCAGTCATGGAAGTGGTGGGAGTTCAGAATCTGCATCATATGCAGGTTAAATGAAATGTTATGGCTGCTGTCGTCCATCTGGAGGAATCATTTGTACAGTCCTACCCGGCCAAGTTCGTTATAATAAGATTTATTTTATTTTATAATCAGCTACCCATGATTTTCCCTGTAAGACCGTGGTTCTTAGGAAATAATGAACGTTCGGGGCATTCATGCAGTTAGAATATTAAACCACAAGATGGAGCCGGACTACATGTATCCATGCACCCAGCTGCCTCAATGACTTATCTCCGTAAACCTCCTAAAACTAACCATCACTCTCCATACATCACTGATATACACAAACAGACAGGCATTCATGGAAAAAGGCAGTTTATTGCAACAAAAAACAAATAAAACAACCCAGTGAGCTGTGTATGTGTAAAAAGAACATACTGCTGTATTGGCTTAAATCAGATAAATTAACATATGCGGTAGCTTAAGATTTGATAGAATAAATAAATAGCTGCACAGATTTAGACATACTGTAGCAGTTTGTGGTGTTTGATGACTCAAGCGGGAATGATATCATCAGATACCATTCAGTCAAACTCATAAAACACACTGCTATGTCACTAGTAGGACAGAATGTAAGAACCCATCCTCTACTTCCTATGGATAATCTTTATCTCTTAAAATGATCATCACATCTCTCTTTGTTAGTGACTGCATTCAAAGAGCTGCAAGTGCTGTTTTGGTTACAAGAAAACAGGGGGGGAAGTACAGGCCAAAGGAGCACTAATGCATACTGACACTCAAATAAATAAGGAGCAAGATGAGAAAACAATTGAAGGAAATAAGTTGATGCTTTGGAGAAGGTACGACAGAGGAATTGTAGGATCTTGGATGAAGAGATCGACAGATAGTACAAAGTGGTGGTGGGAGAGTGTGAGAGCGTAGTCGAGCGGATAAGGCAAGGAGAAGGGAAAGAACCAAAATAGATGGATCTTTTCAGCTTAATGATGACTTCACTCTCATGTGTACAAAAATCCAGACGATGGTGTCATGACTTTTCCCGTTGTCTTCTCATGGGGCTGGACGGATGGTGGGAGCGGGGTTACGGTCAGGTGTTTGGGCATGGTCAATGCAGCATCACCAGGCAGACAGGCTGGGGGTTAAATCTCGGTCGTGGTTGGTTTGGAGCTCCTAGCTGGGAGAGAGCGCGGGGCTGGGTTCAGTGCTGATGTTGACCAAACACTCGCTGGACTTGAGGCTGGCCAGGGACTTGGAGCTCGGTAAAGACGCCAGAGAGCCACACAGACCCAGCATGGAGGGAGTGTTATCTTTTCCTACAGGGGCAAAACAGAGGAAAAAAAACACAATAAAATCCGCTTATGATCATGCATAGCTCAAGCTGCCCACATGGAACGCCATAAACAGACATCAAGCCTGCCTTTGTATGAGTATGTATATGTGCATGTGCATGGGAGGCTGCCACATAAAGGCTTTTATGCAGCCGGGAAAAACACAAACATATTCCTACTCCAGCAGAACTAACTTTAGTGCTGTGCTAGAGTGATGAAAATAAAGCAGTCCTTCTTTTAAATGTACTCTGTAGTGACTAAGAAATTATTTATATTTGTATAAAATGGCCATCTTGTCTGACAAAATGAATTAACCCAACATGAGTAAATGCAAGTTGTGACTTTCCCCCTGAATTTTATGATGGTGTGACAGCAACTTAAAATCTGTGAGCTTAATATCAGCACGACAAACTACTGCACATTTTACTGTATAAGCTACAATAAATATGTTGTGATGTGTTTAAATGGCACTTAAAAAGTCACTCTACCTGCTGAAGTCCAGGCAGCATCTCCGTTCTGTCTCTCTTCAGTCTTCTGAGAGTCAGAGTTCAGACTGACTTCAGCAGAAAGCTGCTCCAAACTGTGGAAACTCCTCCTGCATGGACAAAAATATCATCATGGCACAAATAAATTCTGGGTTCTGGGTCTTCTTTTTACAGTATGAGTGAGTTCATTTCCAGTAGGAATCAAAGTTAGGCTTTATCGTGTTGTCTTCGAGCCATTCTGCACATGTGAGTTTACCTGCGGAACAGTTTGACATCGCCTTGGTTGTTTGTGATGGTGGACCACTGGTTGACCAGCGGGATGGAGAGGTCTTTAGCCAGATGGGAGGTATCACAGGGCATGAGGGCAGAGCTGGATGAATCAAAGAGAAAAAAGGATCAATTTTAGAAGAAACATTTGTCATTTTAGTGGGCAAATATGACCTGAACATCAAAAAAATGTGTATTTCCTATGAAAGTCAATGAGCCACTTTTTTGTGTGAATTAAATTCAGTATTTTCTGAAGTCCTTAATATTACTCTTACTTAAATATACACACCGTGATGAAGTTACAACAACCAATCATACCCCCCGTCCCACAGTTTCTAAACATAGTCTGAAACTCAGTTCATAGCTGAGCTTAAAAACATCAAGTGCATCGACTGCCCCTTTTTTATTGTATCATTGTACAGTTGAAACTTCAGAGTAGAGTGTTCAGCGTGTCAGAGTAAAACATGTTGCCTCTCAGTGTGTATTGCATCATAATCTGGCATCATAAAAAATTACATAATCAAAAATTACATCTGCAAAAGGTTTTTAGATCAACGACTTATTTCTACTAAGGAAAAATATCCATAGAAATAACAACTATTCCTAATTATAAGGTTATTTTAAAATTGCAATTGTAACTCCTCATTAAACCGCTACATAGACATGTACTTCATCATGATGGAAAGCTAACATATGTTTGTGAAAGGAAATGTAAACATAATCCAAACTGGATCTGCAGTGATAACGTCTGGAGCACATGGTTAAAGATGGAACTTTTTATGGGGTCGATGTGATCCAGAGTGTGTTCCTGCGCTTCCTTACAGTTGTGCCTGCAGCTCCAGCACGATGGCCTCCAGCTCCTTCTTCTCCTGTTGGCCTTGCACTGTCAGCTCCTCCACCTTGGCTCTCAGACGCTTGTTCTCAGTCTCCACGTTCTTCAGCTGTGACTCCCGCAGACGCACCAGCTCCTCCAGGTAACCCTGCACACCACGCAGATAAATGAAAGATCGATTTATGTGTTGAAGAATCTAAACAACATTAACTTGGTTTTAGAGGTTGTTGTGAGTCACCTTCTGGGCGTAGACGATCTTAAACCTCTGCTCCATCTTGCGACACTTGTTGCTCCAGCTCTCCTCGTCAGTCACCAGGGGGATGTAGGGATGCTCTGGGACACTCTCCTCACTGTTACTGCTGTCTACACTGCGGCGGTCCTCCTCATCACTCAGGTAGTCATAACTACACAACAGAGAGGCAGGAGGCTTAGTGTAGCACTTCCACACATGCAATACTAAAGGTGAAGTGACAAGATGGGCTGGGTCAGTCTCACCTCTGCGTGAACTTCAGGTAGGGTGTGTAGTCAATCACAGCTGGAGATTTCCCGTCCAGAGTCTCCCCCTTCAAGCAAAAACTGCACAGAAACAGAGACAAAAAAAAACTAACTTTTTATGAAGATTGGTGATTCGATGGGTGTGTATGTGTATGATCCATCAGTAAATATCTATTCTACTAATCTGTACATGGAGTGGATATTTTTCAATAATGACCACTTTCACACTGCACGTTTCAGTCATGCTTTCACTTTCACAACTGATGCACATGAGAGAGCACATTTACATCTTTTCACAATGTATTATTCATGAATACATACTATGTACTAATATCTTAACAGATTTATTAAACATAGGGGCTGAGACCCCAGACAAGGTCACAAAAGATTACATATTGTTAGTTATTTCATATAATTTTATTTTTGAAATGTATAAAAATAGGTTTGAAATAGCTCATTATTTTTAATATACTCGTATTGTAAAATAGAATATGCTATTCTCAAAATCATGTTACATCTTCAAGACTCTTTAATTCCTAAATATTTAGGCTGAAAATAATGTAACAGGCCATAAAAAGTTATGGAAATATGGTTGTTATAACTGTGTTGATTTTAAAAAAAAAGCCTGAGGTCTACTGGTGTATGCACTTATATATTGACACACGCTGTATATCAGCAGTGTATGTCTTCACCTGAAATCAATGGCACTCAGTCCGATCAGCATGCCGGTCAGAACTGTGGCCTCCTCTCTCAGCATAATGGCTCCATCGTCATAGAACCTCCTGTCAGGTAAAGAGGTGGTTAACATATCTGAACTTTCAGACATGACAGTGATACAAGAGTCAATCTACCTGCAGCCAGTTAATGACTCAGTTTATAGCACAGCTGATGTTCTGAACATCTGTAGCAGGCATGTGAAAGTGATGTCTTTTACTTTTACACAAGAGTTATTAATATGAGCCAGCCAACATGGAGACATACAGTGCATCCTTGCATCCTTGAAATGTATGGCTTGTTCCTTTAAATCATTAGTCTGACCTGGTTGTTCTTGTGTCCCTCAGAGCAGTGGACACATATTCAGACAGGCGCTTCTCCATCAGCGCCACTCGAATCCACGCCCGGCCCTGTAGCACAACGAAAGAAGTGAGTAGGAACAGAGGGCTTTCTTTGGTGCTCTCTCAAGCAATACCCCCCCCCACACACACACACACACACACACAAATCAATTTTGTGCATATAAATGTCCTTGCCTTGGCTCGTGATGTACTGATGTTCTCTATGTTTTCAATGCTAGCGATGCAGTTGTTCTGCACCTTGCTGCACGCCAGCCGGATATATTCCCAGAAACTGCGCTGTCCATCTGAACTGAACCAGCTTCCTGAACCTGGTCCAAGATTTAAACACAGCAGTGAATCACTTCTGCTCTGGCAGGCAGCAGCCCACACTGTCAGCATGCAGCCATGGCAACACTATAGCTGAGTGTATCATCATACCTGCTTTTGGCTTTTTGATAATAATATCACTTTGTGTCTATAGATAATGCCTGCTGTATAATATATTTCTATTCTCGTTTTATATTAACCAACTTTTCACTGTCTGACATCCAAAGTCATATTAACTGATTTGTCCATCTTTTCCTGTGCTATATGTTACCTGCATTGTTACCTTTGAAGCGGTGGCTGAGGATGTGCTCTAAAATGGAGGCAAAGTTAATAAATTCCTCGGATGAGTCATCTATGGGCTCTGCGGTGTACTTTTCTAGGAGAGTCTTTACAGAGAATCTGAAATAGAAGCACAGAGAGAAAGTGGAATTAGAAAAACACTAGAACACAAGTGCAATGAAAAAAAAAAAGCTACTTCACAAATGTGAAGAGTTTGAACTTTCAGTTGGTTGCCTGCGGCACAAGCCACTAAAATGCAGCGGCGTACTGTATCCAAGCAGACAAATGTACTACTGTATTTGAACCCTGCAACAACAGCTGGAGGAGGGTTTTTTCTCTTTTTTGGAACCATGCCATCTTATCATACTGAGGTCACCCCAATTGTCTTGTGTACTGCACAATGTACCCTTCAGTGCTTTGGCAGTGTTATCATGAAAACAATACAATTAATCCCCTGTCTTTTCAGCCTTTGTGCATACTGCGCTTCCAGGTCCTTTTGGGTCTTGTCCCTCTGGGGCACCGGCCAGCATCAAAGAATGATCAAATAATTCCCTCCCCCTCATCTATACATGGTGGTCTGATCTATTTAGGGCAGATGCTGCTGCTGCAGCTTTCGTTTGGCTTTTGACCTCACACGCTCACCCTGCTGCACAACAGGAAAGAGGCTACGCAGCTTGCATGTTAGGAGCCGGCATTCAGGCACGGGCTCAGGCTGACTGCCTCTGCTTCGATGGGCAACACTAGCATCACCGAGGGCAAGACTGCCCTGGCACTGGGAAGCACCTCCATAGCCAGGGGAAAAACTACCGTCTCCATGGGCAAGTCCTCCATCTTCAGGGGTGTGACCACCACCTCCATGGGAGACTCTACCATTCAGAGGCAAAAGACGACTGTTGCTCTGGGACGGGCCAGCTTCAGCCGGGGAACCACAACCACCTCCTTCCGCAAAGCCTTGACGTCCAAGCGCAGGAACACCTAGATGGAAAGGACCCCTGAACCCAGGGCTAAGACATCCAAAGCATCCAAGCAGCCCAAAAAAGACTCTAACAATGAGTGGAAAACCACATTCTCGTCAAGCAAGACCTCCTTCACCAAAGGCAGAGTTTCGATCCTGAGGACTAAGTACGCCATCTCCTGGGGTAAATCCTCGATCTCCTGGAGCAGAACCACCATTACTTTGGGCAACACCAGCATAGCGGTGGGCAAAACATCTGTTACAAGAGGGGAGACTACGAGCTCTCTCGCCACTCTGACATTCACTCATGGGACCAAGTCCGTGTCTGTGGTCAAAACCACCCTCATCAGGGGCAAAGAAACGCACAGCAACATCTACTGGGATTTTCACACATGAATCCTTCACACACTTAAAAACCCAAGGATATGCCTATCTGGTCAGTTTTGGCAGGTTAGTAGTATAACAGTCAATAAAACAGAGCTGCTATGTTTGTGATCAATGTGGTCAATAAGGCAGGACGTTATTCTGGTATCACCTGTCTGCACAAAGTACAAGAGCCGATTCTCAAGTAAGAAAGTGCTAAGTGAGTTACAGATCTAACGGGTTTGAAATCAAGAGCCATGCTGAGCGTGTTATGCAAATGTGACGGCGATGAGACGATGGTTTATGGTGTGTCAACTTGGCAGGGAGGGCAAGTGTGAAACAGTTGTGTGTGATGTATGTGGAGACACAAGAGAGTGTGTATGCTTTACATCAGCAATATTCTCCTGTATATTGTGCATGTATAGTCATCAACATTTCTACATCTTTGGTATAAACGTGGTATACTTGTGCATGCTGATAAGATCTGATCTGCACTGCCATAACTATTCTGCCACAGAAAACTGTACAAGCTGACTGATGTAACAGTGCTTATAAAAGTAACATGTCTAAACCCTGCTTGGCTTGATTGTTTTGTATGTAGAGCTGACTTTTTATGGGATACTCAATTATCCTTGACATAAAATGGAAAAAAAAAGTACAGACTCAATTGCTGGAATGAGTTTTAAGCAGTTCAACAAGGACACAAATGGATAATAAAGAACAACTGAAGGGGACCACACCTATATTTCAGATGGAGGGACAACACAAATACAGGATGGGTGCAATCAAAGCCTAAAACACATGTGGAGAACATGAAGACATTCATCCTGTCTCTTATCAAATCTGACACCATGCGACTCATTTCACATATGGTATACGCAGCCGTACACAGAGGGAATGTCTTACAATCAGAGGCTATAGGGAACAATGGCTCAGAAGAAAGTGATGTCACCGCAGATTGTCCCCTTTGCAACAATGTGTCCTTCAACTGTCCGGTGTCGTCGTGGCGGTGGGACAATCGCTCCACTGTCCAAGTCTCCCCAGATAGGCTGTGGCCACCTACGGCTGCCTCTGTCCATTCACAGGGACACATGGGTGGTATGTGGCCTTCCAGAGCCCACGTCGACCAGCTCAACGAAGGCATTATGCGACACGGGGGTCGCGCTATCCACGCTTAGCATTCTGGTCTTCTCTGGATCATAGCTGATGTTACTATTACCCCTGAGGTCTTGCAGAGCAGGTTGTGCTGCATGAGTGTGCGATGCTTTGTGTCGAGTGAGCCCCGAACCCCACTGTCGAATCTGGGTCAGGAAGACGAGCTTCTCCTCAATGGGCAACACCAGCTTCACCGAGGGGAAGACGGCCTTAACCCTGGGCAACACCAGCATAAAGAGGGGGAAGACCAAGCTTGCCATGGGGAACTCCTCCATCACCAGGGGCAGGAGCACGACATCTCTGGGCTCCTCCACCATCACCAGTGGGAAAACCAAGATCTCCCTGGGTGGTGCCTCCTTCAGCAGAGGCACCACCACCACCTCTTTTCGGAAAGCCATCTTCCCCAAGCGCAAGACGCTCTAGATGAGAGGGGACCGCGTCGCAGGGGGGGGGGACTGGCACAAAATGTCACAAGAAAACAGCACCATCACAGAGAACATACGGACACCACTTCAGCATCTGCACAGGGTCTGTTCCAACTGAGAGCGAAAACTGGATTAAATTTACTTTTGGAGCTTTGACTTGTTATGGCCATGCCGGATTTATCAAGGACACAGGTCAGTGGCATTTAACTGATAATGTTTTCTGCAAAGACCAAGTAGCTCAGTCAAGGTTTCAGTGTATAATAGAGCTCAAGGGTGTAAGGTTGGGCTCCTGCAAGTATGTGCTCTACTCCACCATGAAACAACAAAATCCACTTGGCAGGTGACGCCAGTTTGCTTGCGAGCACAAATCTTGTGTGTTGGGGCAGGTATTTGACTTCTGCATTAGACCACAGGCATTATTTTGACATGACTCTGTCTTAGGGAATCCCATTAGAGAAGAAGTTTTGTTAGATACAGCTTTGTAGAGAAATGTACTATTCTGTCTAAAATTCAAGAGGGGTAGTGAAAGTGGGTGGTGAAACAAGGTTAAAACTGGTCACAGATTAGATTTCCTGTTTGCACAAACTTCCTATGACAGAAAATTATATGAGATCAAGCAATTCCTCATTACGTAGCGTGCCAAACCCGTGGAAAACCAACAAGTGCCCCCAGTGGTTCCCAGTTTGTTGATGTGATAGCATTTAAAATCATAACAGAAGGAAGTCACCAATTGCAAAAGGCCTCTCTGACCTGATAAAGTGACAGCGTTATCTCAAAAGGAACATTACAGCTGATGATTGTAAATTAACTGAAGTCCTTTGATCTGAAGGGGAATCACTGGCGTGCCTTAAATGCAAATGGATGGAGTGGAATAGCAACATGCTCTTGGTACGATTTGACACTGAAAAACAACTGCAGGGCCTTCTGACAAGCTTCTTTTGTGCCCCCTCTCACTCAGCCTGGATCTCCGCCAAGCCCACTCTCAGCTCTCTTTAAAAGCCCTCTTGTTCTCCTCTCTCACCCCTCTACTGTACTTACACAAGAGTGTTTGATCTGCAGCACCACCTAGCATAACCAAAACTGCATTTATCGGCCTAACCTAAACACACAAAGCTTCACACTAACTCGCTCAGCTTTCATTTTTCCTTTTATCCTCACTCCCTCATAAACATTTCCGTGACTCCTTTCTCTTTCTCTCTCTCCTTATTTCTGTCTCTCTCTTTAGTCCTGGCATAACCAGCAGGATCAGATGACACAGGTGGACTCCTCACTGGCCGCAGCATTGTGTAACACCAGCCAGTACTGTGTTTATCGTCCTGGACTGTTGGGGGAGAAGTCCTGTCCTGCCCTGGATCAGCACATACAGCCCCGAGAAAGAATGCCTTGTGCTCCGATGAATATTAAGATAAGAATCATAATTTGGGCCAAATCCAAATAGACTAAAAGGTGTAAAAAAAAAAAAAAAAAAAAAACTGAAACTACAGCAGGGTGTGTCTCTCTCTCACCCATCCCCTCTGTGAGCAAGTGTCCAGGGAAAGTGTTTTATGGTCAGAGGAGGTGTAGCGGGATCAGGGTGAAAGAGGGACAGTAAGGGTGTTGGTCTGAGAAGCAGTGAGAGTGTAAATCAGGTGTTTGAGCATGGCAGGGGGGGGGTGAAAAAAGAGGAACAACAGGGTCTCATGGTAAAATTGGTGGTGAGAGAGTAGGCTGATCTGCTGATGAGAGATGCTCAAATGTTTAGTCAAACCTGTAGAAACTTCTGCTGTAAATTCACATACTTGACAGTGTTGCAGGAAATCTGGGAAAATGCAAAAGGCGGCTGCACAGAAACTCAATGTTATTCCAGGCTCAAAGATTTGTTGACTTTTCCTATTATTTCTTCAAAAATTGAACTGAGAGAGGTTTGAAAGTGGCACAATATGATGCAACTACTTCTCAGAATAGAAAACAAAGAGCTGCCCACTTGCAGAAGCATGTCCAAATGTGAATATGTATTTGTGTTTACTAGAGTACAGAACATTGCATTCCCTCCTCCTGAGCCACGCCCCGGAAGAGCTCAAACCTCTGCCAAGATGCAGCACATCAAACTCCCCTTCTTTCCCTCCCTGGACCTCTTGTTTACAGGAAGCAGCTCAAGGGCTAACACCTTACATCAGACCTTGTCAAGTCTCACTCATCTTATCTATGTTTTCTTAGGTTCACCGTGTCCACATCAACATGTTCCTCCAGTCACGGATGACAGCAGCGTGACAGCTCTTAGCCAGACTGAACCAGAAAAACAGTACTTTTTTTTTTTTTTTACATTTTTTTTTTTTTTACATTTTTACATTAGAATGCAACATGAGGCCTGTAAACAAACCGTTTTGTGCCTGCTGATCTCCACCATTTTGTTCAATTCAGCTCAGATAAACAAAGTTAACCTACAGCTGCATGAAAATTCCCACTGACTGCAGAAAGGCTCAGTCCTGCCGTGTTAAGATAAAACCTGTTGCTAGTGGCAACAGCACAGAGACACAGTTGATCACAACGACACTGCTGTCACAGTGGACAAGATAAATATCACCAAGTCTGTTGAGAACCATTAAGATTAAATTCCTCAGCCTTCATCTGAAGGCTGACACAAGCCTCTGCAGGGTGAACCTTTTTGGGCTATGAAATCATTTGGATAAACTCAAATATGTCCTATAAGTTGCAAGGTTTTCACCTGAACATAAAAAGAAGTTTTTTTTTGCCATCATTATTTTGAATCATGAATCATGGATTGAGTTTATTTACAGATTATGTTATTGTGACGCCTCGAGTCCCTGACACAGGCCTCATGCAGAAACTGTTCCCTGTGGTGGTGCAAATGTTTGATCAGGTTTTCCTTTATTATCCACACTTGTCCATTGCTGTACATATGTGTCTCTAATTAAAATAGTTTCATTCTGTTCTGTATGACACTGTAAACATGGCACTGAAACACTCAGTAGACACTAGGTAAGTTTCTATGCCTGATACTGGCGACCCACATTATGCCAGATCAAGTAAAATACACTTTTAAAAAGGACTGTGATGACAGGTTGTCTGTCTGTTGTGATCACAGGTGATAGACAGTGTTGAGGCACATTAGACAACAACATGTGAATTTCTTGGCCCCTAAAAATGAACAGAAACAGTCCCTTTTTTTGGAGTCCCAAAAAATGGCATAACTTCATCAAATGAACTGTTTGGGAATTGAAAACGTTAATCTCTGTGTGCTGATTGTATGTTAAACATGTATGAAGGAAGAAGAGGTCAGATTTTATACATATATATACATGTGTATTAGGGGAAAATAAAAAGCTTGGCTTGGTGTACTAATCAAGCACTAACGTCAGTTTAGCTACTGTAGCCAGGCAGCAGTTCATGCTCTGGAAGTAGCTGTGCCTCAGTCAGCATGACGAGGCCTGGATCCGGGATACTGTATCCTGACGCCAAGCCTGCTTTGATGCACAGCCAGAGGGTCCCTGCTGATTCAGACTCTCCCTCCTATTCGACTGTACGTTCACAACAACCTATGACTACTTGAATCAACTCTGACCAGAATGACATCAAGAAGAACAACGTAAAAGGAGAAGGATGAGATGCAGACCAGGCAGCTACGCAGACAAGCCTGGAAGAAAGAGCCCTCGAAGTGAACCTAATCATTGTTATGTTGTTCATTAGAAAATGAAAAGAAACTGTGTAGTAAGCATTACTGATGGAAAGCTGTTTGAGATTTAGTTCTGTCTTGTCCTGTGTGTTTGTCATTAAAACGCTTAAATGATTAAATCGGTCTTAGCACAGTCAGGCCAGACTGAAAACAACGGTGTTGTTGTGCCCTCACTAATCTCTCTCTGTTGTAAGTCCACTGTGAGAACTTTTCTTTCTTTGCAGGTATGCTCTGTGTGAGGTTGTGTTCACTGTATGTGTCACTAAAATGCAGAAAGAACCTTGGACAGAAAGGTACTGGAATAAAAACGCTTGATTGTGTGTCAATTTCAGAGTCAATTTCTTTGTGTCGTTTTAATATTTTTTTCTTTTGATGGGGTGGGGGGGGGTGGGGGGGGCACATTCATTGTGAGTAAGGCCAAACACAAAGACCATGAAGAAGAGAGCGAGATGTGGATGTATGATGTCACTTTTATAGAACTCCTGCAGACTCTACACAATAATTATGTGCCTGTCTGCAATACCATTTATGACTACAGTCAATTTTCAATTCAAGTCCATAGTAATGTTATAATAACTTTTACAATACAACTATAAAACTATCAAAACTATCAAAGTAAAGTTAGAATTATCCTCCAAAGTTTCTGGTGATGTCAATGAATATAAAAATTCAGTAAAGCAGGATAAGGTCACAATAAATTTGATACATCATATAGAGCTGAAATGATCAGTTGACTGCCAGAAAAATAATCAAAGATTTGGGTAACTGACTAACTGCTAGCAAAAATGTTCTTATTTCAGTTTCTAGCATTTAATATTTGTCTTCTATGGTAGTAGTTTGAAGATGCCACCTCAAGCCCTATGAACTGGGATTGATATTTTTCTATATTTTCTGAGATTTTATAGACATGAATATAAGCAGTTAATTGAGAAAATAATCAGAGATTAACTGCTAACAAAAATCATTCATCACATAAACTGCAGTCCTAATAGAAAAGGTGCATTTTCAGGGTTGGAGTATTGTAGCGTTATCAGTTTCTGAAAATAATTTGTACAGCACTGGGGCAATAATGATGAATATATATTTTCTAGCACACCATTCATGCAGCTTATGTGCAACTGAATACCTGTAGTAATCCTGCAGATAATATCAACGGCAAATCCTAAAAAGTTACTCAGTATCCCTGTTACTATAAGACACCATCAGATTATCAATGCAAAACAATAATTTATGTATATCTTATTTATATATTGCCTGTTGAGGAACACTATAATATAAAATGGTAAAACATCATCACAAATACAGTGTTACTGACTAAGAGGCAGTTTAGTCCAAAATAATACTTGTAGTAGTCATACTACATTGATAATCTTATGAGACTTAAAAGAAAAAAGAAAAAGAAAAGCTTATTAAGGTTACTGTATGATAAACTGGTGTCATATTCATTATGAAATATTACAAAAATAATATAAAGATTTTTTGTTTATTTAACTGTCACAAAATAAATCTGAGGGGTGACAAGATGATTAAAAGGCTAAGAGAAAAAGCCATATATTTTATATCTTAAAAAAATTACGCTGAATTTTTCAATTAGTCTTTTCTGGTTTAGCTTTTTCTTGTAAAATGCTGAATACCTTCACATCTTTGGGGCCCAAGAAAATCATTCAAATTAAGAAAAAGAGAATCACTCTTTGGTTGAACCATTTATCATTTATGTTAACACTCAGGCTTTAAGATATGATTCAGGGTCACAACCACTTTCATTTTAGGAGCTCAAAAGCCATAAAAGGTTGGAATCTCCGACATTGTATGTAAAAGTAGCTTCATCACTCCCCGTAACATTTCAAAACTGGATCCAAGAGTAGTCGACATCTGAACTGTGTGGATATTTTACATAAAACTAGACATGTGAAGTTGAAGACCTCTCATCAGCAGAGTTCAGAATCCTCTATTCTCTGACAGTTAAATTGATGGATGGTGAACTCTCTGATGCACAGATACTCTCATCCATAACCTCTCTGAACAATGTACAAGACAGTGACTTATAGGAACCATATAAAACTACGCATCACAGTCCATCAGCACTCTGTAGGCTGAGGACCACTGATGGGGGGAGGAGTCCTTGCGCTGCTCCCAGTGTCCTTGTCCCATACAAGCACTCAACCTGACTGTGATGGCGAAGGAAACCTGCTGTTTACTGTTGAATTTTCTCTCTAACTCTATTCCAGGGTCAACAATATTAACCATCTAATCTCATTTTTTATCCTTTGAAGCTGCGTTTATTACCACTATAGACAAGAATCAAGCAGGTGTCTCGGCCTGTTAAAAATAAAAGAGACTTTCCTATAAGAGATTTCAGAGGGATATTATATAAATATCACAGCAAATGTTTGATCTTTGAAGGAATGGCACAGCAAAGAGCATTCAGGAAATGCAAAGGTTGATATAAAACACTATATTAAAGAAATAGGTAATAGATTTTTTTTTCTCTCATCTACACAACCGGGTGTGATCTGGCAGTGGTATGTGAACGCACCTGCCCCCTCTTCATCCTTAGCCTTTCTATGTCCATTATTCTGCTTCTATTTACCATCTATTTTATTGCTTCACCTCAGGAATCAGAGCAGGGGTGATTCCATTGTGGTCATACAATTATATTTCAGAAGTGAGCAGCATGCAGGGGTTGGCATTTGCAGATAAATACAGCATGTCGATGGTGTCGTGATGTGATGTATACCTGCAAACCGTGATGAGGTTTTTTCGCTCCACGCCGACGCTCCGAGCAGACGCCTTTTTCGATGTCAGACCCATAGCCATTGCTGTCTGAATGCAGCCCGACTCCATCCAGCGGCGGCCCCGGGGCCTCTTCGGGATCCGTGCCCAGGCCAGGACCCCTCCCTCGGTGGGCCCTGTGTCCTCCAAACACCCGCTGTCCTCTGCGGGGAGCCACGGATGCTGCCTCAGCTGCTGGAGGAGAAGGACAGGACACAACCGACCAGCGGCAAGTTAGACACGATTAAATGTGCAACTTCCGGTCGGAAACCTTTAAAATAAAATAACTGCCACTTCTTGTGCTTATTGCCGAATAATGATACTTTTATTTCCATCTTTATTTCCTGTTTTATTCAGTGCACGTCATGCACTTGGCACAGCTGAGAGACCAAGATAAATGGCATTCAAGATGTAAATACAACTTCAAAACACCATCAAATATATCTGTCAGTTTATAGTTTCTTCCGCAAATTACTTTTTTCTGAATATATGGTTTTGTCTTTATCTGCTTATATTCACAACAGACGTATTGATGAATACATCATGCTTTGGTCGGTTACGAAACTAGCATATTAAAAAGTCAAGAACCACAAGAAATGTTCCTAAGTTTTTCAACCGTGTGAATTCTTTTATGGATCCCTTCACAATCTCTCGAAAAGAAAAACATTATGAAGCACATGCCATGGTTTTTAGAAGTGCAAAATCGACTTCACATTCTTATGAGAATATTTTACTGTATTCATGTCAAATTGGTTCTAGCTTTAGAATAATTTAATTATGGACAGCAGTGATTGTCATGTTGTTCAATACTAACTAACCACGTTTGACTCCTGGACAGTAGAGGGCGCTGTGGCGACGGCGGTTATTTAGATCCTGGTGGCAAGATGGCGGAGTCCGAAGAGCCCAAAGCTGGTTCTTGCACTTTTCTGTTCAAAAAATCTACAAAAAAATTCTCCGGGCGAAAGAGAAAAGCAAGCGACAGCGATAAAGGTAATAATTACTCCTTCAGTTAACGACTCCAACGTTGAAATTACATTATACCCTGTGCTAGGAACGTCGTGGCTGTGTTTTCTGTGAGTTCTTGTCTTCGTTGGATGTTTTTAATAATGATCTTGATAATTCGAGCCAAATACGTTACTAACGACAGAAATACGAGAGCAACTCTGTGAACTGTGGGTAGTTTGAGAAATTTTGTTGAAGCCAGTTCCCTCGTATATGCTGCATTTTGGCTCCCTCGGAATTTTGAGGGTTTGGGAAGCCTGCATCTTCTCCTTATCCAGTTTGTTCAAATGCCGTTTAACAAACCTATGTTGTACACTCACCTAGCTCTTTATTGGGAACACTACAGTGGATTACACTACACTAATTGAAGTGCACTGAACTCATTATCATGTTTATGAAACCAGTTTGAGACGACTTTTGTTTTATGACATGGAGCATTATCATGCCATTAGAAGATAGTCAATTGTGGTCATAAAGGGATGCACAAGGCATTCACATCCACACCAGTACACCACCACCACCAGCAGCCTGGGCTATATCTGCATGATTGGATAATTGCATAAATAAGCAAGTGTACAGGTGTTCTTAATAAAGTTCTGGCTGAGTGTATAAATGTATATGTAATACAGAGCTTGTCAGATAAATAGTGGATTCAACATGTTGGAGTCCATCATCCTGACTTAAAGACGAGATGCAATGAAATAAGTTCCGCTTGTTTTTTCAGATGGTAACAGTGACGAGGACCAGAGCTCTGTGGTCAGAAGAGAAAAGAAAGACACTCGAGTCAACCCTATGATTCAAAAGGTGCCATAGTAATATTAATAACATGATATTTTTAAATTCTTTTTGAGTGTAATAGTGAAATAAACATGACTCTTGTCTTGTCCCTGTCCAGACAAAGAAAGTGGAAAGAGATGCTGTATCTTCCAGTGAAAGTGAAGAAGACAAAGAAGACAAGAAGGTCACTGTTGCCTACAAGTCCACACGATCAGCAGTGAGTTGAGACTCCTTTTTTTTTTTATATCACATTTTGATGGGGTTCCAGGAAGAATGGTTTAAACCCCCTGGTCAGGAAAAATGAACATGAAACACTTGTCACCTTGCTGTGAAGTCACAATCTCTTTACTTGATGGAGGTACTGAAGAATTCCTCATTCTCCACCATTCTGCCAATCTTGTCCAAAACAGAAACCAGAGGGACCAGACGACATGGGTGCAACTGCTACGTATCAGCTGGATACAGAGAGAGACAAGGATGCTCAGGCCATTTTTGAGAGGAGTCAGAAAATCCAAGAGGTAGAAATTAGATGTGTAACATTAAGATTAACATTTTTTCTCAAAGTTATTATTTAATATACAAGTTTGAAGTGTTTCTTAGTACATCTTTGTTTTTTGTTTAGTTTTTTGATAAATACACTTTATTGGCATTCCAGTAGCTCGATGTTCCATTCAATTCATTATTATCAAATAACATCGCTCAATTCTGAATCTTGTATAACTGCACCAAGTCATATGTGAAATTTCAAATGGTGTTTTGATTTTTTTCACCAAACCTTTGCAAAAATGTAAAACAATCTGCTTAAATGTTAAATTATGCACGTTATTATTTTTTCTGCCAAATAATGTTGAAGTTTCCCTTACCCCTTTTTCCCCTTCAACAGGAGCTGACGGGTAAAGAGGACGATAGAATCTACCGCGGCATCAACAATTACCAAAAATTCATCAAGCCCAAAGATACCACAATGGGCAATGCCTCCTCTGGCATGGTCAGGTGAGTAGTAAAGTGACACATATTCATCACATGCTGTCATAAGACATGAATGGTGAATGCTAATATCAGTCATCATCGATTCATATAATTTTCTTCAACCTTTTAACAGAAAAGGACCAATCCGAGCCCCTGAACACCTGAGAGCCACGGTCAGGTGGGACTACCAGCCGGACATCTGCAAAGACTATAAGGAGACTGGTTTCTGTGGTTTTGGAGGTGGATACTATATTTTTACTATTAAAATATCAAAGTATTCTGTTGAATAACTAACTTTTTTTCAATCTTGACCCTTCACGTCAGTTTTTCCTGTTCTTCTCTTCTGCTTTTAGACAGCTGTAAGTTCCTTCACGACAGGTCAGACTACAAACATGGCTGGCAGATCGAGAGGGAGCTAGAGGAGGGCAGATACGGCGCCAATGGTGAGTTGAAGAGGGGGATTTCATGTCTTTTTTTTCTTTTGTTTTGTTTTGTTTTTTGTTTCTGCATCAGCATTTCTTGAACAATGCTATGGTTTCCTCTAGATGATGAGAACTACGAGGTGAGCAGTGACGACGAGGATATGCCCTTTAAGTGCTTCATCTGCAGGGAATCTTTTAAGAATCCTATCGTCACAAAGTAAGTTTCTTCCTCTGTATGTTCTCCTCCGCTTCTTCACCACGCAGAGCTTTTATTACCAGTTGCAGTTTGTTAACCAGTCAAATGTCTCCCAGGTGCAAGCACTATTTTTGTGAGGCCTGTGCTCTTCAGCATTACCGTAAGTCTAAGCGCTGCTATGTGTGCAACACGCAAACCAACGGTGTCTTCAACCCCGCTAAAGGTAAGATACTGAACCCCACTTTGCCCCTGATGGCAGTTGCAATGTGGCAAGTATTGCCAAAGCGCTTTGAGTGGTCAGTAAGACTAGAAAAGTGCTATATAAGTGCAAGTCCATTTACCATTTAAGCAGGGTCTGTCTCAAGACCTTGGAGAAGGGGCAAATAAATTTCTTCTAAGGAACTGATGTGATGATTGTAAGTTAAAGATTCCTCTTAGTCATGTTTTCTATTATTTTCACTTTATTCCAGAGTTGATGGCGAAGATGGAGAAACATCATGCCGCAACAGACCAACCACCATCAGATGAGGATGATTAGCAACCTTTTCAACCCTCCCCTTATGTGTTTGTCCATGTAAATTTTGAATAAAATAACTTTTTTAGAAGGTTCACTGACTCACTGTGTGCTACCATCAAGTTAAAACGTTAAACTGAACAATGTTTATTGTTAAAGGTCAAGTTTGACATTTGCAACACTTTGCTTTGTCCTCACTTTCAAATACATGCAGACAAAACAAGCACCAATGTAACATTCACTTTTGACATAAGTAACATCACGCCCAGAGTAAGTTGAAGGAAATGCAAACTTGTATGCTCTGAAGGTTAAACTAAACAGGTGTTGTTCTTAACCTCTGCGCAGCAAAAGTGACGTGTAAAGCATGAGATGTAGTTTACACTGTAATACAGGCAGAAAGCCAAGAGAAGCATATACATGCTGTTCGTTTCGCTGACTGAAAAACCTTCCATCTGGTGTGGAGGGCTAAATGAGTCAGCTGTGAGGACTGGTGTGCAACCTCATAGTGGTCTCACTGAGCAGATGGGCCACATACAGCGGCCATGTTCCAACAAGAGGTAGAGAGTCCCCTCTGAATATTTAGTAGCGGCTTCCCACTGATCCGTTTCATGAGAATCTTCAGGTTAAGGCTACATCTCCATCCATAAACCCTCCTCTGACCTCTCAGCATGAGGAAGAGGAGGGGTGCTGTTGTGTTTGGCTCCAGGGGGATTTGTTGTGTGTAACTACAATCTGTAAACAGGGGTGTGTGTGTTTAAGAGAGAGAGGCCATCAGTGCAGTGCAAACGTCTGTGCATATCTAGAGACCAAAAGCGTGCAAGAGACATCAAAAAGAGGCAAGATGGCTGCTGGCTTTTAACCTCTGTCTGACAACAGCAACTCCTTTAAGTTTGACAGTTGTATTATTTACAAGGGGACCATTACAAAAACAAATTTTGTCCTGTCTGTTCAGAGGGTTTCCCATCATGATCCTACAAGTGTCTCCCCACTGAGTCCTCCACTGTCAGAAGTCCCAGTCGTCCACCTCCAGGTGGCTGAGACCAGACTCCAGACTGGCCAGTCCAGAGGGAGAGTCCTGTGGCTGGGAGCTGTCGAAGCTGGTGATGGGTGACACGGGCCGCAGCAGCTCAGGCAGCGCTTCTGAGGGTTGGCGTTTTATCTGAGAGAGAGAGAGAAAATAAGAAACTTTAAACGTCATTGGTATTTATCACACAGTGGACTTTTAGTTACTAAGTTAAGAAGATAGTTTGTTGTCCCAGGTGTCAGGAATGACTTAAGCAACACCAAAATATACAAGAAATTATAACTGTTTTCATAAGTGATAATATCTGGGTTCTTCTGATATTTTACGCACCTGTTTGAAGAAGGGGTGATTTATGAGAGTGGTGGCAGACGGTCTGATGGAAAACAACAGGAAAAAATGAGTGTCTTGAAACCTTAAAAGATTTTGTAACGTGTGCTGTACAGTATTTAAGTGTGCAGGAAGAAAAACGCCAACCTCTTTTCTGGGTCTCGCTGTAGACACAGCTCAACAAAGGCGTGGAAATGCGGGGAGAACGTTCGGTTGTAAGGGTGTCCTCCTGATGAGGAGGAAGGCTCTCCGTTGGAGTGTCTGACCCCTCCAGCTCCCGGACCCTCACAGATCCCAGAGTCAGCCCCAGAGCGAGACGGTTTCATGGACAGCTCATCTGGTGGAATAGTGGTGGTGTCCAGCAAACACGGCACCGTGCCATTTAGCTTCTCCAGCAGCATCTGTGGAAATTTAGGAATTTAGGGACAGTTTATTGACTTTTACTGTGATGTTTATGAAAAAGTTAGCCCATTCATCAATGTGCAGTTTTTCTAGCTCAATTTTACCACTGTGCAAATAACAATCAAAATAACTGTGAAACCGACTGATCAAGTATTCCTTTTACACTCAATCACCTGTGTAGCTGGCATGTCTTTAAAGGGGACATGTCCATTTGCCAGTTCACAGGCTGTGATGCCGAGGCTGTAGATGTCTGACCGAGAGTCGTAGCCCTGCAGGTTCTGAGAAAAACATTCACATATCAAATTATCCATTAGTGTCTGTTTCATCAAGACCTCATTTCTAATTCCTTCTAATTTTACAGCATGAAGAAATGTAATCCTAAAACCTTTTTACACAGAGATGCTGCTCTTAAGAAGACCCTTGATTATGCCGCCTTCACTTGTTTACATTGGACCAAACAATATGCCGCCCTCATGAGTGATTTTAGATAGCACGCCGACATTCTGGAATCAGAGGCGTGACGTGTAACAACAGCATCAGCGTCAATCTGGCTCTGTGACTTTCTCCGCATAAAAAGGTAGAACAACAATGACCCCCCCCCCCCATTCCATGTTCGTACCTTTTATACAGAACAGCAAGGTGAAATAAAGGCCCAACATTCTCGCCTTGAACAGGCTGTGTACAAGTTGCTGCAGAACAGCATTTCCAAAACCTGTGGACTATGGTCGAAGACACAACATCATACGATGCTACAGTGTGGAGAAATGCAGTACCTGTTGCAGCACTTCGGGGCTGAGCCAAGGCAGCACCTTGACGCTGTACTGAGGAAAGTCATGAACAACTTTGGCCCTCTGCCCGTGACGGATCAGACTGAAGATACTCCGCAGACCTGACATGCAAACCTGTCCGTCTGCTGAGATCAATACGTGGCTGGCCTTCACACTCCTGCACAGAACCAGACACGATCAAGACAATGAATATCTCACTGACCTGTATTTACAAGTGAGGTTAGACTGGTATACGGTTATCAATATCGTCAATTTACTAAAACCTAATGCAAGTATAGGCCCAGAGACCAGCACAAAAGAAGATATAATGAAGAGCATATTGTGTAAGACATGCACAGTGGTTTCGCCATTTTCCCCAACTATGACACATATAAGTCACATGGAGTATTTCCATGGAGTTGTTTTGTTTTTTGATCTGGCATGACAGGTATGTGTGATACAAGAAGACGTGTCTGCCTCGAGTCTAGTAGTGTGTCTTACCGGTGCACATATCCCATGTGGTGGATGTATTGAAGAGCTTTTAGCATGCCCAGTAAAATGTAGGAGATGGTCAGCTCGCTCATACCATCAGTGAAATGAGTGCAGATCAGATCTCTGGCCGACCCTGATAAATGATCAAAACACAGATCATCATGACGCAGAAGCTTTCCTCTATTAATACACACTGCTTAAAAAACATTTTTAACATACTTGCATAATGTATAATAAGACGCAGTGACAGTTTCTTACCATAAGCCATGAAGGGGGTGATGACCCACAGTTCATTTTCAGCTATAAAGACACTCTTGTAGGGTAGAATACTGGGGTGGTGAAACAACTTTGACACATGAAGTTCACCCTGAGAGGCAGAGGAGAGGAAATTATATCTTATTATGTCAAGACGACAGGCAGAGGAGATGATTCTGAATCTAATTTGGCACTGAGGACCAAGCAGTGGAGACAGGGAAGTTAATTAGAACACACACACACACACACACGGGTTACATAAGGATTCCAAATGAAGCAGAGAGATGAAAGAAAGGGGAGTTTTGTTCACTAACAGGAGACATGCAATAACTACAGGGGAGCTGAATCGTGCAGACTGATGCACACCTGCAGGTATGTAACCATGTCATTAGTGCATGACTCCAAGTCAATCCGTCGGATAGCTACATGTATCCCTGTGGGTCTATATCGAGCCAGGTTCACAGTCATCAAGTCGTCCAAGCCCCGGCCTAAAACACACACACACGACAAAGACCTTAATCAACAAATACTCATGTCACTGTTAAACAAGTGTCCTTTACTCCTTGGTTTTTCATGTAAAATAACAAACAAACGAAAGAAAGATATATTGAAGACTTTGCTTTCTTTGTTTTTTGATACAATGGCGCAGTGAATTTGTTTTCTAAAAACAAAATGTCACTGCTAGTAAAAAAAAAAAAATGGAGTCAAACTTCAGTGTGTCTTGAAATCAACAGAAGCAGCAGGCTTTGCCTTTACATACCGATAACAGTGAGGAGCTCGTATGAGCTGCTGTCGGGGAGGAAGCTGCCCATGGTGTCCCGACGAGGGAGCGAGGTCAGACTCTCCTGACTGTCCTCATGGGCCTGAAGGCGGAGGAGAAGAAACAGAGCGGATGAAGATCGGTTGTGACGCTGACTTGGCTTTTTTTAGAGTGTAGGGTTGTGCCTGCAGTGACTACCAGAGGCTTGGTCATATGTGTGATATCTGTTAAAAGATCACCAAAGTGTTATCAAGGTGTGTTAGCATGACCTGTGGCACTTGTCAAAAAAGAAAAAAAAAAAACAAAAAAAAAAAAAGAAATTAGAAGACATTAGTAGCACGTACTGGCACTCAAACCATCACCAGCAAAATATTTTATAACTACACAGGTGTCTACTGTAGGTGTAGTAACTAAAACATATTAAAATACAACATTATAACTGAATATAAAACAGTGCGTATTATTTCAATAGTATAAGACATTTACAGTGAATCGGTAATTGTTGAACAACAATGTGGTTTGTCCTTGAGGAAGTAGTTTCTATAATGTTGTGTACTGACAGAATAAATACCAAACCACAAAGTGTGGTCTACACATTGTGTATGTCTTCCTGCCTTTAGTTAGAAATTCTTTTAGACTTGTGCGTCAGGAACACACATAAGAAAAAGTTATTATTCTTGGCAGTGAGGACTCCTGAATTCAATCAATTTCTTGACATTCAAATGATGGAAATGGACATACTGCAGTAGCAATCTGTAGAGGCTGTATGAATACTTGGATTGTTTCCATGGTGACCAGAACGAAGACGTACAGTCAGAATTAGAGTAGTGCACTTCCTTGAGCATAATTGTTTCCTCCAGGTCAAGATCAATATCAGAGACACACACACACACACACACACCTTTGAAAATATCCTCACAGATAAAACCAGGAGCTGTTCCATGTGTGGACAGCTCCACATAGTGCCCTCTGCCATACGTAAGCTTAACACACTTTCAATTAAAACTGGCATGATAGCAAAGTCAAGCATGCCATAGCAGCCGTCAGTTGAGGTAACATCAGTAAACGTTGATCTAATCACATGGGGTACACACGAGACTGCCAATGTGATCAGATTCAGAAGGGGTCGCCGTGCATTGCTAAAGCTGAACACATGGAACTCCACCCATCTACAGCCTGCAGGGACACACAGTGGCTGTGACGCTACAGCAGTTCACCAACAAGCCGTCAACACAGACAGGCAGTGTCAAAACGCAAACACTGAGTACTCACAACACAACATATTCTGCGAAAAGAAATCAGACTTTTAGTGAGGCAACTTAAAAACACCAAAATCCAAACAGAGCAGTTGCCTGAAGCACAGCATGTTAACAGCGCACTATAGACTCAGACAGGACCATTTAGATTGGCTGTACGAGAGGATTATTTGACCTCTAACACTATTGTTTCCCTGTCCTCTCCAACAGAAGCCCTGGTGGGTGGGGTGAAATGGCCCTCTGAGCTGCGAGCATGTACAGCATGTACTACTGAGCACTCATGCAAAAATGTGCAAAGCCTAAGGGGTTTGTGGATTCCTCTATATTTAAATCACACAGACATGCCGCACGCACATACACAAAGGGCAAATGGGGGATGATGATGCAGTGACAGGAGTACCACACTTACTTTCCTGTGAGAGAGTCCCTGAGCTTGCTCTGGGGTAGAAAAACCACATCAATGACATAAAGACATGTACACACACACACACACACACACACACAAGAGAAGGATCTGTGTTTAGAGCAGCTCTTGAACTGGGAAGCAGCCTCTGGTAGTGGGAGTTTGATGCATGCTGCAGAATCTCATTGATGACCTTTTCTATTTTCTCTATCACTAACATCATTTTTCTAAAACATCAGCTTTGTCTTTTATGTGACAAAGTCCTGCAACATTGTCAATACACAGTTTTCATAACTTGTGGGAACATAATTAAACTGAAACTGCACCACAACAGCAAAAATGAACTTTTACCCCAGCTTACGTCTGCATGAAAACCTTAAATATTTCCCATCAAAGCAAATGAAAAAAAAAAAAAAGAATAATAATCCAGCTAAACCCAGCAGGTTCTTTCCAAATATTATGTAAGGCAATGGGAACAGAGCACAGGCAAAACAGAAATGATACACTTGAACAAACATGCAACATTAAGCAATGATCAGCCACCAAGAAAATGAAAATGAGGAAAAGATTGAGAAGAAAAAAAACATAATCCACTCCTTCTATAAAACGTATTATTACTGTGGAGAAATAAGGCATTTTAAAAGACATACAAACCACTGATGCACAGCCATAAACAAACTGTCTCTTAGCTTCATGACACCTTGAAAGGCGTCATTTACAACTCACAAACTACAGTCCCTTTCACTCTACTTTCACATATATAAAATACTTGTTATATATTTGTTATCAAAACCGTCTGCTCTCTCCAGTCTTTAAGTGACTGCTGGAAATATCACAGAAAAAATAAAATCACTGCCATGAGTCATAGTGGGGAGCTACCACTACATGTAGCTTCTGACCAATAAGCAATTTTGGCAAGAAATCTACAAACAAGTTAAAACCGTCTAGCCCATAACACTGAAACTTTCAGACCTCGAGGCCTTTTTTTTTTAATGAGTATGATTTCAGGAAAACATATTTTCTCAGAACTGTTCTTGCTTACTTTACTAAAAATACAACCCATCAAATCAGTCCTACAGGACTGGAGAGATTCATGACTAGAAGATAGGTGGTTCAGGTCACAGACTGCTATGAAAAGCTAAGCAGGAAGAAGTGAATAAGAACCTCCCTCATTTAATTCAAAAGCTATCAGCAAGACATTTCACCTCGAGCTCTGTAGCTATCAGTGGATGCAGTACTAGGATTAAAAAAACATTCCAGCTAACTTAACTGTCCTTGGATGAATATTAGAAGTATCCTGACCTTCATTATGCCGACAGTATAGATTTACCCTGAGCTGTCTGCAGGCCTGGCACTGGCCTGAACTACTGCAAACATTTCTTCACTTATATGGTAAAATAATCATCTGTGGTAAAATAATATTACTTACATACTGCAGGTGAAAGGAAGTTAAGGCCGCCGGTTTTAGTTATTTTTAGTGGCACACTCGCTTTGCACTACTTCAGCATATTGATGTAACTGATGCATGTATGTAAACATGTCACTTGGGCAGAACTGAGATAAACTGGGAGTGAGTGGGCAAGTCTGATATTCTGGTATTGCTGCTGCCATATAGAGTTCAGTGTATCAAACCTCTGGGCTCTGATTAACTAAAACTGTGGATCATGCAGCCAGCTGACAACACTATGCATGTTTCTTGAACCACCGGTTAAATTAACTGTTTGAACTTTAAATACGATGTAGCCCCTGTTAGGAATTTAAAAGTTGTGAATCCTGCAAAACCAGGAACGCCCTCATGACTAATAGCAAATAACCATAATGATTTCAGCATGAGAGAGTGCTTTCACAAAGTCTCCTTGCACTTAATAAAAACTTTTCTGTCGGCTTCACTTCGCTAAAAGTAAAGTGGGCAAATGGACTTAATAAAAGGGAACTAAATTGCATTCCTTGTCCTTATCCTGTAGTGCTAACTTTATATACCTTATGTTTGTAAATTAGGTTGTATTAACGTGGCTGTGCATGTAACTGATAATTTGGATTAATCTTGGACTGCTAACTGGTGCTGTTCTGCAAACCATGATACCATGAGATACACCAGCCCACACCAAAACGTGCATATGCTTTTTTGTAATTGCAACTGATGTGCGAGGTTTTACCAGTTATCAGCTCACGTTTATAGTAATTTAATTGTAGAAGAAGTGCAACAGTAAACTCTGAAAATTAGCCTATAATGGCTAAAACCTAATTGCTATCTCAAAACTTGGTACAACAGCTTGTTGTATCTACTGCATATCTGGCATGCCAAAAGTTATGATTAAACACATTTGCTTTATTGGACAGTTAATTGTGATTTTAAACACAATAAATATGTCCACAAGAGGGAAAAGTCATATTTAGGTATAAAGGCAAATAAAAATATTTGACAGCAAAAAGAAGTACATCATTTTTCCACACGCAAGATTAACACATCAGACTAAAGAAAATCATAAGAAGCGTTAAATAAAATGGCACAAACTTTTTGTATGTGACAAGCCCACATGAAGACATTAATTAAAGTTATTTTGTTTGTGCCTCCTGAGAAATTATTGTAGCAAACAGAAACAATGAGTCAATAGCGCTCAAGACAGGTAATAGAAGCCGTATTTTTCTTTCTTTCTTTCATAATTGTAATTCAAGGATGACATCTGGAAGCAGAGCAAAGCAACTACTCACTTCGAGCAAAAGCTTCATCTAGAACTGAATGTGGTTTTCTATTTGTGCTGAAGGCCCTAGTGCGTAAGCAGTGGCTTGGGAATGTTGAACCCTTTCGTTGCAAGTTGGTTTGCCTCGGACCTCACCTCCAAATATCTCCAAATCCCGCAGGCTCTCCACACTCAATTTCTCAGATACCCAACGCTGACAGACATAGGGTTAATAAAAGACATGGAAAAAAAGAGAGAAAATGCAAGGAAGAATAAGGAAAGGTTCCAGAGAAACACAAACATATTTAAAGCTGTTGAATAAAGACAGTTCATGCTGATGGTCTAATTATTGCTTTAAAAGATTTCTGTTGCTTGTGTGGAAGAGAAAGTCATAGAAAGTGCCATTTCTAAAAAAGGCTAGCGATTTCATGCAGCCTTTCATGTCTGTAAGCAGTGGTGGGTCAATAGACAGACTGGTCTCTGTAAGAGCTTTATAAATATAACTGCACATAATTGTCTTATGATAACAATAGTGTCTGGCTGCTTGCAATGAAAGCTATCATAGATGTGGTTATAGACCAATTTCCCTTACAGGGATTAAGCCTTCTTCTGGACCAAACATATCAATTAAACACATATGAGCACTGTAGATTAAATTCTAGGTCTTGGATTAGATTTAATCCTTGTCTGGGAAACTAGCCCTGTAAGCCTATGTCTAAAAAAGGACATACTTGGCAAACACTTACAAGAAAAGACATGGATCCTCTTGAGAGCGTTACATATGACGCTGAAAACACAGTCTGGAAAAATCTGTGAATAAAAGTGAAAAAAAAAACTGTGAAAGAGAAGATGTCTCTCTTTGGTCTCCCCCTGCTAGAGTGATTTAGGATAGAATAGAATATAATAGATCTTAAGTGTCATTGTTAAAAGACCACAAAAGTCAGTTTAGCAGCCCCTTGTCAATGTGCATAAGCAAAACACATACATATTTATGAGTGTATATACTGTATATCTATATATGTCTGTAAAAGTATTTTATGTACTATATGAGCCTTTTAAGTCTGCTTCTGCTATGCATCACTCAATTTGTGTCTAATAATGCAGCACAATGTCGTCTTTTTAGCCCATATTTCTATTAATATTCGCCATGTCATTACTTTGCATGACTTGTATTACGTGTGTCCATGTTGTTTGTCTTAAATAATAAAATTAAATTTGAATATAATAGTGGCCTGATATATTTATTTTATAAATGATATTTATATATCTATAATAATATTCTATTCTCTTTTTACTATTGCTCTGTGTGCTTATAAATTATCTCAATACCTTTGTCATTTTAATTTTATATTCTTATATTATATTAATTCTATATTATACTTATATTCTGAGTGGCTTTGTTACATCTGTCCAGAAAGTACAGATTAGAAATGGCCTCTTCCCTAACTCTGGCGCATTTACTGCAATCTTTACTTATATGCACAATCCATGTTAAATAAACCAATAAGTGAAAAATAAATAAACAAAAGTCACATGTAGTTGGTTTACAATGCTCATTATCAATACTACACTTAAGAATTCTATCAGAATACTTACAATTACCTGAAGAATAGCATACATCTGTAGAACATAAATAATATTTGAAGGTTTAAGTGGCATTACATGAAAGGAATTATTTTTTGGCACATTACCAAACGTGTTAAATTGCCTCGCCCCATGAATGCTATGAATATTAGTTATTACTTATAATGATTATTAAACCTTGAAAAGCAGAGTAAAGTCTGGCAGCCAGATGATCTCTCGGTAGTTAGTGCTGCCTTTAATGATGATATCTTCATTGATGCTGATATTTTTAGGTTGAAACTAATCAACATTCACGCTTGAATATTGGCGGTTATTATGCAAACACATATACTGACTTCCAGCGATTGAAAACGAAGTAGTTTGAACAGTCCAAGAAAAAAAACACTTCAATAAACTAAAATCAGATTGGTCTCAAACATAGCTCAGTTCTTGCTAATGGCTCGCTAATGTTGCCATGATGGAGGGCGCAGGCTAGCACTAGTAAATTACCGTTAGCTACGACAGCTACCATGACTTATTTTAACAAGAAAATGCATTATTTTTAATGTCTTAGTAACTTACCGATATGAGGTTTAGAACAGCAATTCCTGGTTGCAGTATTATTATATTCTAAGACAACTTATTTAGCTGCCCATCCTCTCCAGCGGAGTGTTTTTGACAGCTCTCCACTACGCTATCTTGGCTGACCGTAGTGTCGCGCACGAACGACGACATACTTATGGAGGAACTTTGCGCGGGCTGATGACGTAGGCATCGCTTCTTCTAATGACAACACAGACAGGAGCTTTTACTGTCGCCACAAACAGGTAAATACTCACTGTTGGCCACCTTTACAAAATTATCCATACAATCAGTCAACGAAAAATGTTGTGGTGTACTCCTCAGGGTTATAAAACGCACCCTATCTAAGCCACATTCACGACCAAGTTTCGACCCTAGCCTCGCACCTACCTCGGCCTCATTTTGCGGCCTTGAGCTAATGCTAGCGTTAGGTATACAAAAATCATAGCTTGTGTTAATATATTATGAAATTGCTGTAATGCAAAGTAACTGCCATGGACCAGCAGCTAAATCCTAAAAAACCTGCTTTGTACGGTCGTATTTTGTAAATAGCTAACTAGCTTCATGTTAACGCCTTGAGGTCAGTTTCTCAGCCTGATACCGTCCTCTCCTAGGGAACCCCATGGAAAATATGCCTGATAATTATAGTATTGCTTTCTGGCAGACATACGTGCCTCAATGGACATTAATGAAAGTGTCTTACGAATTGCGAGTATTTATGGCAATATTCGTCTTATGTTTAACCTGCACAGCTACGTAGATACGTCGCTATATTTTGTTTACTTAGCTGATGCTGGTTAAGATAACGTTACTGCGGAGGAGTCCCCGTCAATAAAAGCGAAGTATCTAACACCCTGTTCAGACCTGGCATTAACATGCGTCTTCAGTGATCCGATCACAAGTGGTCAGCTCTAAGTACGTCAGTTAAATGCCTCTCCACATGATTGACCACTTGTGATCGGATCTCACTTCCCCACTTTATATGCAAATAAACAGATATGCGTTGTCGTTTTTAGCCATTGTCAGGCCTTCAGTAAACAAAGTGGAATGTAAGTTACCTGCACGTCCCCACTTTTAATACCGCTTGGTCGCCCATACCCACCCTCTCAGAATATTCTCGCATGACTGCCAGTCATCAAGGATCCGTGTCCCTTACATTGGTAACTTCCGTTAGTTTGTTTATTTTAAAATGAACTAACCAAAAAACGATTTCACTAGAGAAGTGAATGGCCATCAGGGCTACTCATTACTACTTGGTTTTAAGACTAACAGTTGGTCTTATCACATGCATCACATTTTTTTAAATGAGATTTGGGGTAATTACAAAGGGATTTTGACACTTTAAAGACTTGTTTTCCCTCTTGTTTACAGAACACAGTCATGAACTGGAGCAAAGGTGGTCCAGGTGTGAAGCGAGGGTTTGGGTTTGGAGGATTTTCTCTTGCAGGAAAAAAAGAGGAACCTCAACTTCCTCAAAAATCCCACACATCATTCGGCGCCACCGGATCAGGTGCGGGATATGGGAAGAACCAGCAGCTCCCATCGTTCTACAAAATTGGGACAAAAAGGGCTAACTTTGATGAGGAAAATGCGTGAGTATTACATCTCTCCCATACACATCCATGCATTTATACATAGGTTTAGTTCAACCCTAAGGAAACGTATCAGTGTGTAATGTGATTTGTGGTATTGAATGAATATAAAACTGCATCTTTGTCATTTTCAACAAGGTATTTTGAAGATGATGAAGAGGAGTCCAGCAGCAATGTGGATCTGCCATACATTCCTGCAGAGAATTCACCCACACGGCAGCAGATGCAGTCTGGTGGCGGCTCAGACAGTGAGGATGACCCACTGGATGCCTTCATGGCGGAGGTTGAGGTGAGAAGAGAATTGCACAAACTTTGCACAGTTTATATTTCCAAATGCATAATCTGCTGTTTTCTATTAAAAAAAAAATTTTCTCTCAGAACCAAGCAGCTAAGGATATGAGGAAACTAGAGGAAAAGGAAAAGGAGAAAAAGTCAGCCAAGTAAGTTATTTTTAATTTGTTTGATTTTTTTTTTTTTTAGTCACTTCTAATGTCCTTTACGTAGGTGTTTAAATTGAAATTTGGCCAGAAGGAAAAAAAAGATTGCCCACAACTGAATTAAAATGTTGTGAGCAAAACTAGAAGCCCACTAATTTGGGATATTCATACTGTTTTTTTTTTTTGTTTTTTTTTAAACTCCTGTACTATTCACTGCTTTTGCAAAGGTGATAAATTACCATTATCAATTGGCTTAATGCAGAAATTACATCTTTAGTGTTTCCAGTTACTGGCACAAAGAATGGCACATACAACTGTGTTTTTGCTGATAATAGATATTAGTACTAGATATCATCAGGTAAGCAAAGTGACCTTAGTCATAGTGGGGTGTGGGCTGTCTTGAGTGTATGAACGAGCCGCAGGGAAGTTTTTTTTCTCCGCTTGTCATTTCAGGGGTATTCGTGATGACATTGAAGAAGAAGATGAACAAGTGAGTGAGCCCTCCAAAGTTTTTAATCCACTACATTGCTGATCAGAGAGATGTCCAGACCAAACATTCCTCTCCCCTCTCTATTCTCATAAAGTCTTCCCTTCTGTCTGACCATGCAGGTTCCATATTTAGGGTCATCACGATGGAGACATTTTTCTTGTGTAGCTTATTCTTGTTGTTTTAGAAAGTGTGGAAAAAGCATGTTTAATTGTTAATTTATGTCAGCAAGTGATGGAATAGTTGATATCAGATTGTGAACAGTAATTTATCCTTTTGTTACAAAGCTGAATGTGTCTTCAGGTATACAGTGAGTCTCTTTGGTCTTGGTGCCTGGATGCTGTGGTAAGCAGCAGTCTGGCTCAATTTTTCACATGAAGTGCTATGCTCTCTGCAGGAAGCCTACTTCCGCTACATGGCAGAGAATCCCACAGCCGGCCTGACTCAGGAGGAAGAGGAGGAGAACATTGACTATGACAGTGACGGGAACCCAATCGCCGCTGCCACCAAGAAAATCATCATGCCGCTTCCTCCTATCGACCACTCTGAGGTACAGCTGACAATGCTGATTAAACACAGACGGTTCAAAAGTGTTGTCTCAAATATGGATCAGCATGTTATATACTGTATTTATCACGTGTTATATGAACTATTTTGTTGTGATTATTGCAACCTGTTTTGTCTTCTTTCATAGATTGATTACTCACCCTTTGAGAAAAACTTCTACAATGAGCACGAGGAGCTCAGCAACCTGACTGGAACTCAAGTGTTGGAGTTAAGGCAGAAACTGAACTTGCGGGTAAGACCATGATTCACTTCATGCACGTTAGTATATATATATGTTACATTGCTGAAGTGACATACATGTGACAGTTATTACTCTTGATGATGATAATAATAAAAATAGTTTATTAAAGGCACCTGTGGCCTATAGAATAAAACTGTTCACATATAATACAACCAGTACAGATGACAAGATAAACTGTTGTGCTCTTCATCATCATTGTTATTAATGTGTTTTTCCTGCTTATTTTATTCTTCCTCAGGTATCTGGTGCTGCCCCTCCAAAACCTTGTACCAGCTTTGCCCACTTCAGCTTTGATGAGCAGCTAATGCATCAAATCCGCAAGTCTGAGTACACTCAACCCACACCTATTCAGTGCCAGGTATAGTGCAAGTGTATCTTAAGGTAGCAACATAAATCAGTATTAAATGTTTTTTTTAATGGTGATTTAGACTTTTTGTTGTTTTTGTGCTGAATCTTTGGTGTAGGGTGTGCCTATAGCTCTGTCCGGACGTGACATGATTGGGATTGCAAAAACTGGCAGTGGCAAAACTGCAGCTTTTATCTGGCCAATGCTTGTTCATATCATGGACCAAAAGGAGTTGGAGGCAGGAGAGGGGCCCATCGCAGTTATCGTGTGTCCCACCAGAGAGCTTTGTCAGCAGGTAAGAAATGGGAAGAGATTTGAGTAAGTTTACATGAGGTTAATAAGAGGTTATCTGCTGCCGTATTAACAATAACACTTTGTTGGTGCACTAACGTGTGTCCCTTTAAATGTTCACCAGATCCATGCGGAATGTAAGCGCTTTGGGAAAGCCTACTCATTGCGTTCTGTGGCAGTTTATGGAGGAGGCAGCATGTGGGAGCAGGCCAAGGCTCTGCAGGAGGGGGCAGAGATCGTGGTGTGCACTCCGGTAAGAGAAGGGACTACCAACTTTTGTCTTTTACCTTGCTCCTGTGAAGAATATTCACATTCCACTGCTGCAACAAACAAAAGGTTTACTGCTAATGTGTGTTTGCACAGGGTCGTCTGATTGACCATGTGAAAAAGAAGGCCACGTCCCTGCAGAGAGTGACATACCTGGTGTTTGATGAGGCAGATCGCATGTTTGATATGGGCTTTGGTGGGTTGGAATGATCAGTTCTGTCACAAAGACGATGTTAAACATGTTTTATGCACTGCAGCTTATTTGTCTTTTCCCTTTCAGAATATCAGGTTAGATCTATCGCTAGCCATGTCCGCCCAGACAGACAGAGTGAGTGGGTTTCCTTAAGTATTAAGACAATTTTTCATTGTCATAAGTTGCGAGGCTTCAGAACGTTTTTTAAAACGTTTCGTATGATTTCCTTCACAGCTCTTCTGTTCAGTGCCACTTTTCGAAAGAAGATAGAGAGGCTGGCCAGAGACATCTTGATAGACCCTATCCGTGTGGTGCAGGGAGACATTGGAGAGGTATATGGCATCACACAGCAGTCAACACAAAATCAGCTTTTACATTTAGAACTGGAGCTACACAAGGAGACTAATATGTTCTCAAAGTCGCAAAATATGTGGAATTATGAATTCAAGAACACAGAATTTTCAAATACACTTAAATTGTTCTAATGTCCTGTACGTTTCCTCTCTTGGCCAGGCCAATGAGGATGTGACCCAGGTCGTGGAGTTGCTGCCCAGTGGGACGGATAAATGGGCCTGGCTGACCCGGCGGCTGGTCGAGTTCACCTCTTCTGGCTCTGTCCTCATCTTCGTCACCAAGAAGGCAAATTGTGAAGAACTGGCCACTAATCTGACGCAGGAGGGCTACAGCATTGGGCTCCTGCATGGAGATATGGACCAGAGTGAGAGGAACAAGGTCATTAGTGACTTTAAGAAGAAGAATTTGCCCGTTCTGGTTGCTACTGATGTAGCTGGTGAGTACAAAACAAGGCGGTGATGGAGATGGGAGAGGTTTTCTACATTCCATATCCTTCCGTCTTTGTCAGTTTATGTTTGAACGTCCACATGAACCTGTTTGTGTCTCATTTCAAACATTTGCTCTGTGAAGGAACAGTTAAGTCTACGGTATATCTGGAACTTTGGAACAAAGCTTATAGTATAAGCTATAAGCTGTTTTTATTTTTCCCCAGCTCGTGGTCTGGACATCCCGTCCATTCGCACAGTGGTGAACTACGACGTGGCACGAGACATTGACACACACACTCACAGGATCGGTCGAACCGGCCGTGCTGGAGAGAAGGGCGTAGCTTACACTCTGCTCACCAACAAAGACACTACATTCGCTGGAGACCTTGTGAGAAATCTGGAAGGAGCTAATCAATCTGTTTCTAAAGAACTGATGGATTTGGCCATGCAGGTGAGAATCAGAAAAGGTTTATAGCAACCAGTCTAAACATTTTGCTTTCTGGATGGGAGTTTAACTTTTTCTCTCTTCATGTTTTTTTTTTCTCAGAATCCATGGTTTAGGAAATCCAGATTCAAGGGTGGTAAAGGAAAGAAGCTGAATATTGGTGGAGGTGGTCTGGGTTACCGCGAGAGACCAGGCCTGGGGGCTGAAAGTTCTGTGAGTTACTGATTACTAGACTGTCAATCTGCTCTTCATGATCATAATGATTACTACGTGCTTTAAAATAATGAACAAAACAGAGAAGAAATTCAGAGAGAGATGAGTAACGCTCTGTTGTGTTGGCAGGATCGCACCAGCAGCAGCAGCAGCAGCAGCAGCAGCTTGTTGTCTTCCACTTGTAGCTATGAGGGCTACAGCAAACCAGCTACTGGGGCGATGGGAGACCGCATGTCCGCAATGAAACAAGCCTTCCAGGTAGAATTCTCTCTTTGCCACCAAGTGTATGATGCAGTTATTTGATACAATTTCATACTGTGTATATTTTCGATTCTGCTCTCTTACATTCTACTGATGATAGACTTTGTATGTGTGCTGTAAGTTATTCTCTCTTCTTTTTTTTTTAAACACCATTAATTTATACATTAACTTAATATTTCTTTTAGCCAGTTGTAAATACTGCACTTGAAGCAGATTATTAAAAAAAAAAATTAGAAGATGAATTGGTTAAGAATGATGTCTTTTCCAAACGGCAGCAAAGTGACTTTTCAAATGTAAAAATTTAAAACCTGGCCAGGAGGATTAACAGTCCTATCTCCACCTTGCAGATATATTTTGGTCATTTTATGTTATGAGACAGTAAAATCCTGACTTTGAAGTTTCATCACACCTTGTTTTGCCTCCAGGCAGCTAATCTCTTCTTCTCAATGTTTCCTTTTCCTCTTCTTCTAGGCTCAGTATAAGAGCCACTTTGTGGCCGCATCCAGCGGCCCTCCTAAGCTCAGCACCAAGTCTAACAGCTCGTCAGGCTGGACGAGTGCCGGCAGTCTGAGCTCAGTGCCGACAGAGGCTGCCAATGGCTCAGAGAGGTCCCACTCTGCCACCTTGTCAATGTCCAGCTTCACCAGCGCCGGCTCCCTGAGCTCAGTGCCCACCAGTCAAACCAGTTCACAGCACAGCTACCCTCCGCCTGCACCTCCCTCACAGAGAGACAGCTCACGGGACAGACATGGCGATGACCGGGGGAGGCATGGGGACAGTTACCACCGCCACAGTGACAGGAGCGACCGGCACAGCGGTGAGGACCGCTACAGTGAACGAGATCGCCATGGAGACAGGGACCGCGACCGCCACGGGGAACGGGATCGCTACAGCAGCAGCCGCCACGGCGACAGTCGCAATGGAGATGGAAGCAGGAGGGACAGAGATGATCGAAGGAGTGACAGGGATGGGGGAGACAGGGGGAGTGGGGAGGGGAGGGACAGAGGAGATGATAGCTTTGCTGTTCCTGAACCACCAAAACGTAGAAAGAGCAGGTGGGACAACTAAAGAAAAAAATAAACACATCAGTAGAATAATATGTGCAACCAACTGCTCCATGACAAACTTGTCTGTGTAGGCAGATAGCAGAGCATATCAGAGAGTGATACAAGCACAGGGATGGAGGGGGGGGGTTTGTGGACTCTAAATAAATGGGAAGTGTATTGACGCTACTGTCATCTTGGCTCAGAACTCATGATTTGGTCAGAGCTCAACAGAGTGTGTCAGACAGGTCAACAAAAGCAGCTCAGAGACAGCCACTGTACATACACCATTAAGACTGTTGTTATTGTAAGTCAATAGGATCAAGCAATAGAGCTTTAATGAATCTTTATTGTCAGTAAACAATTCAAAGTTAGGATGTGTTGGTTGTTGTCTTGTTTCTACTCACTGAGCTCCTAACATGCTTTTGTGCTTGCAAACCTGACGCATTTATCTTTTCCTAACGGATCTTTGCCAAGTGTGTTTGTGTGTTTGCTTTTTGTTCATCTACAAAGCTAACTCTGAAAACTCTTTGCATCTTTGAAGGCGCTCAGTGATGATTCACAGTCACACAAGTACATGTCAAAAACTGTATAGCTCTTTTTGTGTCTTGTATTCAAGTTTTAGTGAAGTGCCTTCGCTTGGCATTTAGTCTGTCTTATGCTTTTGAAATGTTTTTCAGGAAGATGCATTTGTTTGTTTGAGAGAGGGATTTCAAGTGTTCATTCACAAATGGAAAATGTGAAGTTTTGATTAAAAAGACTCCTTTGGCATCTATTTTTGTATGTTTTCTATGACGATCAATCTGTGCCGCCCACTGAAAACAAATGTACAGGTGTTGCTCTCACTTCAGCCTTTGATATTGTTTATAAGTCTACATGAAATTCATGAGGCAGAACAACAGACATGCTGACTGCTTTAAAAATGCACTGGGACTGTCTTGTCTGAATAGCACGGTTTTTAACAATAGTTGTACCTGTTGTTGGCTGTAATCAATACACCATTAATGAGCTTTCAATATAGATGTAGATGTATCAGTGTCTTCACAAATACAACGCAGTGTTATAGTGTCTCACTGTGACCAGTGGAGGGTAGTGAACTCTAGTGTCATGACAAGACATATTTTTGCTTTGTGGCTGTGTTGCAGCCAGTTGCAGAAGACATGTGGATGTGGAAAACTTGATTGCACTAAATATCAGCATATTCTGGATCCAAAAGTCAGTCAAGAAAGTGAAACTGCAAACAGGCTGGCTTCTACAACAAGAGAATGGTCCAAAAGCAGATCTCAAAATCCACCATGTGCTACCTCAAGTAACAAGCTGAAGCTTTTGGAATGACCCTGACAGTCCCCTGAGCTGAACCTGAGACATTATAAGTTAAAAGTTGATTGATAAAAAGCCTATAAAGACTTTCCTGAACATCACTGAGATTCGGTGGGTTGATCTTAAACATGCCTTACAAGGCACCCTACTTAGTACTGACTTAGTCGGGTGTCCAAACTTGTGCATATGCCACAATTGGTTTAATTTCTTTTTTTAAGTTCATGAAATAAAAAGTAACCGTGAATTAACATTTGAGGAAAGGCTTTTTTTTTAAATGTCTGCTGTTTGCTGCAGGGAGTATATTTACTTCTTGTCAAAGGTGCTTGCTGTAGTCATTCTGGCCATTTAAAGATTCCTTTCTAATGCACTTTCAGTTTAAGTGATGGGGTACAAAATCAAGTGCTTTGCAAAAATACATTCAAAAGATTATGTGAAGCTACGATGAGAATTCAGCAGTCTGAGTTACACAAATCAAGTGGGCATCTTCCACAGTTAAAGCTGTTTTAGTACAAGAGTCACACCTTTATGTTTCCTGCAAATGTGTTTTTGAGCTCCAGCACATTGATAATTCCATAAAGAGGGAATTTTGTTCTAAAACACTTTAACTTTGGAAGAATATATTTGATTAATTTGAATGGCTAAAGCCCCATATTAGCTTCAGATAAACTTCTGAATACATTTTTTGCTCAAGGACTGTGGATTTTATCCATCATCATCTACAATGAAAGCCAAAGTGATCTCTTAACGTATGAACAGGAGGAATGATTACATCAAGCATAACGTTCGTTGTTTCATTGTCAGCACCTGACTACTGTTTTAGGACAGACTATAGAAATCGTGAACCTACCCTTTGAATCTCTTTAAATAAAGTTAGTGTAGAAGGATACTATTTACGTAAAAGCTTGAAAGTGTCATTCTTGTTCTAGACGTAGTACTGATTTATCCGACAACCCTTGAATGCATCGGGAGCAGATGAGAACCAATAGCGTGCGACATCCTGCCGAAGAAAAAAACGTTCTGTTGAAAACCGAGATCAGGGGCGAAGCAGAGGGTAGAAACTCACCGGCACCGGGGCCAGCGTCCGCAACAAAGCCTCCCAGAAAAGTGGATGAGAGGGCCGATATCTACGTCCAGCCACTGAGTGAACAGACTCTGCGTTTTTCAGCCAGTGTGTCGCAGACAAGAAGCGCAGATGGTGAGTGCTTTTGCTCGGCTGTTGTGTGTCTGCAGCCTCCCCTCCCTCCGCTGCTCTCCTCCCGGCTCCTCTTTTTTTTGTGAGATGAGGTGAGGTGATGATGTCTGTCCACTCGCCAAGGTTTAGCTAACCAGGAGTCGGTTTTGTTGTGTAAGCCACGGCATTAATCTTGGATTTAAATGCAGTATTTAGGCATCAGAGGAGATTTTGTTTATTTAAAGGATATTCAATCGCCCGCCATCGTGTTCCTCAAAATGCTAGCAGTGTGCTGGTTGTTCTAACGTTTATTAGTTAGCTAGCTTGATGGCTAATTAATATTAACAAAACTATGTGATTTAAACGTATTGAATAATACATTTAACTCACATTATCCGTGCTAGTTTGAATATCTATCTTTCGTACTGACGGTCCATTTAAAATTCCCTCCATATTAGTTTTGTAAATTCATTTGTGGTTTAATTTTATGTGGCGTTTTTTGTTTTGTTTGAGCAGCAGTTAGCAGGCATAGCAGATAAATGTGTGTATTTGTAGATGAGGATTACCGCTGGCCTGTTATGTGGTATATGTAGTAAATCAAGTCCACACAGCCAGGTATTTTGTAAAAAGAATTTGCAAATGATTTAACTGTAGAAACCTAAACTATTATAATTTAGCAAATAAACAATAATATAAAAGCAGAAGAAACTTTTAAAGACTGCTGAATGTAATCAACAGTACGATTATTACAATAGAGGTGGGAAGTTTATGGTACACTCTGATCAAAAGATATTCCTATATTGATCTCCTTTAGTATGTTTGCATGCTACTCAATGTCCTAGTTTTGAGTCTTACCCCAGTGTTGATGTATTTTGGGATATCATATTTACAGGTAGTATGAAAAACCTGGTTATTCATATCCTTGTGTACATGATCGTGACAATCCAGGTTTCTGATCTTGTCTGTTCAAGTGTGTCATGATTCCTCCTCAACATCTCAGCTGCTCAGTCATTTTATGTACCAATGGATAATGATCAGAAACCTGGATGAAGTATTTACCTGCCACAATAGGTCTTGGTTTCTCCAAAAGTAGCTTGCATGTAACCACACTCATTTAAACTTGAAACTAAATGGTCCATTAAATATCCACGGCAGCTTACAGCTGCTGTCATTGTCAGATGACTAATTCCTGACTGGATGAACGACTGGATTTTCAGCATTAGATGAGAGTCTACAGCAGGTGGAAGAAAACATGCATTTTACCCTTTATACAAATTTCTTGCCTGTGTTTGTTTTGTCAAGTAGTTTACAAGCTGCTCTGTGGTCTGGTAAAACCACTTTTTATCCGTCCAGGGCACCACATCCACAGCAGTCTGTTATTATAACCCTGGCATATGGCGACAAGGCTTAAGTAAGTATATGGTCAGTTTCATTTCCTGCTTGTCAGTGGACTCCTTGACTGTAATTTCAGTCAGAGTTGACGGTACAGATTGACACCCTGCTCAGTTGGCTGATTTACATCAGTATGCTGTGGGATTTGAGAGGCTGTTGTTGCAATTTGACTGACTTGTTTGTCCAAAAATAAATAAATAATGCGGATTTAAACAAAGCACATTACACAAAGCTGGACTAATAACATTTATATTGTTTGACCATGTGCTCATCAGTCAAACAATTACCATTAACGGCACGACAACCTGATTTGTTGGGCATGTCAGAAGTGCCATATGTTGGGAAAGGAGGGTGTTTGCTTGCTGTCAGATGTTCAGAACAGTATTAAATGGGTCACCAGCAGGTCCAAGCCATAGAGCTGCAGGCAAAAGTGGTTAGAAAAAATGTTTTAACTAGCAGCATACCTGTTCAATTATTTCCCATTTCCAATCATTTATTGTGTTAGAGTTATAGATGGCTTTGAAAATGAGGAACATAATGAGGGTGGTTGTGTGAAGCAAGGAACATAGAACCTTTTTTTTCAGGCCTTGAAAAGGGTTGGACATTGTTTTTCAGTGTGATTTAATAGTGGGATTTTAAGGAACGTGAGTCATACTTTTGCAGATTGCTCGCTATGTCTTCATATTTAATGATGTGTGCTGCACATGGACGTTGCAGTTTTGCAAGTCAAATCAGTTAATCTGAAGAAGAGGTCAATATTTTTCACAGTACATGCATGCATCCTTTTAAACCATTCAACTGTTGATTTTATGAAAAAAAAAAAAGATATCTTTTATAGTTTGCCTCTTTTTTCTTCTCCTCTGGGGAATACAAATGTCACTTTAGACTCTATAAACCTGTACGGAAGTATTATGGCTCAGACATTGGAGGCAAAGACTTAACACATTCCTTAAATCAGATCTCAGACAGATTGTTTGTAATAGATGTTTTAGCCAGTACAACAATAAATCAGTGACAGTGAGATGACAAAAGCCAATTTTCAGTAAATTGCTGCAGAGGAAGATAAGAAACTCTGTGACATTGTGATCATATCTTTTCTTTATTTTTTATTTTCTTTCTTTTCAGTGCTGTCAAAACTCCTCTAAGTGCCATTTGTAGCTCTGTGTAACTCTTTTCAGTAGTAAATGTACTTTTGATTTAAACAACTCACATTTCTCTGTGTCTCAGATGTCTTTAATGTAGGTTATCTGGTTTACCACAGGGCAGACTGCTTAGAAACAGTTTTGTGTTTCCCACAGCATCAGTCAGCAGCAGACATCCAACAAGTCACATTCTGAAGTCTGTTGAGCTCTTCGGGAAATTTGTGCACTGAAACTCAAGAGATCCATATTTAATTTTTGGGAAATTACTACTTAAGAGGCCTTATGTGGAAAAATGGTCATTGTGTCATTGTCCCAGGCGACTGTCTCCATCCGCAGTTAAGAAGCCTTGAGTGTGTGATGGAAATTTGCTGTGATGGCAAAGCAGACATTTGCATACGAGTTTTTTTTTTTTTTTTCAAGACAGGATAGGGCATGTTGTCTTGAATTCCAGTCCTGAGGGAGAATTTGGTTGTGAAATATTTCTTCTTCACCAGTCCATGATAACATCTGATCAATGGTAACACTTGAGGCTGTATCTTCAAAACCTTTCAGAGAGGTTGCATGCGGCAGCGAGTGGCCTCTCGCTTTTGTCAAGTCAACACAGATTCCAGGTCCTCGACACATTCTTTAACAGGCTGCCGCTTGTTTTGTTCTTCTTTTTCTGCAGTTTTAAGAGGAAAATATAAACAGACCAGCTGCTACCAACCACGAACATCACAGACTTGACCCCCATTTGGTTCAGGAGCACAGGACAAAAATGAGAGATGTAGCATCAGTAAGAGACACTGTGCTTTGTTGTTGGCTTTGATTTATGATTTCATCATTATTATCTGATTTTATGAATAAAAGATAGTCCAGGACCATGTTTTAGCCCGGTAGAGATCTCTGACACAATTATGAGAGGATTTAAGTGATTTTAATTGTGCTCCGAGGCAGCTTCTTCAATGGAGTGACAAAGGAAACACTGAGGCCTTTTTCTTTTCTTTTTTTTTTTTAACATGATTAGAAAGACATTACAGTTCTGAACCTTAGGTCAAGTGAGCAAAAGTTGCTGTCTACTATTTGAAAGTGAAATCTCACTTTTTTTTCCATGTGAAAGGAAAGCCTGCTTCTCAGAAAAGATACATGCAAATGATGCATGGCACAACGAAAAGCTTTAGTTCTTCTTTGAATCAACAGAACCACAAAGAAAACTTCATAAATACTGTTTGTAGAGCTGAAACAATGAGGTAATTAATTGATTTAGTTAAATAAACAGTTGTTATTTTATCTTTTTTTTTTTTTTTTTTGAAACAAATCTGCCAATCATTCCCTGGCTGCTACTTTCCAATGTAAGGATTTGTTGCTTTTCATATCACTGTTAACTGAATATCTTCTGGTTTTGGACTGTTGGTCAGATAAATCAAGACATTTGAAGATGTTATCTTGTGCTTCGGGAAATTATACCAGGCATTTATCGCTAGTTTTCACATTTTATAACGAAATGATTTGTCCATTAATTGAGAACATTAAAAAAAATCTGTAATTGCAGCTCTAATTTCTCCACCTTTTTCAAGATGGCCAGTCTTTGAGTGCTTGTCATCCTACATTCATTGAGCAGCTGCATGTTTGGTTAAGTCTTTAAGAAGTTTTATCTGGACCTCAACAGCCACCACAGACAGGAAGTGAAAAAACAAGTGTCTGTCAGTGCACTAAAGAGACATGCAGACATTCAAAACCCTTTTTCTTCAAACGGCAGAATGCCCCGTCATGTTCCCATTGCATGCAGGAAGTTCAAAAAGGGAAGAGAAGTAGTGGCTGACCAAACACCCCAACACACTCCCAGATGTGATTACTCTGCAGACTGGTGAACCTCCATCAGACAGTTTGGTCCTGCTTTCATCAGTTCCCCAAACCTCATGTTCTGATAATACTCAGTTTTCCATCACAGGGATTTTTTTTTTTTTTTGTACAAACCCCAGACTTGAGTGTTTTTTTTTGGTTGTTTTTTTTTTCTTATCAGTCATCTTGTCCACATAACTTGCTTGGTCTTGTCATGTTCAGAGTTACTGATGGAAGGTTGCTGTCAAGAACAGGCTATATATCTTCCCTGCGGCAGCAGTTTTAGTTGTTGGATCAGTGCCAATGCCTTGCAGGTCAAGAAAATGCAATCCGCAGTTAGATGGTGTCTGCAAAAAAAATCTTAACATTGCAAGTACTGAACTGGAAAATGTTGTTTGTTATGATTAGTTTAACGTCAAACTGCTTGACAACTCATAGATAGGCTTATTAACATTGTTTTAATGTGTTTAAAGGATGAAGTTCTTCACATTTGTTCAGCCCCCCCACCCCCACCCCGTCCCAAACGATTTAACAATTTCTAAATATAAGAAATGAGAGAGTGTGAGCCCTGTTTTGGATTAATGACATAAGACATTTGTTAACATAGCGCCTGCCTTCCCTTCTAGGGGCCTGTTGCAGTGAATCGTGCACCACGGTGTGTATTCAGTGATGATCAAGTGCAAGGAGGGTTTCTTTATAGTGCTGATGGAAAGAATATAATAAAGAGGAGATACTTCTTCTAATTTGAACTTGTTCCCCCTTTAATGCTATTCTTCAGAGTAGCTGGTCTAAATGTGATTTATATCAGCAGATATCTCCTCTAAGCACTGTAATTTGCGGTTTGTAGTTTTGCTGTCTTCCCTAACAATGAATGACTTAAACATATTTTGAGGTTGCATGTTTTTGTAAACTACATCCTCAAAATTTTATTATTCTATTACATCCTTCCCTGATTTTTTTTTTTTTTTTTTTTTTTTTGAAAGAATAAGATTAGACTTGAGGGGGGTTGCTTAACTCTTGTGTCACATAGGTGGTCTGTGCCCTGGGGAAAAAAATGGGATGTGTGTTTCCTCAGTGTCCAGTTGAAGTTGCACAGTAGCAAGTATTTAAAGGAAAAGTTTGACATTTGCTCAATGTACTTTGTTTGCTTTTTTGCCAAGAGTTACATGAGAAGATTGCTATCCCTCTTGTGACCAGCAGCCGGTTAGACATGGTACTGTCAAAGAGTAATAAAACCCACCTACCAAGCACATTTAAAGCTCCCTAATGACCTATTTATAGCTTGTAAAAATGTCATGTAAAAATTGGTATTGATTTTCTCATCGAACCCTTGGAAAGAAAGTAAATGAGTGTACTTTCTAAAACTAGTCCTCATAAACAAATACAAAGAAAAATGTATACAAATATATACAAAGAGGCTCCTGGGTAATTGCAACATAAAAAAGGCACACAGGCGTGCATGTGCAGGTGTGATTAAAACCAAAGCGAGGACTCAGTGTGAGGGATTGGTGCTGTGAGGTAAGAGTTGAAACTCTGTTGCAAGGATTTCCCCACTCATGTGAAAGTGGTCTTTGTTTGGTAAGATACAACTCTCCAGCTGGCTCTAGCTTCTCACACACTGGTATGTCAAATCGCTTCACAGTTAAAACAGTGTTGGGTGTAGCAGAGCTAATTACTTGCACAACAGACCTTCTGTATTTGTGTTTTACATTGAGCACCTTGTCCTGTGCTCATGAGGCCTTTCTTTTCCCACCACTCCAAGAGGTGGACTAATTAGTAATTTGTGAGTTGTATGTTTCTGAATATCATGGTTCTCCAGTAGTTCATTCACTCTGCACTCTAAAGCTTTCATACAGGCCACGTGGTCGTTAGCTGTCACTTACTGGGATGGAAGTCAGTTAGGAGTTGAGCTGCTGCTGCTGGGGCTCTGTAAGACAGAGGAAACTAGACGTGTCATAACAACTTCCTGCCATGTTTGTGCTGTTTGGTGGCTTTTGAGACTCATGTACATATAAGGTAAAAGAAGACAAGATGGCACAAGCTAATCTGTAGTCTTCCAGGATGCCTGTGTATGTGTGTGTCAGTGTGTGTGTTTGGAATGCATGCCTACCCCCTAACATAGTAACTAATCTCACAGCGTTGTTTTTTTTATCAAGAAAAACATTGGCAGTTCTGTGCTTTCACTCAGATCAGTTTTCCTTTTTTGGCCAAGTTGATTTCATGATTTCATCTGTACAAATGCAGTTTGTTGACCTCATTATCATGCTCTTACAGCCTCCCACTGAGGTAAACCCTCTCTACAGGCGAACTTTACACATTCAAACTACAGTTTTCAACAGTGTTAAATAATTTTGAGTCATGTTTCTCAGCAGCTGAACTGCAGCAACAGGAAGTGGTTGCAGCCCGCTAGATCACCACCAGCAAAGTGTGAGCTGTTAGCAGCAACATTAACTGAACTCAAGAGGATCCAGGGATGAGGAGGAGACAGATTTGATTGCATCTACAGGAAGCTGCATGGCCTCACTTAATGAGACAATTATTTCTAAAGCATGTCATCCGGTTCTCGTAAGTGCAGACAACACCCATACTGTTCATCCCACTCTGTTGTTGCTTTAATGCACCACTCAACAAAGTCAAAAATAGTACGCAAATCACAACACAAGAGGCAGCATTCGTGCTGTTGTAGATTGCTTATCAAAGAAGGCCACTCTAATTGTTCTAGATGAGCTCACAATGTGCAGATAAGGAAAGGCGAAATGACAATATATACATACACAGTAAGATGATATAAATTTGTGAACCCATATTGTTTATATTGTGGGAGCAAGGATTTTAATATCTCTGGATATATGTGGTTGAGAGCAATGTTGCACAGCCGTGAGCAGGACTTGTTTGTCCGCATGAGTTTTGTGGTTAATGCTCAATGAAAATTTTGCACTGGTCATGGCATGGAATTTTTTTGAAGAGCAACTGGCCGCATGCTTAACTTCAGTACTTCTTATTAACCACATTTGGGCCATACTTGGTATTTTTTTCATGAGAAAGTTACAAAGACTTATGCAATATTGGATTTTTATTTGCTTTTTTTCTGTTTGATTATTATGTCATGCATGTTACTTGTACTGTGATGGAAGATTTTACCCCAATTTCCTGACCATTTTAGTATTTTAGCCACTTTTCTTCAAGCCCAGTTGCAGTTTTTGTAAGCACGACATACTTATTGATCTCAATTCACGTCATCTTGTCAATGTTTTTATGAGAGACATGGATGCACATACAGTACCTCATGCTACCATGACTGTGGCAGCCAACTTGATTATTTTTATTCATACAAAGCAAGACATTTTGAAAGTCACAGAGTATGCAGCAGTTGTCTCTGATGCCAAAGCTCTCCCTCTCTTCGTAAGTCTGGTCGCAACCCCACAATCCCCCTTCATCCACCCCTTTCTCCAGCTCCAGCCAAACTGCCTTACATAACAGGGTTTTAGCAGAGTCTGCAGTGGACTTTTCCCCCTGCCTAAACAGAGGTTGCCCTTCTTCCCTGCACACTGGCTTTTCCATGGCAGTCACTGTGTACGCGGCTGAATGTCTCTCTGTCTGTTTATTATCCGCTTGAACTACCTGTAAGTCCTGCTTAAAGATGAGGCCCTGCTTGTTGCTGCCGGGGACCGGCTGCAATACTCCAGAGGCCAGATACTGTCATTATTACTGTGTATCTTCCTCCAGCTTGAGATCATGCAAGCTTTTCTCTGTCCTCTTAACCTTCTCAATGCCCCGGGAGTCTTTCAGTTCATCGACGGCAACCAAATCGCAATTATATGACAAAAACATCGACACGTACAGCGTGCAGAGAAATGTGGTGACCTGTGTTGAATGGCAGCCAGAAAATTAAAGAGTAAACCTACAATTGCTCCTGATTGTAGGGTTGAGTGGAAGAAATACCTCATTACATGCATGGATTACAAAGCTGCAAAAACATGCAGTAATTTCAAAGATAAAGACTGGCAGAATAGGTGGCGGCCATGATGTTTCACTGAGACATCTCCTACTGTTTAGTTAGAGATTTGTGAAGTTTCTCAACTGGAAAGCTGGTTCTGAGTTGTTCTGCTATGTTGAGGGCAGCTTCATGCAGTGTGTCCCACAGCTCGGCTCACATGACCAGACAGAAGGCACCTGATCCTCTCCCAGGGGTGCAAAGAGACAGATGGAGCGAATAGAAGGGGGGCGGGGGGGGGATCAGATTGACAATACTAACACACTGGTAAAGGTAATAAGAGGACAGTACAAAATGCATCCTTGTGAAGTTCTTCTGTTGCTTGTAATCTGATCGGTTTCACCCAATGTTTGTTGTTTCACTTTAGAGCATAACAGCTGTCTGTACACACATTGAAATACATTTGCTTATGTGTTTTTCTATGCATTCCCAGGACACCAGAAGCACTGAAGAGAAACCTGTCCAGCGATCTAAAGTAAATATATATTGTCTGTGTGTGTGTCTTTCTCTCTCTCTCTCTGTCTCTCTCTCTCTCATATCCCTTGTTCACGCTCCTCTGTTCATCTGTGTGTGTTGTTCTTGCCGCGCTTCACTTTCATCAGCCTTTGATCTCAGAAGAGAGCAGAGGAAGTCTGTCTTGCGTTTTGAGTCTCTTGTAAAAACTAGCTTTCATGTTGCTAAAGATCAAGGTCTACATCACCTCCTGTTTGTGTATCTGATAGTAAATCTGTATATTTATGTGCTCAGTCCTTCAGCTTTAAGACTCAAAAGGAAGTCTGCTCATCATGTGAGAAGACGGTCTACCCAATGGAGAGATTGGTTGCCAACAACCTGGTCTTCCATTCAGCCTGCTTCTGCTGCAAGCACTGCAACGCCAAACTCAGGTGACTATATACAGTTCATCGTTTCCATGTGTGTTTTACTTGACTTTTTTCTTCTCCTGGCTCCTTTTGGTTTGCATGTAACTGTGTAATTCCACTTTTTCCGACAGCCTTGGCACCTTTGCAGCTCTTCAAGGTGAATTTTACTGCAAACCCCATTTCCAACAGCTGTTCAAGAGCAAAGGCAACTACGACGAGGGCTTCGGACGCAAACAGCACAAAGAGCTCTGGGCGTCCAAGGAGACAGACAATATAACAAAGACGGCATAATCATGTCTCCCTGTGTCCCATCCCAGCCCTTCCTCTTCCTTTGCCTCCTCCTAACACCTCCAGTACATCACAATGAACACAAGCCTCATAAGCTGGGCCTCTGTTAAGTCACCCACACACTCACTTGCTTTTGAAATGCCATCAGAACAGATACATGCACAAAACAGCTAGGAAGTGACTGGCCAGTCTTAATCCATACCAATTAAAAATTAATTTTAGGGATATTGTTTGGGTTTGATTTTATTGATATCTGTATTTTCCTAATTTTATTTTCCAATTTCCTATTTGGAATTGGTAGTTGATTGTGACCAAAAACCTTCTCTGGTATGGGGAGTATTATAATAATAATAATAATAATAATTAGTTATGTTTTTCTCTTTTATTCTCTTAATAAATTTGCACCCTTTCTTTTTGGAATATGTGAACTGTATGCTCAGGCAAACATATCAGAGGGGTTACAGCGCATCCATGATTTGCAGTAGAGCATACACTCAGGTCAATTTTCACCCAAGGATTTTAGCAAGACACAAATCAAAATAATAGTCCTCAGTATTGTGACTTTGCTGTCAGAGACAATTTTTTCTGTTGGTCAGGTTTCATATATTTGAGGAACAAACAGGGTACAGAGTACTGTAAAACAACGCGCACATCAGCAACAGCTCACCTCTCGTGTTTTTTGATTGCTTTGGTTTTCTCATCGTTCGCATCATCCCACAGTTTGTTCTCATTTCGACGACCAGTTTGAGTCTTATCGTTGCATGTTGGTATGACTGGGTCTTAACAGCCTTATCTTATGACTGTATCGATCTTTTGTGTTGTGAATGGTTTTATTTCTCATTGATGCATAGTGAATCACTTTTTAAAGTTTTTTTTAGAAGCGTTTGAGTTTGGATTTGATTGATGTCATGGCATAGGTTGATCCTCTTTGAGCTTTTACGGTCAAAATTTAAATGGAATTCTCAAGTTGTGTTTTGTATACTATCTGTACATAGAGGTATAGTTTGTGATTAGTGAACATTCCCCCTCCTCATACTGTCTTGCACATGCGACCACACATGATCACCAGACAAGATGTTGATAATCACAGGGAAACTTAGGCCTCGTCCTGTAAACATCCTTCTCTAAAACATTTAAGCGGAGCTGTAAACCTGGTTAAATTGATTACTTCAGTTATAGTTCTGTGCCACAAATGAGGATGTTGATGGACAGAGCTTAAGCCTTGCAGGACACCACACAATTTTGTCCCTTCACTTCACACTTGTCAGTTCTTAGCGTCTTGTGATGAGTTCCCTCCTGCTGTATTTGAGTGTGTTCTTATAACTTGATAGTTTTTATGGGGACATAGACAGATCCAATCGAATCATAGTGTCTTGAACATCCATCATTATTCGTTCCCCCCCAAGTCCCACCTAGTAAGCGTGGGCAGATTTCCTTTTTAAATAAATGCCTTCCTATTCTCATCTCATGTCTTATTTGCTAAATACATCTTAGCACCTGGACCTATTTCTTATTATTGAATTTACCATAGGTGGCTGATGGAGGGTTGTCACAATATTGGTCCCCTAGTGCTCCTGCATGTTGCATGCAAAACCCAGTGCGGAGCACCCCCTGCTGGGGAAAGTGTGACAGTAGTGTCTAGCGTGAAAAGATGAAAAAAATAACTTTGCCCAAGAACTTCTCAACAAAGCCTTTATTTGAAGTTTTTAAATGCGTTGCCTCAGTCTGCAGTGCAGCTACTGCACTCCAGCCACTTTTGATGTTATTTAATTGCACCACCTAAGAGAAATGAATCCAGTTAGGCAAGATTTCCACAACTGCATTTCATTCTATATGACGAATGAGTCTAAAGCCATTCAAATATCTAATTTTAGGAAATATCTGAATACCACTGAGACTTGACTGACACTTGAATGACACAAAGTACTTTTTGTGACTGAAGGTTTACTGTGAATTTAAGCATGCTGTGCAGAATAGAAAGCTAAACTTAACAGATGGATATTTGCTACTTTTTTAAAAGAGAAGCCTTAGAAATAAATAGCTGATCGTATTGCTTTTTCAAACAAGACCTTTTGAGTGCACAGATCTTTACAAAGAAATCTCCTCATCATTCCTTTTCAAAAACAGACCTGCTTACTCGAATCCCACTCTTTAACATAGAAATACTTCATTCAACCAGCAGCCATTTTTCCTATCTAACCACTTTTTATCCACATATAATGTACAATAATTCAAATTCTACTGTGCGTGACTGTAAATTTTATATTTTCCTTTTTTTTCATTTTAAAACGGTCCTCTGGATTCCTGAGAATGCTTTAAAATCAAGAGTATTGTATCTAGAAATGCTGTCTTTGTCATTCTCCGTTAGCAGTTCGCCAAGGTACAGCTGCAAAATCTGTGAATTGCAACTTCTAAGTGTAACAGAGCAGACAAGGTACACTTTACACTGGTGCCAAGAGGCTCAGGTGAATGATTGCAGTGTAACGTTTTAAATGTTAAATCTGTGAGTCATTTCATTTTTGTGCTAAACTTGATGTGGACTTACTTTTCAATGCTGTTGTCATTGAGACATTTTAAATGTATGCATCGTTGAAAATGTATTCTGTATTGCAGACTTGACGTGTGGATTGAGGTGGCCTTACAGCAAAAGGACGCTTGGACTGTGTTTGCAGTCTTTCTCCTCCATTCTCCCTTCTCTCTATTACTTAGTTGTGGTATAGAAGATTTTAAAATGTAAGCGCCCCCTTTCTGCGCCAATACACACAATCATTTTGTGCATTTCTTTCATTTCTTTTTTGTTTTTTACATGCTTTTGGAGAAAAAATAAAATGCTGGTGTTGATTTAATGTACTGACTTCAGTGTGTTATTTGTGTAAAGATGGCTAGATCCTTAAATACCAGGGAGGTTAATGACTGAACGCCTTCACTCAAAGACACCAAAAATTTCAATTATTGTATTATTAAATTACTATTGAGTAATGAAATGGTCATTTTCTGCAAAAATATCAATTATGACTATTTTTCCGATTCCCTATTTTTTTCCTTCAATAGTTTAAGTACATTGCGCTCACAGTATTTGAGGACTTTCATTGAAGTAACATTTTTCATTCCGGACTTTTACTTCTAAGGGTGTATTTATATTCATTTATTGTATAATTGCCACTTTTACTTAATCTGTCCAATTATCTGGATACTTCATCCACCACTAGTGACATGTAGGCCTAATGAAGTTTAGAAAAAGTGAAAAATACTCACGTAATATATACACTAATGAAGAATTGCATTTAAATCCAGTTAGTAAATTTACTTGTATACATTCCACCATTAGTGGGATTAAAAGGGGCTTCTTGACTATGACTAACTGCCAAAAAGCTGTGTTTAGATGCAGAGACAGCCGATGAAGGGCTGAAATTCCGATTTTCCGGCAGTTTAGAATGCAGCATCAGTCTGATCTACGTCACTGCTGGTCCGCCCCTTTAATAATATTGGGCGCGCTCTCGTGGGAAGACTTCCACCGAGTAACAGCGCGTTCCCGCGGCTGCACGGCGCTAATTTGGATAGTTTAGTAATCAGAAATCCCCCTGGGAATAAATCCATGTCCTTACGTACGTTTGGACGACGGAGAGTCAAGCATTTGGAAAACATGGATACAACCTTGGAGTACAGTTTTCATGACTTGTTGGAAGCATAAAAGCGGGTTCCGGTGGCGATATTTTTCTGTCAGGAAGTTTGACGTATTCGGTTAAAGATTATTTCTTGCTTTGTTTTGGTTGGTGAAAGTTGTGGACTGTGGTTGGTTATAGACTTCGTGCGACAACTCTGTGACTGCGACGCTGATAAAAGACTGTGTTCTCTTGACATAAAAGTTTGGTTTTCATGTGAATGCTCCAGGAACCTTAGTTTAAGAGTCCGACGCTGTGCGAAGTCTAAACATCGTTGGAGTTTATCCAACTTCGCGTCACATAACGAATCAACTTTCTTTGTGTAACAAACCTACATAGGTAGTGATTATTTTCTGCCAATGTCATTTTGGTCGTCTTTTGCTGCAAGTCTGAAGTCTGAATTATGTCGCTCTCTGAATCAAATTCCTCTGTACTTTTGTTATAGGTCAGACATAGGCCTTTCGTATATGATTATGTTTAGATCCGAACTCATGTTGCAATGCGATGCAGTTATATCCAGTGCAATTATAAAAGTAAAGATCTTTCCAGTCTAGAATATTTTGGTCTCAAACCTGGCAACACAGAGGGAAAATCTGCAAACTTAGCAGGAAGAGAGGCCATCAAAATCACGGAAATCGTACGGTCTTTTCCTCTGGCGACCTGTTACTCACAAATGGATTTCATACAAGCCATACGGTTATTGTTACACCTTGTTTGGTAGTTTTCTGGCCACATTTAACACTGTTATTGGATACATCTCTGTGTCCCACGAGCCTGAAGCGCTGACGTCTAACGTGACTTCTGAAAATGTTTTGGAAATTTGAGTTTTCCAAAGACCCGAGGCTGCAGCGGAGCAGAAGTTTGTCTTTGTGCCACAGCTGGAGCGGTCTGATGTAGGCTTTTCCATCGGAACATTTTCTGTGCAGAACTCACAGCTGTTTGATGTGACCCTGTTTGTTTTCACAACCTGGAAGTATCCGTTTGTGTGTTTGCTCCAACTTTCCGTTGAAGAAGACGAGTCCCCGTTACCTGGGGGGGTCAGCCCCGCCATGGTGCCCTCAAACACACACACACTCACCGGTGTGTCGGTCTGACTGAGGACACCGATGGGCATGAGCAACGGGTGGACCGACTGCGTCATCTCTGCCGCGAGACACCGGTGACCGGAGTCGGCTCCCTGCGGGATAAGCCTGGTCCTGTCCTTACCGAGGTCGTCAAGGCGACAGGTGAGGATGTGAGCTGTGCACGTGACAGGCATGACAGGCATATGATGAGTGAATTGTGTTGCATTCATGTCATATCGAAAAAGTAAGCCTTCTGCTTGAAAACAGCTGGAGCCAAGATGTTTTTTTTAAATACTGGGGTCATGAGTCCAAATCTCCCAGTGCAACAGATGTACACAAACAAAGTATGCAAAATACTTTTAGGGAGGCAAAAAAATAATTTCTCAACATTAAGGTTTATATTCATATGACAGTTTAACAGCCTAGTAAATCATAAATAAATCAAAATCATCCCTGCATGAAAGTTAGAGGCTAATGTTTTTACTGAAATTGTTGTTGAGAGGTGTTGATTCAACTAATACATTCGATAATTTTGTCGGATGTAGTTTGTGGTGCTGTTGAACTGTATTACGTAATACATATTGTTGTTTCTGTTATTTAGTCTACCCTCAGTGATACAAACAGGGTGGTCAAAATAATAGAAACACTCGTCCTTATAATGCAATACAGTTCATTAGCACCATAAACTGGAAATTCCAAAATGACCATAAAGTTGCATTAACACCTCTCTGAAACAGTTTCAACACAAACTAAATATTATAGCTATCATGGAGGATGAGTTATTGCAGGACTATTGTATTAGATGGCATTCGTTTTAGCTCTCTGTGCCTTATAAACTACCAACTGAGTGTATAATTCAGATGGGGAATACTGGATCCTTTATTTATTTATTTTTTCTGACCTTAAAGTGGTCAGATTTGAATAGAACAGATTGAAGTATGAGCCACAGAAGGTCCTCGTTGTCTTTTATCTTTCTTTATCTGAACATGCAGTATAAGCAGCATTTCCAAAACTCACACTGAGTATGCATGTTGAGATTGAACATTTGTCTTATTTGTCTTTTTCTTATCTTTCAAAAAAAAAATTTGAATGTATCTGTATGCATTTAGACACTACAAAGGCACATTTGAAACTTTAGCCAAGGCAAGTCCTAGCAGCTTGTTGAGATTGCAGTAATATTTAAATGTGGTGGGTTACCCTGAATCCAAAGCACATGTGCACCTGAAACAGGAGAGACATCAGGCCAGGGGATTTTGCTGTGAAGCCCTCAGGCCAGATGCATCACTGGCCAGAGACAGAGTGAGGACTGTGGCTGGGAAAAACAGCCTCAGACTAAACACCTCTCAAAGCAGACAGAGAGGAGAGGGGGGAGGAAAATCCATGTAAATCCTGCTAGTCCTGGAAATGTGATACAAGGAAAATAAAGCGGGCACAGCTGACTGGACTGGTAGAGCGCAGCCTCCTTCTACATTGAATTCCCTACATTCCACTTGGGAGGTAATTAAAATCAGCAGAAGCAGGAGAGAGAAGAGGGTAGTTGGGGGATTTGACATAGAGGTTAGTTGGTGTGTTGTTTACTACCCGTTGAGATACACAATTTAAGCTTACACGGTGCTGGATCCAGTACCAGATCCTGTGTCCGCAGCACCGGAGAACATTTCGATAGAGAGGAGATGGTGGTTCTGTGCTACCTGAAGTGACTGTATATTCATGCAGCTACTGGGGGAACTGCACACCTCATAAACTCCATGCTATTTCATGCCATAAGCATGAAGCTCACAGGGTTGAAGGACAAAAGTCTTTGGCACTTACTCCGCTGGCAGGGCAACATGCGAGCGGCGGAAGCTTGAAAGCAACGTGGCAACGCTCTGCCGACCACAGACGGACGTGCCCGACATTCCTGTGGGTGATTATTACCCAGAAATCCACTGGGTCAGTGAGTTGCCTCAGGTGCTGATGGTGCCCATTTCATGCACAGAAGTAGTTTCCCGCTCTCTTCGCAGATCTTCTCGCTGTGTAAATCAAAACCTCAGACAACTGCAGCCTCCTCTGGAGGCTCCATCCTCAGACACTTTTCGTACCAGTGTCTGGTATTGTTTGTTGTCCTGTTTTCTTTGTCATAGTCATACACTAGTCACTGGTTCTCTAGGCATACCAAGTTCCTAACCACACAGCTCTGTAGATTGATTGACTTGCTACAATGTATTTCTGAGTAAAGTAAAGCACAAGTCAAGGTGAAGGACTTGCTATGTTTACATCTTTCTCTTTTCCATGATTTTTTAACCTGTCATGGGAAATAATTGACCAGTGATTTCTGCTAGAGGCTAATCTTGTATGAAAGTGACATAATTTGCCTTATCAATGCTACTCAGACAGATAAACATAAACATGTAATGGTTTAATCATTCTCTGTGGCTTATGGTCAGACTAAATTTTTAATTATCATCCTGGCATGATTAAAACATATGCTGTGCTCTAACAGTGATAGTTATAGTAGAGGATCAAGCAATCCGATTCACCAGAACAATATCTGTGCCGATATTGATCTTGTTAAGCGGATCAAATATCGTCCATGTGTGACAGATCCACGCTGTATGCAGTTTGTTTGTCTAAGTTCCTGTCTTCAGGTTACCGTACATAAAAAGGTTTTTTCAAGGAGCTTTATGTGTATGTATAAGTTTTAAATGTTTGAAAAAGAGGGCACTGGTGTCAGATCAAATTCTGTATCAGCAGATACCTGAGTTGAGGAACTGGAATAAGGATGAAAAAGTCAGATCAGTGCATCCCTGCGTTGCTGATTTGATAAGTAAGTGATTGTCTTTGGGTTTTGTTTCCAGTTCTATGCTTTTGTTAAAAGTCAGTCATATCTACTTTACCAAGAAATATTCATCCATAATCTAAAGTATTTGTTTGTGTGTGTATTTGTGAAAACTAAGTTCATGTTAAAAGACCTCAAAGTTACAAGAACAAAAAGTCAAAAAGTCCTGTTTTGTTCGTCTTGGTCGAATTAGTTTAAATTCCTCGGTTTATTGGTACAAATTTGAGGGAAACCCTCTCCATTGAAGGAAATGCCTCAGTTTATAATGCTGTTGACGCCTTGAACGGGGCAGATAATATTGCCCGGTTAACATCAACAATGGAGTTATAACACAGCTGAGTTCGGTTTCTGCAGCTCGTGCAATCAGAGAAGTTTAAAGCTGGTAGATATTTAAAATGGCAGAAAAAACATTCTTCTCGTATGAACTGTGCCAGACTGATCTCTGCCAGTGTAGCTGGAGTTTCAGCCGTTTTCAATTGTCATTCTTTCTCATGGGCAAAAAACGCACACAACACACATTCTCACATGCACTGCATTCACTCAGGCCTTCAGTCAGAAAAACCTTTAGGTCTGCAAGGAATCAAACATGAAAAAAGGCTTGTGCTTTAAATGAAAATGAGGTTCTCTGTTTAACGTCACATTAAAACATGATATTGCGTAATTCAATTACAGAGATACCATGTAGTAAGGGCACAGCCTCTTTGTCATGCCAGCCTTCATCCAAACACTGCACTTCATACTGTGATTCTTTTTTTTCTGATGACTCTCATGTTTCCCACTAAGGTGACTTTTTATGGACTGAGGTATTTCCATATTGACAGGTTTTGTGAGACTAGCTGATAACCTTGGTCATGTCATCTCCTGTCTGACTCAGAGAGTCACATTCTGATGCTCTGTCTCCAAGCAGCGAAATATTAACAAGAACAATGCCAGCCTCAGTTATTACAAGCTTATTACTAATTGGTTTCTGTTTTCATCACTACAGGCCGTGGCACAGCAGACACGAGTTTTCTGAAGACTGGCTTTGTAGACCACGTACGCAACGTCGCCACAATGAGTGAGTCTTCTAAACCCTGATGTTAGGCAGACATTTAGTGCACGGTTTCCTTGCAGCGTGAGATAAAAACAGACACACACACACACACACACACACACACTCACACCAAACACCATCCCTGAGGCCAAAGCCTGTGCGAGCTGCTGCTGCTCCAGACGCTGTCGAGTGAAGGATTGGTTTTCAGTGTTGTGGAGATGGGGGTCTGGTTCTCTCCGCTGCCCTGGGGCCGTGTGATGTCTGTCCAAGCTACACAAGGAGAATATTTTCTCTTCGTGACTTCGTCCAGCCCAGGCAGAGCTCGCCTTGAAATCAAACGTGGGAATAGGCATATCAAAAACACTGCAGTCCTTTCCTGACTCTAATACCATGTCACAGGATAGTCTCAATATGGCTGTAGTTAAAGATGACTAATTGTCTCCACACACCTTTTTATTGCAGAGCTAAGTGCGAAGGGCTCGTATCTCTCTCTCTCTCTCTCTTCCTGTCATACATACACACTCACACCATCCATTTTCCAAACTGCACTCTAATTGTGTATTTTTCCCAACTTGTTATCCTCTCCAGATGAGAGACAGGCTCTCCACTCCATAATGAAGGACCTGGTTGCCCTTCAGATGACGCGGCGCCAGCCTGTGTTGTCATATGACAACAGCAAACCCAAGACACCGGCTCAGACCAACAGACAGGTACAGAAACAACCAGTGCATCACAATTTAGCTCTAAAGAAAGAATGGCTGATTCAAATTTCTAGATGGCTTAGAAGATAAAGCTAATTTAAAGTTGTCTTTATGAACCAGGATTTGAACCCTGGTTTCACATAAGGTAGAAAACTCAGTGATAAGACCAAGACTCACTGACAATCAAGACCTACCTCAGTCTAGAGCCTTGATTGTCACAGAGTCTTGGTCTTCTCCATGTAAATACAGTATGAAAGTTAAGTTTAAAAACAACTGAAGTGGTTTCAGAAGTGTAGTTGTGAAGAGGTGAAAGATCCTGAAAGATCTCAGGTTCAACCCCACACATGTCTCTCCATGAGCCTTGTGTTTTGTTGAAGTGTCCCTCCGCAATTGTGGAGTGTCTGCTGACCGTCAAAATAAAAGCCTAAATAAAAGTCCTGAATAGAAATGTGATAAACGTAGCTGGCTTCTGTCCACAGCACAAATCTTCAACTCTCCATTTAAACACAGCTGTAAATTCAACAGCCTTTAAGTTGTGACCTCTATGAATGACACTGAATTTAGAAGTCATGAGGTTCGTAAATGCTGACAAGAGTATTTTTTTATCCGCATGACTATGGGTGTGTCAGCCATAGAATATTTTATTATTGACAACGGGTATAATAAAACACCATGTAACTGGGTATCACCCACTCAGGTATATTCTCATTGCTTATAGTATTATAGCTGGACCACACAGTTACCTCATTTAGCATAATGACAGATGAATTTGAGAAGTAACCACCCACAACTATGGTACTCATTCAGCTGAAATAGATTAAATCCAGTTATTTTCAACTGCTTCTCTAAAAATATATTCTGCTTGTGTGGAAAAGTGGCCAGTAGCCCACCCACCCTCGCATATGACCAGTATCATTGAGCTGCAGCTGCAGAGAATAACCAATGCAGACAACTCATGGACAAGGTAAAACCAGAGATGCCCCCCCCCCACCCCTGGGAAGATAGTCTACACCATTTTCCTAACTCAATAACGTAGTTTGCATTTGTTATGAGAGGATGTGGTTTTTCAGAAGTGATGATGCAATGAAAAAAGTACAAAGTGATGTGTTTTTCCTTCAAACAATCTTTGTGTAAGACCCACAGGTGAAGACATCACATATGCAAGTCGGGCTTAAAGTACTGCAGCTCCCACAAGTCAAACTATTTGAGTTGTGTTCTTTTGGAAAAACCACTTATCTTACAGTTATGTTTATGGTAAAATAATTAAAATATCAGCTCAGTCTTTCTCGTGTGATGAACTCTGATGACCTCCTTTGTCCACCTCTTGAACTTCCTGTTTCTGCTTTGCCCCCAGGACGATGTCAGGATAAAGTTTGAGTTCTCGGGAGAGAGAAGGTGAGTTTGTTTTGGGCTTTATTTACATGCATGCTGTGTGTGCTGTGAAGGTATTCTACATACATGTATACATCCATATGCAAGTGAGAGTGAGCATAAACACTCCCCCAACACGCTCTCTCACATGCTGCTCTTGTCACATGTTCCAGTTCATGAGAAAGAGCACATCTCAGAGTCAAACACTCACTCCAGCACTTAATTCAGACTGGTATGTGAGCTGGATAATATGGAGGAAAGGACTGTGGTTAGTCTGTGGCTGCCAGTACAAACCACAAATATGCAAGGTGTACTTAGAGGAATCTGCACTCATTAAACACAGCAGCCTGTGTGTATTTTGCTTGCACGTGTGCAAGTAACTCAAAAGCAGTTTCCCTAGCAGCCAGTTCATCTCTCTCATAGTCTATGTATCCGTGTGATTTTTCTGTTTTGATGTGTAGGATCCTGATGTTCGGGCGGCCTGTGCAGTTTGAGGAAATCCAGCAGAAAGTTAAGACTGTCTTTGGGCAGCAGTTAGACCTGCATTATATGAACAACGAGGTAAAGTGAAGACTCTCCCCACTCACTCAGCTCTCTCTCTGTCTTAGACACTGATTGTTTATTGTGTATGTGTGCAAACATGTCAGTTATTGATTATAATTTTTATTTTATCATTTTCTCTGTTAATCAGTGAACTGTTTATCCTATGAGATGGCTAATATATTGTAGGGATAAAATAGATTTTGTGTTGTAAAACTGTAAACAGTTTATTGTTCCAATTTCCTTCAACCCAAGACAACAGTCTAAATGATGTCAATCAATTATGAAAATAGCTGCTGATTAATCAACTAATTGTGTCAGCTCCACAGACATTTCTGACCATGTTTGTGTGTTTGATTTGTGAATTTGTCTGACATATACGTATACTGCTGTCTGTGTGTTTCCGTATCTGATGTATTGACTGAACATTTGTGCAGCCGTCGTATGCTTGTGAGCCCTGGTTTGTGTTTGTTTACATGTATTGTTGATTTTGTGTGAGTGTTAATGTGTTTGTCTTGTATCCTGGCAGTTGTCCATCCCTCTGCGAGGTCAGGACGACCTGGACAAGGCGATCGACCTGCTGGACCGAAGCTCCAACATGAAGAGTATCAGGATCCTGCTCCTCACTCAGGAGCACAGCAATGTGAGACACACACACTGGGCGTGCATTTACAGCGTACCATTTCTTCATCACAGAGCCATATTGTGAAAAAATCAAGGTTCCTCATTTATTTCCATTACTGGATTGCTGACATGGAGCCGTGGTTTCATCACGTGCTGTGGTCGTGTTTAAACCTCTTGTCGTCCTCTCCTGTCTCCACCTCTAGGCCTCCTCCCCCTCCCACCATGCGCCGTGTAAACAGGTGAGGATCAAGTCCTCCCAGTCCACCGGAGACGTCAGCACGGTGTACCAAGCCGCTGAGCCCAGAGGGCGCCACCTATCAACCGGTACATATCTTCAACTGCAATTCAAAGTCCTCTCTAATCTTATCTGCAACATGCAACAACATGGCTCACACACTGTGTCCGAGTAGGAAAAGTAAAAGTTCTTAGAAGCCTCAGTGTTCTGTAAATATTCATCTATGAGTAGCTGTCATGTCATTGTGCCTTTGCCGCTTCTTTTTTGCTACCTCAATTTCCCTTTCTGTCGCCTTCGCTCTCTCTGGCTGTTCTTTCTTTGGCTTCCCCTTCTAGCAATGGGTCCTCTTCCTTTTCCTGTTCACCATCACTAGACGATGCCTGCTGGACAGCAGCCAATCAGATTATGGAGCTCTATTAGTGTGGTGGACCAGTGGCCTGGTTTAGGATCTTTTTTTTTTTTTCTTTCTCTGGAGCAGGGGGTCACAGTGGCTGCAGAGCGGCTTGAGATCTGGACTTCATAACAGCAGCAGCCCCTAAACACTAAACCCAGTTCTCAGCTGTTAAATCAGAATGCCTTTCATGACGACCGTATCACAAAAGCTGTTGCATGGGTGTGTGTTTGAGTTGCATGAGTGTGGTCTGCTAACTACTGCATGGCTGCTTTTGTTCTGTCAGCGCAAGTAGCATTTACCACATTGCCATTTAATCAACTGATGTACCCGAAGCACATTGTTGCTGACACTTTCATACACTTTCCAGTCCTCAGGCCTGTAAAGTCCAAAAATTGTTTTAAATTCCTATTTTTTGTATATCTAATCTTTTCCTTTATGCTCATAACTGCTGTCTAATCCCAGGTTCTCAGAACACGGGGCGTAGCTCACCGCCTCCTGGCTATGTGCCTGAGCGCCAGCAGAGGATCGCCCGCCAAGGCTCTTACACCAGCATAAACAGTGAGGGGGAGTTCATCCCTGAGACCAGCGATCAGTGTGTGAGTCAGAGCTTCACAGTTAATGGGGAAAATCCAATGCTTGTGGTGTGTTTGTGATCTCAGACTATTAAGATTTGTTCACATAAGCAACTCAGCTCCAACAGCTTGATTCAAGACCTTTTCTGATTTCTGAAGTTGTTTTGCTCATTAAAAATGTTATGAGCACTGGAAGTATCTTGGCTGTTGTTCTTGGATTTTGGATTCATTTTTGTTAATGATTAAGGCTATGAAGAAGCAGAATTCATCTCCAGAATTAAAAAGCTTATTTAGTAATATTGGGTTCATGCTCCCAAAAGTTTCTTCTTTCTGAAACTTGTTTACACAAAGCACATGCGCACACTCATCATTCATTTTCCATTATGCCCTACACAGGTGCTGGATCCCTGGAGCAGTGCAGAGAACTCAGTCTCTGGAAGTTGTCAGTCTCTGGACAGCAACTCAGACAGGTGAAGAACAAATCCTGCCTGCACAGGAACTCATTACGTGTTTTATTTTTCCATCACATCTTTGCAATCAGTGGTTGCTTTTTCCGTTCATTTTCAAAACCCGAAAAACTGTTTGATGTAAATACCCAAATACAGTCTGATGAAATGGCAGTTGTACTTCGAGAGCATCTGTCACACTTCTTTCCTCCTTGTCTTCTCTCACAGCCCCTCGCTGAGGAAGTCTCGCATGCACAGAGCCAAAAGTTACCCTGATAACCGTCAGGAGTGCTCAGGTGAGAGCAGTCACAAGAAAAGATGCTTCCCACAGCACCACCCTTCAAGTTTCCCAGTAATGATGCGAGAACATTGCGTTAATGCAGCACTTTTACATCACCACGCTCAGATTTCTGTAGCACCACTAGGACACCATGGAAGATTTCTACGTTGGCTGCAATTTGTGAGAGATGAATTAGCGGCCATTCCTGTAAAAAAAACCGAGGGTACAACATAACTGATTTGATAAAGAATCCAGTCTTTATAGTCAGTGTTTTCTTGTAGTCACCACAGAACTTATACAAATTGTGTTGACCAGCTGAAAGCTTATGTATTTGCAAGTTAAGTATAAGCTGTAAGGGAGACTAATAGAGTCGCTCACATGAATGCTGTATGACTCAGTGTGCAGATGAGCTAAACTGTGGTTGAATCACAGCGTAATCCTGCTGACCTTTGACTTGTGGATATTTGCTTTCAGACAGGGAGAATCATGTGTATGACAGGGTAGCGGGAAAGGGAGGCACCTATCCTCGTAGGTACCATGTCTCCCTGCATCATAAGGACCACAGTGAAGGTAAGATGTCTCCATTTAGCCACTATGTACCCGGTATCTTATTCTCTCCTCTTCTTCTCTCTCTCTCTCTCTCTCTCTCTCTCTCTCTCTCTCTCTCTCTCATGTGACATTAAACTCAGCCAGCCTCTTTCTCAATCTCCCCCAGGGCGTCGAACATTTCCACGGATCCGTCGCCCCCAGGGGAACCTGTTCACCCTCGTGCCTTCACGCCGGTCACTCAATGGCAGCGAGGAGAGTCTGGGCAGCTGGCAGCTAGTCGACGCCCAGGGCAGGCTCCGCCCTCAGGATCGCTCTGTTGCCCATAAGTGTGAGTGTTGATTTTAGAAAACACACTTCACTATTTAGGATAACATGAATTCTTAAGAGATAAATAGATGATGCTTTGCAGGGTTCAAGGGCCAAAACCAATGCTGGTATTTTTTTAATTGAAGTGTCTGATAATCAGCTACCACCAGATTTCACTTTTAGCAGGATGAAAAAAAAGTATTTAAAAAGGTGGGTCAGTAAAGTTTGTGAAAGAAACCCAGAGCAGTAAAGCCTGGAAGCTGGGAGAAACTTAGCTTGTGACCAATGTGTGTTGAAGGGTAAAAGTGAAAATATTTCCTTTGTAATTCTGTAATGTTTTTTTTTTTTTTTTTACTTTTTCATGTTACTTTTTCACTTTTTCATCTCTTTCCTGTCATATGTAAGGCATGTTGTATATTTCCTGCAAAGCATAAATGAACAGATGTGTGTGTGTGTGTGTGTTTTGTTTTTTGTTTTTCTCAGCTCCCAGCGCTCCAGTGACGTGGCGGCGCGGGAAGCTCCTGGGCCAGGGAGCGTTTGGACGGGTTTACCTGTGTTACGATGTCGACACTGGGAGAGAGCTGGCTGCCAAGCAAGTCCACTTTGATCCTGACAGTCCAGAGACCAGTAAGGTGAGAGTCTAACTAGTTACCATTACATAGAGAGTCCAGTTATCCTTGTTTTCACAGAGACAGCATATGCAGTTTCTCTTTTTGATTCCCTGCTACATTTATGTAAAAATATTTATTGCTCACACCACGTACACAACGTTTACCTCTTGTCAGGAAATGGCATCTATCATTGCCTCACTATTTTGACAGTATGACTCATGTCTTGAAACTTTGCAGTGAGATATTAAACATTCGTTGATTAATAACAAATCACCAAGAAATACCTCATCGGTTGTGCATGTTTATCTGTTCAGGCCATTATGCTGGAATGCAGGTAGTTTGCATAACTGACTGAGCCTGGGATTAATGAATTAACCGTGTTAAACGAAACATCTTTGCCTCAGTTTTAGGTCAGGAGTTAAAACCACAAACTTTATTTTATCCTCTGACACAGAAACGGCATAATCAATGTGCAGGAAAAAAATTCAGTAGAATTGTATCGAAGAGGTTATCTTTACTCCCTCCACCCCCTCTTCCCCATTTTAATGTCTTTTCCTGTCCGCCACAGAGAAAACATGCACTGTCACTTCCTGTATCTGTGTCAGAGCCAAGTGTTGTGGTGGTAGTGGAGGGTGACAGGTCAGCGTTGCCATGGCCTTCCATCACCCCTTCACACACACACCCCTCTCCCACCCCCAGATGTGAATCAGTTGTTTCTTTTAAACCAGCTTCTGTTTTGGGACTTTGGGATTACTTTGTGTGTCTCTGACTTCCCCCTCTCTCCCCCTCTCCCCCCCTCTCTGCTTCTCTCTGCCTCTCTCTGCCTCTCTGTGCCTCTCTCTGTTGTTGCCTCACTCTCTGAAGTAAACACAGGAACTTCTTTTGGGGAACTGAACTGTTGGCTTTTATTTACTCTCTGCTTTAGGTTTCACTTTTGGCAGACTCCACACACAGTCATAGATTACTGTTTGTCATCCCTGTGTTTATGGTTACATTTGTTTGTCATCAGTGGTAACAGATATGAGAGAGCCTGCAGGGATTAGGCATATTTGAAACATGTATTTTGTTTGGAAATGAAAACAGATGCACTGTTCAAACATGACAGCTTTCATATTTAATCTCTGAGCTGTTGCGTTTTAATGTTCGGTGTGTAATTTCCTTGCATCTCGATGTGTCTGTGCAGGAGGTCAGCGCTCTGGAGTGTGAAATCCAGTTGCTGAAAAATCTGCATCACGAGCGCATCGTTCAGTACTACGGCTGTCTGAGGGATCACAATGAGAAGACCCTCACTATTTTCATGGAATACATGCCGGGGGTGAGTCCCAGCAGCTCTCATGTCACAGGGTCAACCGGGGCTCAGAGCAAATGGTTGAAATCTAAAAATCAGTTCCCTCACCTCAGTCTTTGTGTTCCATCACACTGAATCTAATAAGACAATTATGCATGACATAAAGACAGGAGCAAAGAACCCACAGGACAGCTAACATTACCTATGACTTAATGTTTTAACATAAAAGGATTTTAGGTGTTCAGAAAAGTGTTTCCTGTGTTCTCCCTGAAATTATTCATAAGTTTTAAAGAGGAGAAACACTTCTGGCTCTTCCCAACAACAGGAACTTTTCCAGGAATAATTTAAGGAATTGATGAATTTCACAGGAACTGCATTTCAGTTTAGTTCCTTGGCCATAGTTACAGTGTGTAGCCAACTTCTGTACTTGTCTATAAATAGCAACATAAAGAGACCATTACACTAATACAGTAAAAAACCTAGAAAAAAAGACTCAGCACTTTGTTAAACCAGTAGTCAGCTGGTTTCCCTGGAGTCCATGGATAACTAATCATAGAGCACATCATTGCTGCTTTGTCTCTGCCTTTCTGGCATCAGTTTACGTGTCATACAAATGTGTTAAACTGATTACAGCTCTTCAGATGTTGTGGAAACACAAACACAAGTGTGTGAAATTTTACTCCCTGATTTAGTTTTTCAGTTTTGTTCCCAGGATCACAGACCTCTTTCAGTTTCCAGATTTTAGGCCAGCTCCTTTACTCCCTGTGTCTGTGGTTTGTGGTTTTTAAACAAGCATGTCTTCACAGTCTGTTAGTTGTTGCACTGTCATCTCAAAGCGTGTTTGCTTTCTTTATATCAGGGATCGGTCAAGGACCAGCTGAAGGCCTATGGCGCCCTGACAGAAAATGTGACCCGGAAGTACACGAGACAGATCCTGGAGGGCATGTCCTATCTGCACAGCAACATGATCGTACACAGGGACATCAAAGGTAGTCCTGTTTAACTACACAGGCCCGAGCAGTATACTGTTTAAACAGCAGATAAATGTTTAGACAGTGTTTTGGTATGGAGATGTTTGGGTTTTAACCATCTGTGGAAGATGATAGCTGAGATAAAATATTTACGTGTCCCATGTGTGACTCTGGCTCTCAGGTGCCAACATCCTGCGGGATTCAGCGGGCAACGTGAAGCTCGGAGATTTCGGTGCCAGCAAGAGGCTTCAGACCATCTGCATGTCTGGCACCGGCATCCGCTCAGTGACCGGCACCCCCTACTGGATGAGCCCGGAGGTGATCAGTGGAGAAGGCTACGGCAGGAAGGCTGATGTCTGGTAATACACAGCAGTTTCATTTAAACTTTGATCCCAGTTCGTCATACAACTGCATAGATGTCTGGCTTCATCTATATTACTATTGGTTGTTTCTAAATTGAAATTATTGCTAGTAGTTTTCTACATTTTAATCCAGTCTGAATTGATTTACAAAACCAGGGTGCAAATGATTATATTTTTGACCTCTTTAGCAAATAGGTTTTTTTGATAATAAGAAGCTGATGTATACTGAGTTTGAGTGACAGGAAGGATGCATGCCTTAATTGCCTTTTTAAAAGCTGTGGAGCAGATTTCACAAATTTATCAATGAGGACATATGTACAAAAAAGATATAAATTTAATGTTTTTTTAATCGCTGTTTATTGCATTGTTTAAGTGATGAGCTTACAAAAAAACCAAATCAAACGCCCCCGCCCCACCACATACAAAATAAGTAAATATTTGAATAAGATGAAATAAAAATACAGCAAGTAAAATATATTTTACAGTATAAAAATAGGGGGGAAAAGGAAGTTCAGGAGAGACTATCAGATATAAATAGAGATATAAATAGATTCTTAATGGGATTTAGTAGGTGACAAATGTGCTACTCTGAGAATCTACTGCCACAAACAATGGAGCATGTGTTGCTGCAAGGGAATATAATACCTGATAATGCTGCTGGAGTGAAACTAGACAACTGTGACTGACATGCACAAACACAGACATCATGGCTTTTCACACTTTAAGTACAAGCAACGTCCTGATAGGAAGTGTGTTTTTACCAACTGCTTTAACTCTCTCAGTAAAAGTACTTCAGTTTGAAGCAGGGACAAAGGATACGTACATGCACTGACTGGGTAGAAATACCTCCATTCAACAAGATGGCTGTGAATAGGATCCCAGGAGCTGACGGGACGAGACATGTGGATGTTTGAAAGAAGAGAAAACACCAACTTATTACTCTTAAAGAGACAGAAGCACAGTGATCTTTTTAATAAAGTGTGGATCCCGCTGTATGTATCCCGGTTTCTACCACACTCTCCCACACAGTGTAGTCAACATTCTCTTATGCAATCTGATTGGACGGTGACCCCAGGCTCAGTGATGTGATTGGCTGAAGGCCATTCAGACAGGTCGTAACAGAGGTTGGTATGTTCCAGGTTCTCAGCCCGGGCTGGAGGGGGAGTAATGCTGCCAGGAGGGCTTGTACCTCCCCAAACAGGTGGAGGAGGCCCTGTGCAGACAGCAAGTGTGAAAGTTTCCATTCAAAACATTCCTTCAAAGGTTTAGTGTCGAGTAGCTGAGACATGATATGTGGTGTTTGTTTCAGCTTGTAATGTGACTCAACCTACAGATTAAACTGAACCCAACCTAATCATGCATGTCTTTTACAGGAGCCTTGGTTGTACAGTGGTGGAGATGCTGACAGAAAAGCCTCCCTGGGCTGAATATGAGGCCATGGCAGCCATATTCAAGATCGCCACCCAGCCCACAAACCCACTGTTACCCTCGCACACTTCTGACCAGGCACGGGACTTTATCCGGTGCATTTTTGTGGAGGCCAAACACAGGCCGAGTGCTGAGGAGCTGCTCAGACATCCCTTCTCGCAGATTCTGTGCTGAAACCTGCCTGGTTTCTGAACTTTAACCACAGAGCGGCACAGTAGCCTCAGCAGTATCTGTAGCTTCCACAACAGAAGACCAGACGTCGAACTGGCCTGGATGTCAGTGTTAAACCCACTGACCTTCAGCCACCGTGCAGATGCTTCAAGGGAAGAGTCCGAGTCCACTCACACAAATCCAAAGAAGCGACAGTTTGACAGCTGCAGTCAACGCAGTGCTTTGAAGACCAATGCTCATACAGCAGTCACCACCAGGGGGAAACAAAACACAGGTTAAGTATCTGGTGGGGTGTTCATCTCTGTCAGATACAAACACATAGATGCGCCGCACTCCAAATGCAGCATCATTGAGTCAGAGCTCATGCACCGGTTGTGTCTTTATAAAGTATCAACTCCTGTGTTTACATTCACTTGTTGGGCAGTTTTGAGAAATGCCAGGAAGCTCCAAGTGTTTGACTTTTAAATATTTAGCTGAGCAACATTTTAAAGCTACAGCAGGCCTAAAGCTCAAGTTTGCTCAGTGGATGTTGAACTCCACTGGTGCACTACAGTGTTAATTGGACAAGTTGTTCTCTCTCTTTTTTTTCCAACTTTTGCAACTTGCAACTACTTCCTGTTTCTGTTCCTGCTTTGGAACAAAGAAAACTCCACCCTTAGAGTTGTAACTCTGTTAAAAGCTATTTAAGCTACCTGAGATGCACTTTGCATCTCTGGCTGCATGTGTGTGTAGTCTCAGTAAAACACAGATGGAGTGATATCACGTGGAGTTACATGTAGAGTAGCTACACTGGAGTTTAATGGAAAAATAATGTTCAGCTATAGAAAACTTCAGTAGTGAATGAGCTGAGTCATGTTTTGGTTTCATCCCCTCAGAAGACAAAGGACATTGTTTAGCAATCCAAGCCAAAAACACAAACTTCTCCACTGTCAGTGGTCTCAATAGACCATAATGCACTGCAGCTGCTAGCTCCAGTCTGTGGCTCTCATGTGCAGTCTTACCATTAAAGGTACAGATCTAAGTATTTGTTTCTTTGAAAGATAATTACAAAGCGATCTTTGAAAAGCTCAGGTCGTGTTTGACAACACTTACCAGTGCTCTGAAGGTATTTCAAGAATTCTTCAAGATTTTTTTTAACCATCTGGATGAAAAAATATTCTGTCTGGTGGATGATTAAAAAAAAAATAAGAGAGGGAGATTTTTTAACACATTTCTTAAGTTGCAACTAGAAATGATACACACACATCCTCACTCTTTTTGTACAACACAAGAAAAATATGAACACATTATGTATAAATTAGGAAAAGACATGTCATTTCCATCTGTCATCTTTCCTTTGGATCAGAAAACAGTCGCAACCTGGAAAACAGGTTAAAATCTTTGTAATTGTGCAGCAAAGATAATATTTTTTCCTGGCAATTTTTAAAAATTGCCAGCAATTTATTTTTCAGTGAAACAGGTGCTTCACACTGTGACTTGAATGTAATAGTAATGAATGAGAGGCACAAACTAGGGCTGTGCAGCTATTATACCTCCTCATCTTTCTCCAAAGAAAATAAAACTCTCTCCACTGTCACTATCATTAGTGCAGTTTTTCCTAATATGTTAAAGTAACCAGATAAGTCTGGAGCTGCTTTAATGCATTTGGGAAAAGAATCAGTACAGCATAAAGCATGAGGATGTCATGTAACAGTAAGAGGAACTGAGTGTGGATTTTTCCTCTTTAAAGTGACCTTCCTCTGTCTTGTTCGACCTGTTGCTTCAGTGTGACTTATCCTTCTGCCTGCCATCTTTCTCCTGCAGCTTTTCTGCATCACAAGTGTTCTCAGCCTACAAAGTGCCAAAAAGGGACACATAAAGGACTATGGTATGGACATGGTATCAGTTATTTGTGAGAGGGAAGCAGACAGTGCTTTTTATGGTCAGAAAAAAGTACAAAGTAAAGTCCTTAATATGTGACTTTTGTTGCCTTCGCCTAAGATCATACTGTGTGTCTCGCCCAAACATCCCTGACGGAGAAGCCTTAAGGATCAATTTTGAATCAGATGCACTTTTATGTGAAATGAATGTTTTGTTCTCTTTACCAAATTTGATTTAGTTTTTTTTTTGTTTTTTGTTTTTTTACTTCAAATGTGAAAAAAAAGAATTTGTTTCACTTTTATTTATATCCCCATGTCCATTCCAATTAGATTTTATAAGCAAATATATATGTAAAAATATATTTTTTATATTTAGACTGTGTCAAATCGAATGATACTTTCAGGACATAGTGTCGTTAAAAGTAAATTGTTGAAAGCAGCTGGTTTTGCAGACATTACAGAATTGGGGTTTATAAATGAAAAATGGATGGAAAACGAACTCTGGCGGCCTGGTTCTTGTTCCAGCTCAAAAAAAAAAAATTCCACGCATCCTTAGCTATACATTTAGATGACAGTATTACCTGACAGGTTATGGAAACTCTACATCATTTGGCCATAGAACTTTGAACATCTATGAGGTCTCATGAATGAAACCTTTAAAGGATTAATTTACAAAAGAAACTGCTGGGAATATTTTTGTGTGTGATCTCAGTGCTATTAAAACATAATTAAAGGGTGTGTGTGAGCCAAAGACGAGCAGGATTGGAGCCAGTGCTGGATGTCAGAGTTCGCTCTTCAACCCAGACGACGACTTTGTTTATCCCAGGGTTCACACAACGAGTCCAGTATTAAATGGTTTTCAGGGCGCAGGGCTTGCTGCTGCCTTAATGCTAATACAACAATATTTCTGTGGGCTGCTACACGCTAAAGGCAGCTACAATATGTTCAGTGTGGAAAAAGATGTGGTTCCAAGAAAAAGGGCCCTGGGATAAGCAAATGAAATCAAACTAGTTGGTAGAAATCTGTATATATAAATGTATGATTATGTATCATGACAGGACTTGCAGTGCAAAGTCTAATTGTATCAGATTTATTTTACAGCAAGAAAAGAATAGTATGTTAAATGACAGTGTATATATATATATATATATATATATATATATATATGCTGTGTGTGTATATGTATGTGTATATATGTATATGTATACACACACACACACACACACAAATGGCATGGCCTCTCTTCAAAACAAATAAATTGTTTTTAAGAATCATGTCCGATTGTTTTTTTATTAGTTTGTTTACATGCGTAGGAGGACAGTTCTGGCTTGTCCAGACTGAGTGAGTCCAGTAAATGAAAGGACACAGGAGGCTGAGCTCATTGTTGGCTGTAGGAAGCTACTTGATTAATGCACTCGTTTTTCCTCTTTCTCTCTCATTTTGTTTCTTCCTCTCTTTTTGCTCTGTCGCTCTTCTCATGATGAAAAACAGGAGGCAGACAGGAAGAGGAGATTTCTGCAACCGTGTCTGGCTGTGAGATGTGAGAACAGATTGTGTGGAACAAAGGGCCTTTTTCTTGCAATGGTGTGATACAGAGATGCATTGCTTTTGACATGTTGGGTTTATATTCCCTCAATGAATTGATTCACTCTAGTTTGCCCTCTTTTTATGCCTCCATGCCAACAACGGCCACAGCCAGAGGCATTATGTTTTCAGGTTGACTGTCCGTCCATCCATCCCATTCTTGTGTATGCCGTATCTCAGTAACACCCTGTGGAAATTTCTTCAAATTTGGTACAAATGATTTTTTGGGACTCAAGGATGAACTGATTTTGTTTTGGTGGTCAAAGGTCAAAGGTCAAGGCCATGGTGACCTCAAAATCTCGTGAACACAATATATCAGGAACCCCCAGGGAGGATCTCATTACATCTGGCACAAACATTTACTTGAATTCAAGGACGAACTGATTCGAATTTGGGCAAAGGTCAAGGTCACTGTGACCTCACAAAACACTTTTTTGATCATAACTCAAGACTGCATATGCTAAATATGACAATTTAACACCGGCTACTACTATAAAATGATGATGCTCAAAGGTCAAAGGTCAACTTCACTGTGATGTTATTCAAAGCTGTAACTCAGGAAGCAGAGATTGAGATCCATATTTCCTGCAACTTGGCTGGTCGGCGGACGGAGAAAACCGCAAGGTGGTAATTCTAGTTTTTCAGTGGTAACATGGAAAAGTTAAAGACCTGATAACATGGTTACAGTGGATAATATTTTTCTTGTATTTTGCTGCTCAAATTCATCTAAACTTTGTCTAAGTTAACTCAAAGCACTACTCTGCCGAGGTACAGCCTCACCGAGCTGCTATGACTTTTGCCTCTTAGTCTTGTTAAGTGAAACTCTCTCATTTCTGGCATATGATCAGTCACATTTAAAGATTTGATGGCCAGTAGTATGAGTATCAATAATTAAACAGCTATGTGGATTGAACAGTTTACAGCCTGGGTTTGTATCTCTGCGAGCTGTGCTTATTATGGGATGTATTTGTGTGGTATGCAGATCTGTCTGTGTGGTATATTTGGGCCCCCAGCATTCCTGCTGACAGGCAGACTGGAGCTTCGGGCCTGAACCGGCTCTCCACTGGCCCTCTTTGTGGCTGCACTCTGTTTGGACCTAGTGGTGCTGAGTCATATAGCCGGCCTGTCTGTTCCAGTTAAGCCCCCTGATTTTCATCACAGCCCATTCCCATGAGTCCTTGCTGCTTCACTACCACCCAAGCATTCAGCTGTGTTGTTTGTACATGTGATGTCTCTCACCTGTGTTGTTCAGAAAGTCAGCACCTGTGACAAAGGAAGTATTCAGATCCTTTAGTAAGTAAAACCAGCAATACCATGCACTGTAAAAAAAACAAAACTCCATTACATGTAAAAGTCCTGCATTTAAACATGTTATTTAAGTAAAAATACGCTAATATTATCAAATGCACTCAAAGGCCCTTTACTCCCACACAGGTGTTTTCACTTATTCTTTGTAATTAGAATAGAATTAGATTGGGACGATGCTAGACTCATGCGAGGTCACCAAACTTCATTGTGTAACCTCTCCCACTTTAAGAGGTATAACAGGAGGGTCAGACATCTGGCAAATAAGTGAAAACAGCAGTGTGAGTGCACCATTAAAGAAAAAAGTGGCATGAAATTAAAATTCAGTACATGCACAAATATGTACCTGTACCTGAGTAGATATAGCTTAGGTACATCCAACAACTGGTTTGCACAAATGAGCTCCAAAATGCCAAGGGCTCTGCATTGTGCTATTATTTGTAAACATTACTTTACAAGTTCAAAATCATTTGCACCCTAATTTGAGCCTATATAGGTGTCGGGGGGTGAGTGTTGCACGTTCAGTAATTGTATTGCTATTTTTTGGTACACCACTCGTCCACCGCAGCAAACTTTCCAGACACAAATGGAATGAAGATGTTGTTGAACACTTGTTGGCACATTATCAGCTCGGTGTTGCAGGGCTCTGATAACTGCTAGCTTGTGTTTCAGTGGGTGTTGAGAGTCAAAGAGTAGGTACTGGTGTGTGTGTGGGTGGGTTTCCTGTATACTCCAATGTGGAGGCACCTGTTGTCTTCAATGTGTATGGCACAATCCAAAAAACTGCTTAGCTCAAAAACTTCCTAGTTTGTTTATGTTGTTTGTTAGCTTGTAACTGGAAGTGGCTCAGTCAGAACCAGACTCCGATGAGGAGTCTGTTGTGCACCAAAATTGTCGATTAGCAGACATATCAGAACGGTTGGCGTAGTTAGCATCTTTTATTTGTTTGTTGTTTGTTTATATTGTCGCAACTGGCGGTAGCTGTCACAGTGTTAGTGGTTGTGCTAATGCAAACTCTCGCTCTCTGTACTGACAAGGTTTCAGGTTTATTTTGCTCCGCCCCTCGTCCCCACAGGTTGACGGGATTGGTTCCTTAGGTATGTTACGTATGAATCCCTGGCTGTCTGAATCTGCTTTTATGAGACTGTTATTGGTTCATGCAGTTCTGAGGTGGAAATTCGCAGTCATGGTGTTGACTGCTTATTTCACTCATGATACGTCTTGTCATATTTAAAAAACATCATATGGACAAACTTGATTTTGTCTTTAACAAGAGAGAAGTGAGATATCCTGAGACAACATCTACTCAGGCATAATAAGTTGAGGTGGACCGAGACTGCTGAGAACGTTTGAGGAAGAAGGTTTAACTTTCGATAAATGTTGTTTTCTAACAGTGTCACGTGGATCATTTGGATTAGTTCGGTGATGATCAGGGACTAAGCACCACCAGCCAAACAAGTAATTATTTCCAAAACTTCACTTGATGTTTTTTTTTTTAATTAAATCATGCAGTTTCCAAAATTATTTTCACACATACCAATAAAGTGGTGATCGTTTCAATATTGGATACCAGACTATGTCGTCTGTGTTTCAAGAAAACCTGCAACACTTTTCTCTCTAAATGTTGATCACTTCAAGCTTTTTGGCATCATGTTTTTGTGAAAATGTCCTTTTTCCTGCTTCCTTTGTTCTGTCTGCTTTTACTCCTCCAACAGTGCAATTTGTAGATACTCTTGCAAATGAAAAGTAACACAGTGGCTAAAAAAATAATCCTGTTTCTTTTAGTACAGGCCTTAGGAGTAAACTTTGAGATGTGTTTCAGAAAGCCAATGTTAAAACCAAGAGTTATTGTTCTTGATTAAGGCCTGCTCCTCGTTTAATTTACACCCTGTCCAGGAAAGACGTCCTTGATGTAGTGACGAAGGTGGAGCTGAGACAGTATTTCCAGCTCGTTGGTCAGGATTCACTTTGGTATGTGGCCATGTACATTCATCCATCAGCAGGGTTGAAGTTTGGTAGCGGAGAGGTTCACACTGGGGATTCTGGGAGTAAAATGCCAGAGCACAAAGCGAGCGTTGAGTTTTACTCTGTCAAACGTTTAGCTGGCAGCCATGATGCCTTGGCCTGAGATCAGTCTGGGTCCAGAAGCATTAAGATTCTGCCCCACACCCCTTTCCCTTGTAAGTCCAGCAAATGAGAGGGTCTCCTCATGTTCGACACATGAATCAGCTGTTTGACTTGGCCCTCCTCTGACTCCAGCAGCAGGGAGGGATGGAGAGGTAGAGGTCTGCACCGCCCCTCTCCTCTCTCTCCATGTGGATGTTTAATCTTCAGGACATATTACCTCAGTGACCAGATCTGAGGCAACGGCCGTGATTGTCTGAAAAATCCAGAGGGCCCTAAACAATTAGTGTCACCTTAATGATGCAACCTTGCCATTAATCCTTAGAGACGGAGCATTTTAAATCAACAGATCTCTGCCAGACTTACAGTGTGCCATCTTGTTTAACCTCTATTAACCGAGACCAATTGGAATTCAAGACACTGTGTTGTTATTTTCTTCTTCAAAAGCAACAACACTCAGAAGCCAGATAGTAGAGTCACCCAGGGCTTTATTCACTGTCTCCCAGTACCACCGGTTTCCACTCCCTGTGATTTGATGACCCAGTAACAAAGAGGACCTTTATATCCTGCTGCTGTTGTGATTTCACTACCTGTAGCAACAAGGCAGTTAAATGACTGTGCCAGTGTTTCTGCACATTTTAATTCCAACTAATGTAGGAATTAAACTTTACATTTTTGCTGGAAACTTTTCAAATGCATGTTGTAGCTACAGTAGTGGAGTTTCCTGCCGTTTCCCACTAACAGGCAACCATTGATTTCCATTCATATCTGGAAAGCTTTATGTTTCATAATCCATCAAAGTGACTATTACATCTGGATTATTTGTGGTCAAAGTTAAATTTATTGTTCCTTGTGAAATACATTGGAAAAAATTGATCCCAAAACACAAAAGGATGGTTTGTAACATTGTGATGTTAAGTTTATGGAGCCTGACAAATAAATAGGAACACTGAGTTGAAAAATAAAATGAGCTAGATAAATAAATAGAATACAATAGAGGAGTAATTTTATCAACTGATTTGAGGTTTGAAGAATTGATTAGAGGATAAAGGAAAAGTATAAAGGTGTATATTTATTTTTACATCAATTTTTATTATATAACAGTTAATATTTATTGATGTTTTTAGCTATATTTTTTTTAGCTCCATAAAAGCAAACATTCTTTGCAGTGAATAAGCTAAATGTGAAGTAAAGCACAGTGTCTTTAAGAATATAATTGTTGTGATGGTGGTTATGTCGAAGGACTTTTCATTTTTCATTCTTGTCTTCAGGGAAGTACACTTGCAAACAGATGGTCACAATCTCATCTCCACAAGTCACCTCGTCTTCAAAAAGAAGTCGGAGAAAGATCAGCTGAAGTGCTCTGACGTAGCTGGCCCTGCCGTCGTCAAGGTAATGGATGAAAATGGCTTTGTAACGCAGCCTCTGTTAGTCCTCCTAGAGTTCAGATTAGGTCTGAACCCCCACCTCCCTCCACAGAACCCACTCTCCCCCGCCTCTACCATCCATCTGTCTTTGGAGCCAATAAGATGTCTAATCACCCAAACATAGTGAACACCCCAGAGTCCTTCAGTCTTGCTGGAGTCTTGGCTACTTTCCAGTTCTGCTATAGTAGAAGTGTGCATGTGCTCCTGCTGCATCATGGTCAAACAAATGTACAAATGTAAATGTAGATGTACAGTAGTGTACCATGATATTTTGTCATGTTGCCAGGATGACGGGTGGTAGGCCCGATGCTTTTTGTGCACAAAATTCATTTTGAGACACGGAAGTCTGCAGCACAAAATACACTTTGGAAGTTTTTTTCCTGTCACCCAGGTAATTCTTCCTGTTTCGAAGGCACATAAACGTGTCTTGTCCACAGGGTACAGCTGACTTCCTGGTTATAAAATCGTATATATGATCCACATTTCGTAAGTGTTGTTGCTTACATTGTTTAAATCAGTGTGAGCCTGCTGTATCTATTTCATATGAGCAGCCTCACATTTATCTTGTGAATCAACTGCACAAAGTACAGCTTCACTACTACAAGCTACATGTTTTCTCAGTCTAACTTTTGAGGTAATGCCAGTTGCCTACTGTGACCATGGTGTATGGAAAGTGTTCCCAAATAATAAACTAAATATGGAATAATATAGCATAGACTATGAGAGATTTGGATCCATGAACCACAATGTCTGGGTTACAATTTACCTGGGGATCATTTTTGCATCTCTCTTTCATTTCCTGTCAGCTCACTATTGTTTCTGTTAAAGCCTTAAAATGCCCCCCCCAATATACTTGGCATATGACATAATTCCTTGGAAATGAATTGACTCTCATCTGTTTATTTGACCAAAACAGTAATACTGAGAAATGTGATTTTAATTAAAGATTAAACTAATTTTATGATAAATTATTCCCATTAGAGTAAGCAGGTATTTAATGAACGATCATAAGCTGTTACGTCCTTGTTATGTAACTGTGTCATGCACTGTGATCCAAAGAGGAGCGACAACAGCTCTGAGGTTTTGTCTTACATGTTGTTTTTGTCCCCTCACACAGTGGGACCCAAAGTACTTTTATTAAATCCTGCAGGTTTATGTGTTGGACTCTATATCCTACATGTGCCACATTTAATATTTTACTCTTTGTCTGAGTATTATTCATCCGCGTATCTCTCAATCTGCGGGTACTTTCTCTGATTAGATTGAAGATCTCTTTGTTCGATCAAACTCTGTTTCTGTTTTTGTGAGAGCGCATGTGTGGTCAGGTTGAATTGGTGGCCAGACCCTGTCACACAAATTCCTTTTCATTCAGTTGGTACAGAAAGAAAGAGAGAAAGACAAAAAGGGGTGAAAGTAAGAGTGAGACAGGGAGTGAGTCAGAGGCCGGGGAGGAGGGAGGAGAGAGGAGAGGGGGAGAAAGCCAAGAAGCATTTGTAGTTGAGTGGACGAGCACAGACAATCCCTGGCGCACAGCTTTTTGAGTGTCATGTAAACCACCCCTTCGCTCTCCCTTTTTTGTCCCATTCACTGCCTGCCACCCTCCCTTCTCTCTGCCCCACCCTGTGGCCTCTCTGCTTTGCACTTGGGGGGTTCTCTTGCCTCTATAAAAGCTCTGTTTGTGCCCCGAGTGAGCTTCAGTCCCAATCATGGAGAGTCAGAGAGTCCAGTCCTCGTACAGGAAGCGTTTCGGGCCTCAGGGCTCCAGTGCCTCAGGAGTCAGACTTGGGAGCCTTCCTTCCAGCCGCTTCTCCTGGCATGGCAGCCCTCGCAACCTCACCCACTCCAGCCCCGTATCCAGGATCTCCCTGGGCTCAACCAACGCCGCCTTTCTCCTGGGGAGCCCCGGGGACCGACTGGACTTCTCAGCTGACTCCCTGATGAAGGCCCAATACAAGGAGACTCGCACCAATGAGAAGGTGGAGATGATGGGCCTGAATGACCGATTTGCCAGCTACATAGAGAAGGTGCGCCTGCTGGAGCAGCAGAACAAGGTTTTGGTGGCAGAGCTGAACCAGCTGAAGGGGAAGGAGCCCAGCCGCCTTGGAGACATCTACCAGGAGGAGCTGAGAGAGCTGCGGCGGCAGGTGGACGGTCTCACTGCTGGCAAAGCTCGGCTGGAGATAGAGAGGGACAATCTGGCTGCAGATGTGGGAACCCTCAAGCAGAGGTAGGAGGAAACAGGGCGGGACTCCTGTGAGTTGATGTGATGCACACAGTGGTAAAAATCTATCTTCTGTCTCTTCTTCGCTGTTAGTATTTTACAAATTGGCAAGAATAATTTCTATTTAGCTTATTTGTACTTTTTGCTGATAAAAGAAGTGACACTTATGTTAAAGTTAACATTCATCAAAACTATTACACAGTAAGTTTCCCTGGAAAATAATATAATCTGAGATAAAGTATAAATGTAGAAAGATTCTTGCACAATTTTTTTTATATGTTAAGAATAGAAATAGACACAAACAATTCATTAAGGCTACAAACTATGACCAATGAGCTTATTAACATAAAGACAAAGTTTAAATTATCCAATCAAAAGACAGAGGAGGAGCTCTACCCTCCTTCTTCTGTGTACATGGGCTTTATACACTGACTTTCTAGTTTTAGCTTCCACTCTAGTGTGCAAGATTTTTCATACTCTAGTTTTACTAGGGTTTTGCATCTTGTCGGTTCAAAGCAAAGTAGCACCACCTATAAAATGTAAATCACCATCACTGGTTTCTCACACATGTGTAGACAACAGGCTTTGTTTAACTTGGCTCTGGCTCAGTGTTGGTACTGTGCATTGGTTGTTTTTGGGATTTTGTCAAATACCAGAGGAAGAAAGATTCGTTCAGTTAGACTAGCTTTGAAGTCTCCCAGAGTAAAAAAAGACAGGTTTGTTGCATAGTTGAATGTTTTCTTTTTAAATTACAAATGCATTTATATGCAGATTTGGTTTGTCTCTGATTGGTTGGAATGCAGACCACTGTGCTCTGCCCTAGCTTTACTCCTGGATCCCTCTTTACAAACTTGATCCTGACTGAACCCCTCGTCGCATTGAGTGTGGAGGAATGAGGCTAACACAATGGTAGCCCTTCACAAAAGGAGCAGACAGCCAGGCAGATGTTCTCTTGTCTCCTGTTACTCCAAAACAACTATTCCCTCCAGTTGCATATCCAGCGTTTTTCACTTAAGGTGCACAAGTGGCGTGAATCTATAATTTAATTTAGTCGGGAGAGTGAGTGATTGAACGACCCTGAAAGTTTACTTCAGATGCCTTTCTGCCCTCTGATTACCACGCAGCTGCTGGTCCTCTCAAAGGACGCAGAGTGAATAGTGATGGTCGTGGCTGAGAAGGTCAAAGGTCACCACTTTTGTGCTTCCTACTTCTCTCCTCGAACCACTCTATTCAGCAAACTCTGCGTGACACTGTACAGATGTTACTCCAAGTCAGAGCATTTATGTTTCCATGACTCTGTGTGTATGGCAGATGGATTGCAGGGTGCTGCGTGTCTGTGTGAGAGGCTGTGCGTGTATGGATCCTTGTTGTGTGTGTGTGTGTGTGTGTGTGTGTGTGTGTGTGTGTGTGTGTGTGTGAGTGCGTGTGCGTGTGTGTGTATATGTGTGTGTGAGCTCCATCCCGTGGGAAAGGCCTCTGGCTGTTATATTGGAGTGAATGTGTAATGATGCGTAAGCTGCCCTTTCAGCTGAGCCCCCGTCGTCCCCTGCAGCACGGGGAGCAGCTCTGAAGTTCACAGTAAAATCTGATCAAAATGCTTGAAGTATGTTTTCAGTCCTCACAGTTTGACTCTTTATTATACAGAAAGTCTCATTTGAATTTCAGAATACTGTACATTTGTTTCTCATAAAGGAGGCGCCCAGAAAAAAGCTAAAACTGTTTTAGAGTTTATGTTAATTAAAAATGTCCCAAAAAATTGAGTTATAGACAGTATAGGTAACAATGAATATAGGAATTATTAAGTTTTAGTATTAGTTTCAACAGAACAAATGCACATAACAAACATAAAAAAAGACTTTGGATGTTGTAGTCATTTGAAAAATCTTGCTAATTATGTGAACAAATAAACTACAAAAAACTGGAATATTGTTCACGGGATTTTTCATGAACATTGGCAGAGAAATAAGTTGTTGTTGTTGTTGTTGTTGTTGTTGTTGTTGTTGTTGTTGTTGTTGTTGTTGTTGTTGTTGGTGTGTGTGTGTTTGTGGGCCAGGTGTTTCTCATGTTGTGGGGACCTAAGTCTGTTTATGGGGACTCGTAAGGTTAGAGTAAGGGTTAGGATTAGGGGTAGTAGTAGTTACAGTTACAGTTAGAGTAAATCTCCAGAAAATCAATGTAAGTCAATGTAATGTCTTCCATCTTTATTTCAAGCTTTTATTCCTTCTTGTGATTTACTCAGGTTGCAAGATGAGATTGGCCTCCGACAGGATGCAGAGAATAATCTGAATGCCTTCAGACAGGTAATTCTGCTTCCTGGAGTCATGATCTAAATAGTTTAGACATTCAATATATCTGACTGTCCGTGCTCATTCCTCTACGTGCCTCATTGTTTGCATATAGGATGTGGATGAGGCATCTCTAAACCGAGTCCAGCTGGAGAGGAAGATCGATGCCCTGCAGGATGAGATAGACTTCCTGAAGAAGACTCATGAGGAGGTAAGAATAAAACTAAAAGAAGACGGATCGTGAGTGAACTTTAACTATAATTACTATTAATTAACATAATATCAACAATCAATTTCTTTAATCACATCTGTGTAACGCATTTAAATGTTTACTCTGGTCTTAACCTTTTTTCCAATACCCTGTCCCAACCTCAGGAGCTACGTGAGCTACAGGATCAGATCATGGCCCACCAGGTGCATGTTGATGTGGATGTGTCCAAACCAGACCTGACTGCTGCTCTGAGAGACATCAGGGTCCAATATGAAACCATGGCCTCTTCAAACATGCAGGAGACAGAGGACTGGTACCGATCCAAGGTCAGAAGACTCAGATATGCCTTTTATGAAGTATATAGCACTGAGAAGTCGAGTGATACAGCATCAAATAACATTAGATACAATAGTAACAGTTAAATGAGGAGACTCATATATATATAAAGCAAAGGACATCGCACAGACTTAGAGGCTGAGGCTGATGGACTGTTTGTCTTTGCACACAGTTTGCTGACCTGACAGATGCAGCCAATCGAAACGCTGAAGCCTTGCGCCAAGCCAAGCAGGAGGCAAACGAATATCGCCGCCAGATCCAAGTGGTGACCTGTGACCTGGAAGCTCTCCGTGGGACAGTAAGTCCTCCAAACCACAGAAAAGACCGTGTGAAACATTGCCACTGTATTATCTAATCATTCGTTTTCCAATCAGTGTCTGCCATCTGTGATGGGAGGGACATGATTCTTCTTCTTCCGTTTCATATTCAGTTACATTTTGTGATTCAAATGAGAGAATTTGACCCCATAAGATTACAGTGCAGTCAGAGCCAGTAACACAGTGGCTCTGTATTCTATCACAGTAGATTTGAGGATGTTTACATCCACATCAGGTGAGCAGTGTAACAAGTTGCTGTTGGGACCAAACTACCCTTAATAAAACTTTCATGTTTTTTTGATAATCAGTCATGCATTTGTATCTTTAGTATAGAGGTATAAAAATTCACAGATATCATTTTACTAGTTTGAGCACAGCCACAAAAGGTGATTGATCAGCTGGTTCTATAGTGATGACACCACCGTACATGACTTGGTGGTAACTTTAAGCCAGGTTTAAGCCTCGTATTTGCTGGCATCTTTATTTTAACATCGGACATGCTAATGGACTATAATTAGCGTTATGCTAGCTGCCATGTAAGGATCATTGTCCAGTTGCACTCTTCAAAAATTGGGAAACTATAAAATAGGTTTGCAAGTCCTGCACTGTTCAGTGAACACCTTCAAACAACCTTAAAGCTGACTCTAACCTTGTCATCACCTGTCATTTTTTCATTTTAAGTCCACTGTGCTGGAGAGCCACACGTAGGAGAAGCAACTGTGCTAATAGTCCTGGTAAAAAGCAGTAACAGAAATAATAGAAGCAGCAGCAGAAGAAGAAGGCTGACCAAAAAAGTAGTTGTAGCAACAGTGGCAGTTACGGGTAGATTTGCAGTAGCAGTAGTAGTAGTAGTAACAATAGTAGTAACAGAGGACACAGTAATGGAAGCAGTAAAACTAAAATTGTTAGTGTTGGCAGCAGAATCTGAGTAGAACATCAAGTGAAACTCAGTCAACTACAGCAGAGGCTGGTTGCTGGTGTTCATTACTGGATTTTCAGCTCATCACTCATGTCTTGTTTCTCCTCCCTCAGAACGAGTCTCTGGAACGTCAGCTCCGGGAGATGGAGGACCGCTTCGCCATGGATACCGCTGGTTACCAGGATTCGGTGAGCCGTCTGGAGGAAGAGATCCAGGCGCTGAAGGAGGAGATGGCGAGGCACCTGCAGGAGTACCAGGACCTCCTCAACGTCAAGCTCGCCCTGGATATTGAGATTGCCACCTACAGGAAGCTGCTGGAGGGAGAGGAGAGCAGGTGAGCCAGAGCCTGGTGGGACTGGTTGGTTATGACACAAGCACCGAATGTAAACAAGTATATATGATATTGTGGTTCCTTATCTGTTTCCTCCAGGATCACTATTCCAGTTCAGAGCTTTTCCAACCTGCAGTTTAGAGGTCAGTATCAATTGTGACCCATGTCTTTTCTTCCCCTTATTGATCGAGCTGCTTTTGTTTTTACATACAATTTGAAAGGGGATGAAAATCAGTACAATCAGTTTATCTGGATAATGCTTGTTCGTAGAAAAGTAGAAATTCTGGTTTGATGGTGAGACTATAGAAAAGGTTGGGGGTTGGTAAAAACAGTAGGAAATTCTGTCATTAGTTTTCCTGATATATTGTGATAAAAATAAGTCTTGGTGAACTGGAAATTTTAGCCCAATAGGGGAAAAAAATAAAGCCTAACTATCCTCTGGACACCATTAATACCCATAAGAATTGTCATAGCTACCCAGATGTGGTGACTGTCCAGATGTCCCCTCAATGTTATATTTTGGAAAACTGGATATTCTGGCCTTTCTTGCTGGATTCCCTAGGGGGTGACTCTTACATCCTCATCCTTTTAACACATTGTAATTACTGTATGTGATAGCACTTGAAGGCACAGTAAAAAAGACCTTTAAGCAGAAGATAATAAACTTCCATCCACTGCACTGCAATGAATGTTCCCCTTTTCTCTCTCACTCCGTCTGTTCATACTCTAGAAACTAATCTGGACACCAAAACCCCAGAGGCCCACGTGAAGAGGAGCATCCTGGTTCGAACTGTGGAGACCAGAGATGGGGAGGTATGCGCTTTCACAGAACAACACTCACAGTGAAGCAGGCCAATCTGCACATTGCACCTCTTACCCAATCCCTCTGGAGGGCAATGTTGAACCCTTCTGCAGGTTTTCACAATCATTCACTGTGGCTCTCCACACCTGATGCCTTGTTCGACTAATACAAAAACTCACCAGAGATTTGTTTTTTTTAAAACTCTGATCTCTTGTTTTTTTTTTCCAGATCATTAAGGAATCAACCACTGAACACAAAGATCTTCCTTAAAGTTTTACAACCAGCTCTCCCATCTCATCCTCAGTCAAAATATGAGGATTTTGAATTACATTTTTTTTTAATTTCCAAACCCCAAAGCAGTCATTACATCATTTAATTTTTCTCTACCTTGATCGTCATCATTAGATTAATCTGTCCACTGTCCTACAACCATATCATAACCGTAAGACACTCTGAGACTTCATCGCTACAATTTCTGCCAAAAACATCCATGTTTAACTTTTTGTACAGCTCCACTGTTAGCTTGAGTTGGCTCTAGGCCATAACAACTACAGGAATTGACTGGTAATCTGTTTAATTTTAACTCAGACTGACAGACCAGATTTTTAGCATTGTTTCAGATTAGCTGCCATAGAGGAGGCCTTGAAATGTAGCCGTCGTGTTCAGCTAATATGTAGCGTGGTGGAGGTTGACATGTGGTTATTGTGTATGTGAAATTTTGCAAGGGAAGTACAAGAAGGAGTCGGGGGTTTGCAGACGTTAGAATTGGATTTAGGTAGGGGGACGAGAGACTTGTGTATGTTAGAGCAGCTTTTGGCAGGATGACAGGTGAATCTGGGCGCATTTTTAAACCTCGACTGGTGCTATCTTACATTTCATTCCTTTGCAGCGGCAGCCATCTCTGCTTAGGTGTCGCCTCATGTATTAAAGGTCCTGCACACGTGCAAAAGTGTTTTCACATAGTCTCTCTTGTTACTGATTAGACCTGTTCTCAGGTTTGAATTGGACAGCGATATGCTGGGATTTGTCTTAGATCCGCTGCGGCCGCTCTGAATGTGTAGACACTGTGGCCAGGAACTGACTTTACAGATAGGTGCAGTGTTCTGCATGTAACTTAGTCTGACAAAGAGAAAGTACACTAAGCAAAGCCTGACAGCCCACAAGAACAGAGCAGGGTTAATTTGCATAATCAGACATACTGAGATGGTGAAAGGCAATAAAGGAGAAATCGCTGCAGAGTCCAAAATGACACTAAAACCATTCCAATTGTCTTGCAAATTTGTCTCGCAAAATTGCAGTGATCCATTTATCTCACCTGTAAAAACCTTTGCCTGAATTCTCTCTGAATCTCTTTGAGCAATCAATTTATATTCATTGATCAAAGTCCTGAGAAGTAGTCTGATCAGCAGAATAAGCGGGAACAACTGAGTGTGTAGGGCCATTAAAGTTTCCTACATGAATTTACCTCGACTCTTCTGCAGCCTTTTTTATCCACCACACACTCAGCCGGTGGCATATTCTGTCTCTTGAACACAACCTGATAACAGACATCATCATTTTTTGACACCAGAGCGTGTCAGGGTATTCCCACTTGTCTAGCAGAGGTGATAGGGACAGAGCTGGGTTGGAAGTGGTGTTTGGAAACTGACTCGACCTTTGCCCTCCAGCTTCCAGTTAATCCACCAACCTCCCTCCTCCAAATTCACCAGCCAGTTTCTCTAGTGTTTTACTGATAGCAGAGAGAGACACAGAGATGGAGGACAGTGCTGGGAAGATAACCCGCAACAGAAATGGACCAGGAACCCTTGTGGAGGACGTTGGGGTAAAGGAGGCTGCATCTAAGGATGGATGGATGGACGTCACATCTTGTGATTTTTTTTTTTTTTTTTTTTTGGGAGGCCCTGCCGACTGTAGCCGTGCTGACAGGTCCTGCCGCTCATGAGTGGTGCTACGCTGAAGCCGCCTGTCTCTGTGCTCATCGCCAAGGACACACTGATTCGTGTTCTCATGTGCCTCCCACCTTCTCCCCTCCTCACCTTCCACCACACAACCCCTCCTCCTCCCATTAACATGCAGCCCGCTCTCGTATTCTTTTTTGTTTTGTTTTGTTTTGTTTTTTTTGGGTTTTTTTTGAATGTCGATTTAAATAGAAATTCTGACTTTTGTAGCAAAGATGCAGCTTTTTTCAGAACAAACCTCTGCAGACGTGAATATAACATTAGTTTTGACCAATGCTGCAAACCATGACATCATGTTAACTTAACAACAATAAAACATTTTCTTTGTTAGAATTGATGCCTCTTGTTTTGTTTAATATATTTCAAAATGGTTGCTCCGATTTAACACTGACACAGTACATCATCATCTTTTCTATGTGCTGACAGTTAAGGGTATTAGAGGGCTGACAGAAGCAGACAGGCACTGTTCATCATAACTGATTGTTCCTGCCCATTAGGCAAGCTGTACCGCCAAGCAGATGGGTTCACTTCCTTTAATGTCACAGCTCATTATGAGTGTTACTGTATGTCCGGGCAGAGAGGTACTTGTGGCCAAAAATAGTGTCGCCTGGGATGCAAATAAACACCTGCACTTGATGGATTGATTTTATTGACAGGGAAGGAGGAAAATATTTCAAGGGATCGTAATCTAGGAATTCAATTTATCCTGCCCTCATGCTCACTTTGGAGTTTGGTGTGGTTTGTTTGAGAGTGATGAAAGAATAGGTTCACACGTTTTCAAGTCTGTCTTAAACCAGTGATCAGGTTCAGCATATGTACACTGAAACAGTCCTTCTGTTCATGCTGTCCATTAAAAGATCACTTCCTAATGGTAAGGGATGGTGGAAAAAAAACTCACTGTCCATATTCATGAGTTATCCATCCACTGCAGGTCAGCAAAAAACACTAAGAGGGATTGTTTTACTTAAAAGACTTGATTTGATTAACTCTGCTAAAGTTCAAATAATCCATTGGAAGCATGTTAATAAGAGCTAGCATGGGAGGGATGATTACAGCAACCAAAAACTGGTTCAGTGTACATGCGGGTATGTGACTACTGAGTTGAAATAATACACAACACGTCCTACATTTTCCGTTACTCACATCCTTTTTAAGAGCTGTTTGAGTCTCCAAATCTTCTCGAGGGCTGCTTGATTATTGCAATAACAGAAATTTCTCCCAATTAGGAAAAAGCTTGAACAAACTGACTCTGGCTGTGTCGTAGTCAGAATCCAGTATGGTGACTGTACAGCTTGTGAGGATTCAAGCAGCATTTTAAGTGCCATATGCTGTGAAAAAATCTTTTTGATAATGGAAAATTAATTGAAAAAAAGAGTTGGAAAAGGACCGGCTCAGAGCGTGAATGGCTCAGAGTATCGTCTAAATGAAGGCTCATTGCACAGAGTGAACATTTGTATTGATTCTGTGGGTTAAATAGAAGCATGAAGAGGAATAGAGGGGCAGTTATAATCTAACAAACAGATAAACAGCATATATTGAGCACAGATCTCTTCCTCAGGCGGAATAAAGAGCTCAAATGTTAGATCATGTCCTCTCATTTGTTTATCTTCTAGGTTTTTTTTTTTTTAAGTTATATTTTTGGGCATTTTTGCCTTTATTTTTGATAGTGCAGTGAGATAGACAGGAAAGTCAGGGAGAGAGACTGAGGGGATGACATGCAGCAAAGGGCCATGGGTCAGATTTGAACCCCCCCCACCCCCCACCATGTTTCTGCTGTGTGAACCTGTCTCTTATTTCTTCTTTGTCTCCGGTTTGTTTCTGTTTGTCTGTGATTGGTGGGCGTGGGCGTTACAGCTCCAATCCACACTTCCACCCTTGCACCTGTTCCTGATCAGCTCATCACATCACCAAGACTCTGCAGTGTATAAAGACCAGCTCTTCACTCCACTCTTTCAGCCAACTTTTGCCCAGAAAAATCTTGTTTTCTTTCTCTTGAATCTCATTAATTCCAGTTTACCTGTCCCTCAGGTCCACTCTCGCTTGCCTGTCCCATGTCCTGACTCATCCAGCTCACTGGTTTGTCTACAAAGGACAGCACAAGGTCCCCCTGCACTCAGCCTCAACCTGGCCCAGTCACCTGTCCTGCTCTCCAGCCCGAACCCTGAATCAGACATATACTACTGCTTGGACAACAGCCTTGATGACATGTGGCACTAGTCGCAAATCATGCCTCTGTAGATAAATATGTTCTCCTCTCATTTTCCTTTGGAGTGGTGTGTGTGTGTGTGTATGTGTGTTTGTGTGTTTTGAGGAGTGGCTCAGTGTGTGTAAAGTACAGTACGTATCTCTTTTGCCTGGCTCTTATCAGGGGAATGGAGGTTCTCAGGTCTGCACTGAAGGTGACCCTGAGCTGAAGGAATTCCAGGCAGATAAAACTCTCTGACGTCTGGCTCTGAAACACTTTCCCATCCAGCCCTGTTCCACACGGCTTTGAAGGGGTGAAAGGTGACAGAGATGGGCATTTTTAAGTTCATTATCTTTCCATAGTCGGTGCGAGGCGACAACAGCTGTCATGTAAGCTCTAGAAAACATGAAGAGCACGTGGTCTTGTTAGAAAATGCCAACCCTTTTTGTTGAAATACACAAGCGCAGACAATACATCCAGCGGATGTGCACATGACTGAAAATACCCCTCATTATAATTTTTATGTAGTTTTCTTCCAGCAAGACATTCCTTACTTCCTTAAGGAATGCTGGTGTTGGGTCTCATTGGTGCAGCAAACAATTCCAACATAGTAGAAAGCACATACCACCACCAAGGCAGTATATATATTGTAACGCTGATGGAAAAACATCAAACATTTTAAAGCTGCATCTGAGCTGAACCTGCATCAAAATACATTACAGCATTACTGAGGAGTAGTTTAGACAATAAACCGATTAATCACATGACAGAGAACAACTTTTTTGACAAGTTTTCATTCACTATATATAATTTTTGTGCAAATGTCAAACATCAAGTTTCTCAGTTGTGGGTTGTGCTAATTTTGTTTGTATAAATGGGTATAAATCAATGGGGTTTGTGCCATTGCTGTGGACAAAACCAGCAGCTTGAGGACATAAAATTGAAGTTCACGATAAATTGATTTATCGAGTAATAAAAGGAGACAAACTGATCATAAAAACAATGCCCATATAATATACAGTATGAAAGAAAAATGTGGGATTTTCCAAATTTGATAACTTGATAAATGGTTAATGGACAATTACTTATGCCCTGTCTTGTGTTTCTCAGTACTCTTGATGACCTACTGATGCAGATCCGCACCAAAAACCTATCGCCGAAATCCACGGACATCTGTGTAGTTAGTATACTTCACGTTTTTGAGACATCCTGCTGACCAATAATCACACAATAAACAGACAAGGTAAGGTTCTCATATGTGTAAATAGCAGGTACGACAAACTAACATGTGCCCTCTTTCGTGCACATTCCTGTCTCACTTGGCTCTCACACCAAAGGGTCATGGGAAGGCATGTGTTCTCCTGGGTTAATTTTAGCCCTCATTTCATCAAGGCCATTGAGACAAAACACAGACCAACCACCTCAGTCGGTCTACCGGACCGTGAACCCACTCGCCCTCTGATCTCCAAACACCCTTTACGGACTGAACCACTGTATCAGCGAGCATGTGCTCATACAAAATACTTTTCTTTGGACAAAGTGGAGCGATGACTTCTCAGATGTGTAGGTCACCAACCTGCCAGCTCAGCAGGTCATGAATGGTCTCCTAATGGTCTGTTTTAATGATTTAGATAAAGATAGGTCACATCTAGACTCTGTAAAGCTCAGATATCCTATGGAACTACAATAGGACTTGGTAGCACGCATTCCTCCACCAAGGCCAAACATTTTCTTCCCCCAGATCCAGATTGTATTTCAGAAGTTATACAAAGTCATAGATGTCGATATGTTTAGATCAAGATACAAACGTGATTTCCTGAGACATTGACGAAAACGCCCTATCTCGCAATGTTACAACAGGTGATAACAAACTCCAGGATCTGCCCCTTTAACTGGAACTGCCCTTCCCTGACCCGATCACCATCCCTCCATCACGTTTGTAAATGAGTGAATTGTTAATTCAGTTCAGTAGTTTCTGTTTAATCCTGCTGATAAATAAACAAACAAACCAACAGAGATGGATGAAATCATCCTTGGCAGAGGTAATATATATCATTAAGTTTTTTAGATTAAGTCAAAGGAATAAGTGCAGGCATTATGTACGGTGTGTGTACCCACCAAGAGGCTGACCTGTAAATACCGCTCAATAGTAAACATCAATCAGACTCAGTTGGTCAATGAAACTTCGCTATGTTGTTTAACAAAACTAACAATGCTCAGTGTGTCTCAAGAAGACACTTGGAGCCTCTCCAGGTGACCTTTAAGTGGGCACCCAAATGAAACTCTGGCCTGAATGTCGGCTCTGTCTCAGAGTTCACTGCTGGTACCTGTTTGGGCTCAGGGAGAAGAGACTGGAATCCAGGTGAAAACACAATTGATCAAAATTGTATCACAAGTCCCAAGTCTGACTTTGTCACATTTGTAATGCAGATCGAGTCATGTCACCCAGGTCCACTGCAGTTTGCATGTCTGCCTGTGCTACAATAAAATCTAGACAGCAAATTGCCCGTCTCACAGTCTCAAGCCTAGCAGAGCACCTCATCTCCTCACCAGACTGTACGACCATGATTTATTTTCCTTTTTCATTTCTGACCCTTTTTTGGGTCTGTTTCTGCTTTATTGGCACTTCTCCAGCTCATCAGTGTGAGTGATTCATAATGTTGTAACGAAAGAAAAAAAGGAATATCACAGTGCATCCTTTTGTGCCACTGGAAGTACATCTAAAAAACACAGAGACACACTCCTTAAACATACAAACTGAAATTGTTTATTTTTTTAAAGATTTAAAGGGGACGCCAGACTAAGACACACACACACACACACACACACACACACACACACACACACACACACACACACACACACACACATACACACACATACAACCATACAACACAAGAGTGTTATTTCAAAGCTTATCATGGCTATAGTGTGATGGCAGTCACAGAGAAAGAGGATGCTGCTATTTTGAGCACAGAGACTTGTGATGTCGAATAAGCAGAGTAGAGCGATGAGGGTCTGCACTCTGTCAGTGTCAGACCGCTGTCAAGTCATCCACAGTGCAATAAACACAACCTCAGTATATGGATTCCAAAATAAAACAAGAAATACTTTCTATTTAAGTATTGGCTCATGCAAAGTCTCCAAATCCTAATATATCCTAATAAATATTGTGCCTCAAAATCCTTGATTGTGAAATTTGTTGTTTTCTTATTTTATAACCCTTAAATCCATAGGCCTATTTTTAAATACCATCCTATGCAATCTTAAAATATCTTGAGCTTGATCTTGATAATTGAAATTTTTTGGGAATTTGAGAAAAAATTCAGGCAACTATAACAAAAACCAGATGGTGTATCTTTTTAAATACTTGCCTCTTTACTATATAAATATAAAAAAGAGATATAAAAGATATAAAATCTTGTTATATTTTTAAATATTTGGTCGCACCAATAGCAAATTTAGAGACTATGAAAAAGAATTTCTGGGTCAAGAATTTGAATGTAAAATAAAACTGAAATGATAAGTTAATTCATTGGAAGAAAAAAAAACAGTATCTAAAAGCAAAGTGGAATAAAAGCCAAATATGATTGGCTTCATGCTTCTAAAATGTGAGCATTTCCTGTTTCACTCTGCTGTAAACTGAATATCTTGATTTTGTTTTCATAGATTAAACGATTAATTAACTGTTTAGCCAAATCATTAACTGATAAAAGAAACAATTATTGGTTGCAGTTATAATGCATATAACATTTATTTTATATGGGATTTGGGTGGCACTGTGACAAATTTTGAGACTAGCCTATATCAAATAAATAATCTGGGTTTACCACACCAAATTTGCGGAGGGTTACCATGGCTACGCGAAGACCTATTAACTCATAAAGCTGCTACCAAGCATCTTGGAGAGACAAACAAACTTCCCCTTAAGCGTGTTTCCGGGGGAATGAAATAGACTTTATTTTGAAAGACTAATTAAACCTCACTTCCACTTTGTCCTTGCTTACTCAGGCTGACTTGCCGCTGCTTACAACCGCTCTTGTCGAGCCGGGGGGCGGTGGAAGGGGAGTGGATCCAGGGAATCTGGCTAATAGGAGCTTCTTCTCCGACATCCTTATCGTGCAGTGTCCAAACTTGAGGGAGAATCCTGCGATTATAAAACACACCGAGAGATCTCTGCGCTCTGCTGCTGCTGCTGCTGCTGTTCACAACTTCTTCCCCCAAATACAGGTTCCCCCCAGGACCTCAAATCGTGGGAACTATGTACTATGCACTGTTTGTTTTTCTTTTTAAAGGTTAAATGATGTTGCATATGGCTTTTGCAGTATTTTAGTCTACTTTTCTTCACATTATCAGCGTGCAACATCCTGCATCTGCTATCGCCCTGGCAACCAGACCTCCTTTCTGTCATCCTCCTGCGCTTCACCCCTCACCATCAGCATCAGCCTGCGAGGAACAAAAGCCCGCTTTTTACGCTCGTCCTCCAAGTGGAAGCAGATTCTTTTTTTTTCTTTTTTTTTTCTTACCCTTTTAAACCTCTTTTCTATTTTGTTTATTTTAATTTTGAAATATATATATATAGTAAGGTTCATGTGTCGGAGAGGTCGTTTCTCTCAGCACCAAAATGCCTGTGAGACGCGGTCATGTTGCGCTCCAGAACACCTACCTGGACACTATCATCAGGAAATTCGACGAGCAAAGTAAGTGCACATGAAATGAGTGAAGTTATGACCATGTGTTGTTTAACCAATAAAAGCAACAGCAACAGGAAAACGTTGAAGATATCCTACATATCGATAACGATAGATCATTTTTCATTATGTGTAATATGATATAATGTATATAACATGCCTCTAATTAGTCGGATTAAAGGTGTTAGCCTCAGACAGATGTGGAAAGAAAGCGTGGTTTTAGTAGCTCCTGTTTTTGGAGTTTGTGACAGCGTATGGTTGTCATCAGGAGGAATAATGAGCTCTGCAGAAAGAAATGTACCTCATGATAGTTAAAATAAAGCATTGTGGCCTGTATGTTGCAGTGTTGGGTGTACTTTTACATAAATGAATGGGTTCAACCTTTTCATTTTGGTTGTTAAGTGTAATTTAATTCGTGACTTTCTTTTGTTCATTTGAGTTAGTGACATTATTACTTATAATTTTGTCTAGTTTTATTGTGTTGGATATTATTTGGGCTCTTTCACTCAGGCTGCTGGAGCCTGAGCAGGTGGCAGACCGACAGGCTTTTTATGTTACATTGAACTGCCTTATCTAATTTGTATCAGGGATGCTGACAGACCCCTGCTGCTCGTTTTATGTTTGAGGCACCTGTATGTTACCGCACCTGCATGTGTGTTTGCGAGTGCTCACATGATGCCTTACATTATGTTCCATTAGCCCTCTGGCTGCAAAGACAGACATTTAGGAAGAAAAAAGACTCCATTCTCCTGCAACCTCTGAGGCCTATCCTTTGTGTATCTTTTGCACATCCCGCATTGTACATCAGTCAGTCACGCCTCTGTTAATATCATTCGTAGAATAAAGAAGCTACACAACACACCCAATGTATTAAAAAAAATACATTGTCTGCTCTTCAGTCTACCTTTTGAGTCAGTCTTTCTCCTTCCTCTTGTCACATTTCCCCCCTTAAAGCACACTTTATCTCACGGTGGATCACTTAGAGTGTAGACTGGATGTGTAAGGTCCTGATCAGATACTGAGCAAACATGGAGAAATAGTTGACTGTCAATTTGCATTAGTCTGATCAGATCTGGGGCCAATGCTTGTAAATGTGGTGCACCTCAGAGAAAGAATCGATTATGTAATCCCTCTACTGTATGTCCCCAAATGTGTGTGTGTGCACGCGCAGCCACGTGCACGACCAGGTGAGTGCACGTGCCACAGTGGTGCTGCTTAGCAACGGTGTGACGATCAGTGTTTTCGCTGTGAGCCCCAGATAATGACTTTGGACAGGATGTGCTTTCCACCAGAGGAGCTCACCCATTTACTTTAAAGAGAGGGACAGAGAGAAAAGTCCCCTCCTCTCATCTGTGTGGGCAGCAAACAGGGAGAGCTGTTTAACCCAGTTCCACCACAGGATAATAAAAGGGCCAGTCAGAGGCTGCAGAGGTTATGTATGTACTTTTCATTTACCTCATTGAACTCCTCCATTAGCAGCCTTCGAACAAAACTGTCCTAATTCCCTTTCACGGTGGACAGTGTTTTTGGCATCGTGGCTGTTGCCGGTGCCACGTACATTTCAATCATCAATAATAGGATCTGTATGGTATATCAGCTTGGAATTACTGTTAAGGATTTTTTTTTTCTGAGTGCAAAGTAACTCTGAGATACTCCGTTTGACAGTCCAGGAATAACCATTATTGTTGTACCTGACACTGTTCAGCCACAGTTTCCCACAGGGTGAGAGATTATTGGTGGTGGCTGACCCCCGAGGGAGGGTCATCTGCTGGTGGGAAGACACATCAGAGTCCACTGATAAACAACCCATTTGTTCGCTAACATCCCAATTTGTAATGAATACAAACATATAAAAATGTAATTTGGCTGTAGGCAAACATGTGTGGGCTGCCCAAGTAGACTCCATATGTGGAAACACTACATTAAATAACATTCAAAGATTACAACAGCTATTAAACAAAATATAAAGCATTAAAAAAAACACATAAAACAGAACAGTAGATACACACAAAACAAAGTATAAATACATTAAAAAACATTAAAAACCACAATCAATGATAATAACATCAAATAAATAATAACAAGTACAGTATAGCAGTATAAGAATATGGGGAGATAATTAAACCCCTTGGCAAACGTGAATAATTCCAGATTAATTTAACAATGCCAGCTAAAATCTTACAGGCTAATCCTGACAGACGTCAACCACCTGTAAATTCCCACAAGTTACAAGAGAGCACGCGTGACGCCACAGAAGCTCTTATCTTAAAGTGCCCACCTGCTCCTCCTCAGTCCCTGGGGGGAAATTGTGACGCTAATAGCATTAGCGCCATGGAAAGGTGGAGTTCATTAGTTCCACTTCAGCTGATTGTGGAGTGCAGAGGAGGAAGCTTGTTCATTATCATGGCAGACCTCATCAGATACAAAGACATGCAGAAGACGAACACCCTGTACTTTATTGTATTTGATTAAATCTTAAAACAGTGTAATTGTAAATACATTGTAAATACTTTAAAATGAGAAAATTGAAGTAAGGAATAGATAAACACGTGTTTTGTTTATTTATTTACTTTTTTATAAGTAGCTGGATCTAATGGGATCACTTTTTTAGGAACCTGTACTGCCCCACAAAGCCAAACAGTAGTAAGTACACATTCAGACTTCTTGACATTTGTTTTACGATGTAAAATATTATTGTCCCATAGAAATGTATCATTTAAGAGAGGAGAGCATGTAAAGTTTGCAGAGCTTCAAAAAAGCAATGAAAACCACATGGTTAATTTAATGGTGCTAAATTTATGTTTTTGCTGTTGCTACATAGCCACCATTAGCATTAACAGCTGTTTACTTACATGTCTAGAGGAAACCTCACGACTTTAACATCAAACTTAATTCTTTTATTCGCCAAGAGCATTCTCCAGCGGTGGAAAGCAGCCAATTTTCAAATCACTTTCCAATCACTTCTTTTCTTCTGCTGAAGTTAGCATGCTAACCAGCTAGCCCTTACACTTACGGTACCTTTTAAGCCAAGCTAACTGGATAGCCACAGCAAGCAAGTTAAATTTATCTACTCTGTCCTACTTCTTTCCTGGTACAGAAAAATCAACTATAACGATCCAAAATCTTAATAATTCAGTTTTGTTATCCCTTATAAATTAAGCAGCAGCCAAATCTAACCATGATACAACCTAACCCTAAACGTTTAAGTTATTTTTCCTCTATCATTAAGACTGTGTGTTCAAAATGCTTAATTAATTCAATTAAGACATTAAATTTGCAGTTTATCTATCAGTTACATGGTTTGGCTAACCAGCCTTTCTCAAGTCCATTCTTATCCTACTGTCCCACAATTAAATGTCTTAATGTTTATGCCTTTTGATAAAGCCCCTACACAGTGTGTAAACTGCTCTGTGCTTTGGTATGTTTCCAGTCAGATAAGTTTCATTTGTTCTGCCTTTTTCCTGTCAGATGTTTTCAGCCATAGTTAATAGTGATCACAATTTGGGCCATATTTTTGGAAATTTTAGCTTATTAATTGGATCAATATTGTTTATATTGGTATTGGTGCATTTGTCAGCCAATACCACTGACATATCTGTACCTAAACGTTGAAGTGTCCCGGTTAGTTTGGTCACAATTCAAAAACAAATGGCCTTATCAAAAATGTTTGTTCATGTTATGTATTTAAGTAACAAAATGAATATTGGTTATCACCATTTGACTTTTTTAACTTTTACATTTCAAAACTCCTGTATTGGTTGGGCAATAATTTACAGTGTTCATTGCTTTGGGTTAGGGTTAACAAAAGAAATGCTTAAATGTATTTTGTTTTGACAGAAAATATATATTGTTTCCTTTTAATATTCAAGTAAGAAACAAGTTTCAACAAATTTGTTTCTGATGTTACTTTATAACTTAAACCCACAGTCACTGTCAATATTTCAACTTTTATTTCTTGCCTTCTAAACCAAGATATGAGAGAAATCTTCTGTCGCTCTTCAGATCGCAAATTTCTGATCGCCAATGCCCAGATGAAGAACTGTGGAATCATCTACTGCAACGAGGGCTTCTGCCAGATGTTTGGTTTCACCAGGGCGGAGATCATGCAGCAGCCATGTACCTGCCAGTTCTTGGTGGGGCCTGGTACCATGAAGAGCGCCCTGGCCCAGCTGGCACAGGCACTGCTTGGCTCTGAGGAGCGCAAGGTGGAGATCCTGTACTACGCTAAGGAAGGTAAGACACAGGGGGAAAGGAGAGGAAAGGTGAAACATAGGGAGGAGGGAAATGAAAACATTCAAAATCCCTGTCAGCTTGTTTGCAACCTCAGGTCCCTGAGTGGGAGCCTTCTGGTCGTCACAAAGTCTGACCTGTTGGACAGCTTGACTGTTATTAAAATGCACCATAATCATCCATATGTTCCACTATTTTGCCCTCCAGCTGTTGTTTTTACCAGTCGCTGCTCTTAATTTCTGGAATATGATTTTAATCATAAAAATGAAATGCGTCTAACGTGATCGATTCATATGAAAGTAATCTTAGTCTCACATCCTGTGTGGCCGCCTTCATAGTGACCTGTCATATTTTTTGGGGATTTTTTTGCAAATCACTACAGTCGCCCTACGGTCTTGAAAATCAGTTTAAATCACATAGTGGGTTCTTGGCACCGAGTCACCTCCCCAGTGAGACCAGGCAGGCAGATTCAGCATCATATTCTTAATCTGGTTTTAAAACCTGTTCCTCTTCTCCTCTTCTGCCATATTGATTTGTTGGTTGAACTGAAATCCGTTCTCGTCTTCATCTCCTTTATCAATCTGTCTCATTCTTTCTTCCATATCCTCATATTTATCTTTAGTGCACAACTTTGATCTTGAAAAGCTATGTGCAAACAAAAGTAGAATTAGGAGATGGTGGTACTAAAATTATAATGAGGGAACTGAGTGTGAAAACGTAAAGAAATAACACAGCAATTCAGACGTTTAAACTTTTGATCCCTAGTTGATATATTGGCATTTAACTGAGTGTTCGCTCCTCTTAAAGCTTCATGTCTTCTTGACTCTCTGACTTAATATTAATGGTTCCACCAGTTGCAGGCCGACCTGTGTGGAGGTGTGCGTCTCACCTCCTTGATTTCTTTCACCTGTGAATTCCTTGTTCACCTGTTTATCCACCACTGAGGCAGAAACACATGATGGAGGCCGAGCAAACACACCAGGCTCAGGACGATCACAGTCACCCACCATAAACCCAAACACGTTTACTCTCTATATACATACACAGACATACACACACACACACGTTTCTTTTGTTACTTTGGCCGTTTGGGCATGAGGAGTGCAGTCTAGAGAGCTGTTGTCATGGAAATGTGATCAGCATGCCAGCTCAAATCCACTAAGCATCTATTTGTTTTGTCTCTTGCTTCCTACTGTGCTCCCAATCTGAACAGGCAGAAAAATTTCCAAACAAGTGGATACAATGATTCAGAACAAGTCTCTCACAGGCTGCTTTTCTTTTCTTTACCTCCGGACTAAATTCCTGTCCAGAGGATGAATAGGACTGAATGCAGGCACTCAGTGTGTGTAGCTGTTTGTTCTTCTGTGTGTGTGTGTGTGTGTGTGTGTGTGTGTGTGTGTGTGTGTGTGTGTGTGTGTGTGTGTGTGTGTGTGTGTGTGTTTTTCTGATCTGCCCTGTCCCCCATATCTATTTTTAGACCACACTGATTGCAGTGTGAAGTTAGACCTGACGGAAGTGTTGCTCATTTAGCCTTTTTTAGCTTTCAGTGTCCCTCCTTTTTATCCTCCAGTTCTCTCTCTCTCTCTCTTTCTCTTTCTCCCTCCTGTGGTGTTCTTCCTCATGGCCACCCTCAAAGTCCTGACCTCATAAAAAGACATCAGATGGTGAAAGAGGATTTATGAATGGGGGTATAGCTCAGTGGTAGAGCATTTGACTGCAGATCAAGAGGTCCCCGGTTCAAATCCGAGTGCCCCCTCTTTATCTATTAATGTCTCTTTCTCTTTCTTTCTAAAGGGACCTGCAGACCCTGCCTGGTGGATATTGTGCCTGTGAAAAATGAGGAGGGCATTGTCATCATGTTCATCCTCGACTTCCAGGAGTTAATCGATCCTTCGCTCAAAAAATCAGGCCTCAGGCAGAGAGTAACCCAAGGATGGATTTACTGTAAAGTCTTTAACATTTACATTAATTACGTTACATTAATTGATGTCACATTTCATCGTAGTGGTCAATGTTGACATTTTCTGTATAAACTAAACCTGATACATGCACAAAAACAACGCCCTCTCTGATGCAGTAAAAAAAAAAAAAAAAAAACGTTTTAGTAATACAAAACAAGTTTTGAAAACAGCTGAGCTGAACACAGAGTTTCCCCTTCAGGTCAGAATCGCAGGCTGAAGATGAGGCTGCCCGTGCTGCGGTCCATGCGACGACCTTCACTTTCCAAAGATCAGTTTGAAGGAGTCGTGGTGGACTACCTGCAGGTGAGGTGGTGTACACTCACTTACACAGTCTCACACACACACACACACACACACACACACACACACACACACACACACACACACACATAAATATACACATAGAAACAATGATCATGCATTGCAATATTCATGCCTTACACTTTGCTGCAGTTCACACTCACATGTGACAGTGGCTCCTGACATCTGGAAGAACAAATCACACTACATATCTACAAAGCGCTCACTAACAAAAGATTATGCATGCGCTGCCTCTGAACTGACTCAACTGCTCTTCACACATGCATGAAGAGCACAAAACAAACAAACTTGCTGCACTCAAATTATTTAGTGACAACAAACTCTTCCAATTCCAATTGTTGAATGTGCACTACACAGAGAGAATTGTTTGAATTTTCAGGACTGAGGGAAGAATGAGGGGAAAAAATGTCTTTCTGGTCTCAGAATCTTCCCCTCACTTCTGTCCCTTGTGTTTTGATGAATTACAGCTTGTGAGAAACAATTTCCTAAAAGTATCCATACCTGACACAGGAACTGTACTGGGCCAAACCAGGCCCCCGATTTACATGTTGAAATTGTTTGGCCGGGATAAGACATTCCTTTCTGCTGCAGACCTACCTTGTATTTCATTTAGATGAGTATGGCCCATTTCAGAAAATAAATCAATAAGACAGGATAAAAGTGTATGTTATATATTCCCTTTTGTGTATTTATTTTCTTAAATCTTGTGTTATGCATCTTCAGACCAACCATAAACACCTGTTTGAATGAAATGCAACAGACACGTTTATTTTTTATTTTTGCTCTCTTTCCTTGACAGCCAAACAGCGAGGAGGTCCCTCTGAAAGAGTTTCGGATCCCGTCCAAGGAGAGCTGCATGCAGTCTGAGACGGAGGCTCTGATAGAGCAGGACCTGGATCCTCCCTCTCCTGCAGCCCAGTTGTCCGCCAAGCGAAGATCCCTGCTGACGGACCGACTGGACCCCGGGATCGGCTTCCCTCGGGGGACTTTACCTCGGAGCTGTTCCCAGGACAGTGTCCGCAGCCTCCGACGTGCCTCATCACTGGACGACATCGATGGCATGAGGGCAGATTGGAACAGTCGACCTGGAGACCCCCGCGCTAACAGCAGTGAGTGTCTGAGTGCGGCAGAATTATTAGTGGAAGTATCAGGTTATCATTGTTGCATTGTCTTTCCAAGCAGCTAAAAGATGTTTACAATACACATTTCCTTCATATTTGTGAAATATAAAGTGTTTTAACATTTTATTTTTCCCAGTTAAACTTGACTGACGAAGAATTACACCAAAGGTGCCATATTATCCACATGTTTTGGTTGGTTTGGTTACATAATTTCTGTCTCAAATAAGAAATAAGCTAATTGTAGGAATATGTGACATAGGCAATTTAATTTTGATACGATTATCTTGATATTTATTATTTTCAATACATATATGAGACACAGTATTGTTGTTCTCATATGATTACATCATTAAACAACAGTTGATAGTACTGATATATTGCCAGTCCAAGCTTCTAACTGACTGATTGTTTACTTCCTCTGAATGCACATCAGCTCTTCTCTGTTCATAATAAACAAGTGGCAACAAAGTATGAGGCAGAAAGCAATAGGGTTTAAGAGAGATGTCTTCATTTTGGCACAACAGAAAATGATATACATACATCACCCTCGAAAATCATGGTGTTTTGGTTCATCACTGTTTTGTGTGTAAACTGATCATTTTCACGTGGAGGACACCTCAGAGAACGTTATCGTTATCATTATAATACCATGGCCACTTACCAAGAGAACTGCAATTGTCATTGATTATAGGTTGCTTGTGTGTAATGGATACATTTTTTTAAATTACATAACATTAAGCATCAGTATTTTTGCTATGGTTACATGCAGTTCAATGTTCATTCGTATTAGCTTAACGGACACCTGCTAGCTGATAAAAACAAATATTTCACAGGGTCAGGGTGTAATATTTGTTGCAGCACTGAAAACATGTCAAACAAAAACTCAGATGTAAAGATCTATGAAAACTACAAGCAGCTCATGATAGATTTCCCACCTCGATTCACTGTGAGAAACTTAACTGTCATGTCAGACAGAAAGAGACAGATCTCAGACCTTTTCTCTGACATTCATAACACACAGAGCATCGCTCTGAGCACGTGCAGCTGCCTGATGGTTGTTCCAGGAGAGACACACTAATCAATCCCTCTGTCAGTGTGTGTGTGTGTGTGTGTGTGTGTGTGTGTGTGTGTGTGGGAGGGGGGGTTTGTAGTCCATTTGTGTTAAAATTGCTCATCATTGCACATCTGTCCTCCTCTTCTCTTCTTCTCTCGGGGGAAATATTTTGTGAGGAAACTATTTTTTTTAATACAGGATACAGTTTCCAATCATACTCTAGTTTCTCACCCTGTCTGTCACATTTTCCCCATATTTGTGTGTCCATCTGTGTCTTTGAGGCTGAGAGGACATGCAGTCTGTCCTGTTGAGGCCAAGAAATAGTGATTGAACAAAAAACTATGATCTGCACCAACTAGGAACAAAAAAAAAAATTATATTATCATTCAAATTCATTTTCAGACATATATAATTTTTCCTGATCTCTCTAATTTTGAGTCTTAATCGCCAACATTGCTGCTGTCTGCTGCAGATTTGAAGCCCAGCACTCTGAACTCAACGTCGGACTCGGATTTGATGAGACACCGGACCATCGGCCGCATCCCTCAGGTTACCCTCACCTTCAGCTCAGATCGAATGAGGCCTCCTTCGCCCACAGAGATCGAAATCATCGCACCGAGCAAGATAAAAGACCGCACCCAGAACGTCACCGAGAAGGTCACTCAGGTCACACAGGTAAGACAAGTCCTTCATCATCTCAGTAAAAAAAGAGAGATGATGAATCCCTTTTTTCTTTCTCTCTTTCCTTCTGGTCAGTCGTTCTGTGGTCACTGATACTGGGGTCTTAAATTTGGTATTCCTTCCTGTTGCTTACTTACAGCTTTTTCTGTATAATATTCCATATTATAACCTCTTGTCTTGTAAATGCAACGATGGAGCAACTGTGGCTCAGTAGGTAGAACGGGTCGTCCTCTTATCAGAAGGTCAGTGGTTTGATCCCCAAGATACCGAACCCCACGTTGCCCCTGTTCCAAAAGTGTATGGGTGTGATGTATGAATGTGTTAGTGAATAGGTGAATGTGGCATATTGTAAAGCGCTTTGAGTGGTCAATAAGACTAGAAAAGTGCTATATAAGTGCAGTCCACGTAATGATGGCTGAAGCTCTTCAAGCAACAATCACCACCAACCACTCTCTGCAAGAAACCACGTTCACCGGCAAAGAAAACGTACAAATCGCCCCTTTAAGGATTTTTGTAATGGATGGATCGATTTTTCCAATGTGGGATTGATATTATTGGATAACTTCAAGTTAATGTCAGCCTCATATTGAGAGACTGTGGTCTCACAATAGCTTTGTCTGCTAGCTTTTGGCTGCATTGTCATGCTGCTAATTGGGAAAACACATAATACCAATCATATCATGTTCCCACTGCTGTCATCCTGTTCGGTGCGTTCAGGTTGTCAGCCATTGTTTCACATCACTGTCTCTGCAGACAAAGATGTCTATAATGTCTATAAATGGTGTTTGCTTCTGGCTCACTGAAGACGCAAAAAGACATCAGCAGTCACCGGTGGAAAGTATGACAGAATAGTCTCACCTGAGGTGCGACATTTATGGCACCAGCAACAGAACACACCCATCAGCCACCTGTCATCACACCACGGTGTCTCTGTGCTCTGTTGGCACACCGTTATCACACACACAACAATGGAAGAATGTAAAAATACTGCTTTGCAACTAAAGTTTCTGACTTGAAAAGTAATTAGGTATTATGTGAAAGTAAAATTAAACCACCAGTAACATATTTTCAGATATTAAAAGTAAAATGAAAATTGAAAATTAAAATTCTGAAAATTGGAGATAATGAAATAATAAAGAGAAGTTTTGATATTTTTCCTGCTTTCAGATCAATCGAAGCATTGCATGCTGCTCTGCATAATGAGAAAATGCGCTAAAAACCCTTATGATAAAGTCTAATGTCAGTGGGTTTTCCAGACCAAAATAACTTAGCAGAAGCCGATAAATAAAAAGATAAATATTTATTGGAGAAAATGCCGAAAGTCGGAACACTTCAACATTGTATCCAATGTAATTGTACATTACGGGACTGAATAAATGTATTTACGTTATACGTCAAAACAAACTAACACTTACAAACAAAGTGATGGAATGGAATGGCCTGTCTGGTCCAGGGCAGAGCTGGCAGTCAATCACTGTGGGGCTCCCTCGGCGCATCACATTAACCCAGTTTATCTGTGGGGCTTCCACAAAGGTCAGATGACTGTCTTTCCAACCAGCCTGAGCCAAAGAGGTTGTGTTTTTGGGCCAGTTTGTCTGTTTGTTTGTGTGGCTGACTGTCTGTCAGCTTGTTATTTCACAGGATATCTCAAAAACTCCCAGAGCATTTTTGCAAGAAGCAGGTTGAGTGAATTATCTGGAGGACTGTGCTGAATCAAATTTGGGACATGGACTGAATTAAAAAGACTTCCATGTTTTACTCAGCAAAGTAATCCAGATAACCCACTAACCAGATTCTTTGAAGAATTCCTTGAATGCTCAAGTATTTCCTTTTGTCAAATGCTTTCTAACTTCAAATTTTAGTCTTAGTGCAAATTTAGTCTCTTGTGCAGATTAACACACCTGTTTATTATCCTACTTTTGGGTCCTACATTTGCATCATATTAGCCCAGTACTGTTCCCTTATATGACTGCTGTGTGACTGGATGCTGTTGCCTTGGTGGTGGTGGTGGTGAGATCTCACTTGTTCACACCAGGAGGGAGAGTGGTATCGACAGCCGGCTATGACTCAGTGCACAATGTGGAAGCAATGTGGCTTCTGTGGCCCAGGAAAAACCGACCGGACGAGCAGAAGGCCTCCTGGAAGTTATCTTGTTATCTCGACTCTGCTGACGTCGTTTAGGAGAAAAAGTGAGCGTTCCTCAGTGTTAGTATTGCAGTGGAGTGTTTGTCTGCTGCTCAGCAGGGTATGACTTACAGCTATCTGTCTCTGGTATGTCCCCTGTTGACAGACCACACACGATCGTCCTCAGGACTTCTTCATCTTTGAAACAGTTTAGTCCAGTGTTGAGTCTTTAAATCTTGTTTTTAGTAAAGACAAACTTTCCACTTGTGGGTTCATCTGACTACTTTTCCCAGATATTTTGTCTCGTTTGATGGAAAGCACAATACTGGATAGAGTATTCGTATTTATCTTAGTGTGATGTGTACTGTATGTAGTAGTACACACTGGAGGATTTCAGTTTCCCCATCGCACATGTGTAAGTTATATATTAGTTATATAACTTATATATTGGACCATGACTGGTTCCAAATAGTTGTGATGTCACAAAATCCAACTCGTGCACATCTTAAACTCACAAAGACAGACATTGACTACGGCTTAGATATAAGAAATAATCAGACTTCAGATGGACGTCTGAATTCATCCGTGGCACAAAGCAGTTTAGTTCTTGTCTATCTTAAGCCGTACTGTGGTACTATGAATTCTGGGTAAATTAAGACTTTTTTCAAAATAAAACAAAATGGCAGACCGAGGAACTCCATCCAAATACTCCAGCAGGAAATGTTTGTCTTTTGGAAGAATTCAACAGTTAGAAGGATGTACTGAAACAAGAAAAACAAAACCTCTTATTGTTCTCTCCGTAACAATGTTAGCAAACCAGTTTTTTATTCATTGCTGCTACTGGTCAGCGCAGGTGTCATTGATCGTTACCATGGTAACATTGGTCTTAGGCCTGAGTTAGCCTGGAGGTAAGGTGTCTAATGTTTTTGGCTTAAACTTAGTCAGTCTTCATTGTGAATCAGTCTTACTTGCATTAGACTAATCTACAAGCAAATTTAAGACTGGTCTGAAATATCTTTGTGAAACAGACCCCAGATTTAAGCCTTCTAGTGTCAGACTCTGCAAATATATAATTCTGCCCAGTGAAGCTCAAACATCCAAGTGAAGTAACAGTAAACAAAACACGTTTTTGAATGGAAACTTTTTGTTGTGGTGGCTCATCTGCTTGACCATGTGCACAGATCTGCTTATTTTTCATTGCAAATAAACCAGGGATATAAACACTAAAATCTTAAACTTTAATAAACTGACTAGACATTAAATAAATATAGTTATTTAGTAAGAAGGTACCAAAAGAGATATGTGTTTAAACTGTTTTTGATATGACTGAGGTATTGTTGTATCTGCTGTATGTGATGTCAGTATAGATGGTAGCTAGGCAGCACAGAGGAGGGGGGACGACGACTCAGTTGAGTGTGTGAGGATGCATATGGAGATTGCATTGCTGTGTGTGAGGATCACAGACTGTCTGTGGGAGTGCAGAGGGGTTCTGGTGAGATGTAGTTATGAAAGCGAGTAAAAAGGGCGGCAGCTGTGAGGCTATTGAGCTGCACTCGTTGGCTTGACGCTGCCTGTGACCTTGGCCTCTGGAGCTAATGGAAGTGGAGGGCAGTGTGCGTGCTCTCTGTGTATCTGTCAACCCTCCAACTGCCCTTTAAATCACAGCCCTCCCCACCCTTCCTACCCCCCCCAGCCGTCTTCATACTGGTGCCAGTTTTAGTTTCTGTCCAGCTTGAATTTACTCGCAGTGGTATCATAGTCACGGGTTGCAGATGAATGTCAGGCCTCACAGGTCAGGTTTTAGGTCACAGTAATCATTACATGTGGGAGCAGCCGATCAATTACAACACCAAGAGCAAGTTTTCTACAGATTTATCACGTCGGTAATTTTAACTAAATCTCTAAACATGTGTCTTCTTTTCTCCTGGTTGTGTTCCGTTATACAATAAAAACTTTCGTTGTCCCGCCTTTGTAATTGGATTTCGATTGGCACCTTACAAAAAGGGAAATGAAGGTTGTCATTGATCGTTGTTCATATTGATTTGTCTGCATAACATGAAGCACACAATGTGATTGACTAGACTGCAGCTTGTAAAAGACAGATAATTGTAGAAAAGCACACTGTAACTCCTAGTGTGTGTGTGTGTGTGTGTGTGTGTGTGTGTGTGTGTGTGTGTGTGTGTGTGTGTGTGTGTGTGTGTGTGTGTGTGTGTGTGTGTTTTGGCAAAGCAGAAGTGTGTTTATGTGGTGCCCCCTGGCTTTGAATGAGCTTACAACAGGGAGAAAGTAGAAGTAGAAATCTGGGTTTAGTTTACATTTTTAAGTTTGAGCATTTTAGTCCACTTTAACTGTGTGTGTTGACGTGTTTGTGTTAATCAGGTTCATATTCAAACCTATAACACGTTCATTAGAAATTTGAGGACAGTCTTTATTCTTGAGCTGCCGTCCGCCAAAAAAATGTGTAATTGAGACAACGACGGGTGTGTTTGAGACAGTCCATCAAAATAAATTGATAAACAAGTTGTCTGACTCTTCTCTAATACAATATATTAAAATATTTATTTCTACAAATATTTCTGGCTAAATGGGTGGATATGATACGGATATTGTTTGATGGTACTAAAATATTACAGCTATGGATTAAGTTTGACAAAAAAAAAAGTACAATATATTGTCAACGTGTTGTTTCCGTTTAAGATAATACCCATAATGACTTTGAACAACTTACAGGACATCACGTCTTCAGAAACCAAATCATACAAATTTAAATACACCTCGTTTAGCCAGCATTTAGACAATACTTTACAGACTCAAAGAGGATAAATTAAATAAACTTGGTTGCAGGGTAAACACATTAAAATATTTAGATACTTGTTTTCTCATAGTTGAGCATAAATCAGGCGGCCCACATAGTCAACAAAGAGTCTTATAGGAAAATTAAAACCGGTATTTTTCTTTCTCGTAGAACTCAAAGCATCTTTCATCTCAACAAATTGTTTTGTTGTTGCATTATGAATGTCTAGTAGGGCCTGCTTTGACTTTACGCAGTTGTTGCTTGTTGGGTACCAGTGGAGGTGGGGGATGCCGTCATTCATACAGCCTCTGGACAGTTTTTTTCATGTGTCTGAAAGAGGATCCTGCAGTGAGGGCTGGGCTACAGGCAGGGAGGATGAACGAGGGAGCAGGAGGGAGGGAGATACAGACGGATAGACAGAGGTTGCCATCTCCCTCTCTCTCTCTCTCTCTCTCTCTCTCTCTCTCTCTTGCTCTCTCTCATAGTCTTAGTCTTCTCCCGTTGTTTACCCTGTGGCGGGCTTCAGCATGAGCTTCAAGCAGAAACTTCAGCCTGTGAGTGTTTCAGCCTTACTGGGTCTCTCACGTCCCCTTGTGTCCTCTTCAAACTCTTCAGCTCTACCTCCCTGTTTGTTTGCCACCAGCTTCCTTTTTCCTTTCCTTCTTCACCCCCACTCTCTTCATCCTCCTTCTCACCCTTCCTTTTTTACTAGCTGTAGCTCCACAGGTGAGCAACATCAGCTTTATCCAGGTAAAGCTGATGCCATGTCACCTTGCTATGACAAGGTCCTGTTTATGGACACTTGTCCCAAACTTGATTTTGCTCTCACAGCATTTTGTATTTGAGTTGAGTGATGGTGTTTTAAGTACAGAATTAGGTGTTGTGCTTATGTTTAGAATGGAATAAGACAGGATTAGGATGCACGGTCTGAATAGTTTAATGTCGTGTTCACTGCGGTTGTCTTTGGATGGAATATACAGGGAAAAGCAAAGACAAGTAACAGGAACAAGTTTATATGTGAAAGATTTAGCATTTTGCATTGTGGCTTTTTTTTCAAAACTGAGAATAAAAGTATATAATAACATAACAACAAAAAAACAACAAAAAACATAAATAATGTCCTAGAAGCAGCTCACAGCAGCAGTTTTATGTATTTCACACTCTCTTTCATGATTTATATGCTGTTCAGTCTTTAAGCTTCACTTGTACTTAACACCTCCGCCGTCTTTTGAATCTAATAAACATGAAAATCTATAAACAGTGAACTCTTCCTTTCATAATTATAAAGTCAGAGTAGCAACAGAGAGCTGTTGCGTGCAAACTAGAGGTGGCAGTTGTTCATTATGAAACAGAGCTGTGGACAACATCAATACCTTAAAATTTTTTGGATGAGTGAACCTCGCTCATGTGTTTACATTCTCATTACTGTGTTGTCTTTTTACATCTGTTCAGCTGCGATGGTCAGTGGCTGATACGCAAAAGAGAGCCGCAGGTTGTTGTGTTAGAGGGATTCAATAAATATTGCAGGGTTTTCCACCTTCACCCCATTTCCAAAACACTGTACGTTGTCTATTTGGTCATAAAAACAGATTTGAGGAGCAAGAGCAGAAGCAAACATCCGTCTGTTGTTACAGGGCATTGCATGCTATAATGGAAAACTATACAGGCTTGGGTTATTCCCAGTGAAGATCTTACTTCCCCCTTTCTTTTTTTCTGTCTTACTTTCTTTCTTTTTTTTAACCAAATATGGCCACGTACACATTTAGTAGCTTTTTTAAATGTAGTACTTTGTCCTTAAGAAGCCATTTACTTGCTGGCCCCTGTTTTAGTCTTAGCTGGGGTAATGGAGAGAAACAGCATTTTTGTTCGGTGGGAGGAGGGGTTCTAAATAGTCAATACCATGCTAAACTTAACTTGTGGTCCCTGTGTGATTTTATTAGAGTGTTTGGTTGTAGAGCCACTGCAGCCACAAGTCCATCTTCTTTATTCATGCTGACTATGACCACGATAATGCAAACTAAAATGCAAATGAGGGTCTAAAAACTGGAGGACTTTGAGGAGATGTAAGGACAACAATGCACTGAGAGCATTTTTTTACTAGTTGTTAATGCAGATATGGATGACAGCAACAGGGCATCAGAAAAATACATCTGTTAAAGAGCGATCACTGTTAAATCAGCCAGCCCAAGTCCTGACATTGTAGTTAACAAGAATTAACTGAAATCACTCCTATGTGGCGTGCAATCAATGACAGCACTTATTCTGGTCCACAATTGACCAGAACTCTGGCAGTTGGGGTCATATGTTCTAGATAAAATGGGGATCACATGGTGAGGCAGACGCAGGTAAGGCTGCTTTAAAAAGAACAGCTAGAGCTGTGACTTAGTGAAAGTGCCTGTGGAGAGAGGACAGAGCTGCACAGGGACCCTGTTAGATCTAGGTGGGAGGTTTTTCTGTAAGAAGGTGATGCAGCAGAGGAGGTGGCCGCTGCACAGCAGGCAGGTAGGGCTGCAGAGGGTTTGGAGGAGCCTTCTCTGCTGCTGTGGTCGCCACCAGGATAAGAACCAGGACATGGAGGCTCTTATTGTCGTACCGGTCAGTGGGATCTTTGTACTCATCACTTAATTCACAAATATCTTACTGTTTTTGCGCTGGTCTGCCTGTTAATGCAAATAGTGGTGGTGGTGGCAACACTGGGTGGAGATTTGCATGTTGGTCTTTTTTTTTTTTTTTGCTTTGCTAAAGGAAGGAGCTGTTTCTGTTCTGCAATAAAAAATTTGCATATTGAGAAACTAAGTGTGTGGACATGTTGGTATTAGAGGGCTGTGATATTTTTTATTCTGCCAAACTTGGTGAGAATTTTTTTGAGGAGGTTGTTACTTACCTTTAGGTGCAGAATGTTATGAAGGAAAGTCTGATGGGCTGTGACACGCAGTGTGTAGTGTGAAGCCACAAAGCGTGAGCAGCACTGATTTATGCATACACATTTTCCCTGCTCAAATTAACAGCTATTTTAATATCAGGATATTTTTAATCTGGATATTTCTTTGTTGCCGCACTTTAAGTGGTAGAACATCCTACATTTTGGTGCCTGGTTTGGTTTAACCTGGACCTTTTTTCTTTTTTTATATCTGTGCATGAAAAGGGAAGTGTTCACATGCAAAGCTTTACCTACAAAGTTGGCGATGTAGTCTGGTATCTGCTCTGATCTAGACCAGCTCCACACGAACCTTAGGCAAGCACTGCTGGTGACAATCAGTTAACATTTCCTGTTTTCTTCAGGTTAAAATGTTTTTGCTGGAAGGCTTTTATTCTGAAGCAGCTCCAGTAAGTGAGTTTGCATACATGCTACATATCAACGTGACAACATGACCGTAACACTGTTCTTTTCTCTTAAAATTCAGCAGAGTTGGTCAACGAAAACACTTTAATATGCACTTCTGTGAATATGCCTATAAGTCATAGTAAGCCACTGCCATTGTTTCAGAAATGAGAACTTAGAGTTGCTCTAATGCGTTTGGGCTGGTTTGTTTTGTATAGGAGATTTAGAAAATACTAAATAGCCACAGCTCTCTGTTTACCAGTGACTTATAAGTGATATAAAAGTGAAAAAGTGGAGGTTAAATTACGGCGCAGGTCATGAATATTAAACCTCATGAAGAATTAAACCTGCTGAAAAATTTTAACTCCTAAAAAATTAAACCTGAAGTTATATTTGGTTAATGGCATTTAAATAATAATGATAATTAGAAGTTATTGATCTACAGGCCAATTACTAAACCTTTCACTGCTGTTTTATTCTTTCTGGATAATGTTAGTCACCTGCTCTCTGTCATCACAGTGTTTGCATTAGTGTCAGAATTTTCCATCTCATAACAGATATGTACATCAATGAATGGAGACACCTGTTATCCTGTTTGAAGTATAGGCTTCATGAAGTAACTTCCTGTGAAGTAAACTTTATGGTTATGTTTCTCACTATCCTGCCTTCATTATTGATAACATGTTCTCCATCTCTTCCCTATGTCGTCAGGTGTTGTCCCTCGGTGCTGACGTGCTGCCAGAGTACAAGCTCCAGGCCCCACGCATCCATAAATGGACCATCCTTCACTACAGCCCCTTCAAAGCGGTGTGGGACTGGGTCATCCTGCTGCTGGTCATCTACACCGCCGTCTTCACGCCATACTCGGCCGCCTTCCTTCTCAACGAGGTGGAGGACGAGCGGAGGAGAACCTGCGGCTACACCTGCAACCCGCTCAACGTGGTGGACCTGGTGGTGGACGTCATGTTCATCGTGGACATCCTCATCAACTTCAGGACCACCTACGTCAACCAAAACGACGAGGTGGTCAGCCACCCGGGACACATCGCGCAGCACTACTTCAAGGGCTGGTTCCTCATCGACATCGTGGCCGCCATCCCCTTCGACCTGCTCATATTCCGCTCTGGGTCAGAGGAGGTGAGACAGAGGATGTCAGCAGCCTCTCAATACTGATTAATTTTTACTGACTAATTTTTCCTCGCCCAATGTTGTCTGACGAAGTGAAAAAGAGTTATTTCACAACAGAAACAAAGGTCAAAGATTGGTTGTTACGTATGACAAATAACATTAGTGATGGTTCGGTTCCATTTAAGTATCACTGTAGATCATGCAGGTGAGAAAAAAAACAAACTTCAAGCAAACGAAAGGGGGGCACACAGGTCGCGGGGGGCATTTTTGTTTTCATGTTATCCAGAAGAGGTTATAAACTTTTAAGACTAAGAGTATTGTTAACAAAAGGCCAGTCTGTGGGTTACTAGTGGCAGGCTTACCAAAATAAGAGCTAAAGAGTTGGCAAACATCTGTTTTATCTCAGTTGGAACAATTAACCTGGATGTGTGGAACAGATCCATTATGGTCATGTTCCTGGAAATATGTGGTTTTTTACGAAACTGACTTAGTCCTGTGAATCGATATTAGTGCCTGTAGGCAGCCGTGGAGGTTACTATATGTTCACTCAGGTGTATTTTGGTACAGATTTAAGAAGCATCCACTTAAATACAGGAGCAACAATTTGGGCTACTTAATTTTTCAGAGGAAAATATTGTACTTTTACTCCACTATATATATATTTTTTTATTAGTTACAAATTTCTTTGCAGATTAAGATCTTAGATAAGTTAGAAACATACTGTATGATCAATATTCAACAAGGAAAAATATGATTAGAAAACATTATTATTATTATACGTCAGGTCACCTCCTATCTTCCTTTATAGCTCTAATTTAAGAAGTTCATTCAGAAATCAAATTCAGTGAGCACTGGAGGTCACGTTCTGATGAAGCCAACAGAAACAAATCTTCTGCAAAGAGCAAAGATACAATTCTGAGGATCCCAAAGTGGACACACCCCTCACCACAGCTGCGCCTTGAGATTCTGTCTGAATATCATGAATTCTGTCATGAATATCACAAATAGGATCAGAGACAAGGGACAACCTTGGCGGAGTCTAACATTCACTGAAAACACATATTCAGTGAATGTACTCTCACAAGGGTAAAGAGCTGGTCCACTGTTCAACGGCCAGGAAGGAATCCGCATTGCTCCTTCTGATTCTTAGGTTCAACAATCGGTCAGAGCCTCCTTTCCAGCACCCTAGAGTAAACAGGCATATCTCATCCACACCTGGGGCCTTGCCGCCAAGGAGCTTCTTGACTGCCTCAGCGAGCTCTGCCGGGGCTATGTATGAGACTTCCCCCGAGTCTTCAGACTCTGCCTCATCCACGTAGGGCATGTGAGCCGGGTTCAGGAGTTCCTCAAAGTATTCTTCCCACCGCCCAACAACATCTCTGGTCCGGGTCTGCAGTTCTCCTCCCCAACTGAACACAGCCTGGGTCAAACCCTGTTTCCCCTTCCTGAGTTGATGAACTTCCTTTTGGCCAAACAAAAGTCCTCCTTCATAGCCTCCCCAAAATCCTCCCACACATTTATTTATATTACTTAAATTTACTTAGGTTTACAATGATATATTGAGGGGGACGACCCTCTGGAAGGAGATTTCTGCCCTGTCCTTTTCCATGTTACAACATTTCAAAAGATCATAGACTGAGAAGAGGTCTCGCCTCCACTCCCTCATAGCCTTAGACTGATGTTGGTGAATCATAACGAACCAATAATAGTTTTATCTTGAAAGAACAAGGCAGTTGCATCTTGTGGGTCGAGTGTGGAAGATACATACTGCACGGACACATTAGGGCAGATCAGGTGTGTAGAATAGACATTGCCACAATGTGATTATAGCTTAATGGACATTTTCAGTATTATGAAATGAAGCAACTTGCTGGAAACCAGTAAAATACAGATTAAAGGTAAATTTGAATGCAGTGCTTGTTCTTGCATTTTCAACACTTTTCACTACAAGTCTGTCTCAGCTTGTCTCTAGCTCTGCCTGGAGACAGCACAGGTAAAAAGTTCAGAAGCCCACATTTAAAAAAAGCAACATTAGTATCCTGTATGAAATTATAACCAGACACCAGATGTATGCTAGTTGTGCTACATTAGTGCAAAAAACTCATTTTAGATGACAGCAGTGTAAACAGGTCAAACTTCACTCATAACAAACTGTCAATGCAGGATTTAATATCAATTATTTATTAGACACACAGGATCAGAAAGAGAGTCCGCACACCTGTTGAGTTGTGGTTTTGCATTATTGTCCAATAATTTGATGGATCCTCTTTTATTTTGATTAATAAAATCCTGCATTAATAATATCCACATTTAATTAATTTCATATCTGCAGCAAAATATTCAGTTCAGGACTCAGTGATTCATAGACTGTGTCACTGGTTTGAGCATTTTTTTACTGGCTGCCACTGACATGAGGTCTGCTCTCTCTCCACCAGCCTCAGACAACTACTCTGATTGGATTACTGAAGACAGCCAGGCTGCTGAGGTTGGTACGAGTGGCCAGGAAGTTGGACCGTTACTCAGAATACGGAGCTGCTGTCCTTTTCCTCCTCATGTGCACCTTCGCCCTCATCGCTCATTGGCTGGCCTGTATCTGGTACGCCATCGGCAACGTGGAGCGCACCGGCTCTGCGCGCATAGGAGCCATGAAGATCGGCTGGCTGGACAACCTGGCCGAACAGATCGGTAAACAGTACAACGACAGCGACGCAGCTTCAGGCCCCTCCATCAAGGACAAGTACGTTACAGCCCTGTACTTCACCTTCAGCAGTCTGACCAGTGTGGGCTTCGGGAACGTCTCACCCAACACCAACCCAGAGAAGATCTTCTCCATCTGTGTCATGCTCATTGGCTGTGAGTAGAGTGGGAGTGAGTCTGAAATCTGAATCCTTTTAGGGTGAGCACTCTCTAGAGCAAATACAATACCTTAAGTTTTAAAGCAGGTATAGTTGTAGTGAATGTGAAAACCTCTGTCAATTCTGATTGTGATGGAACAGCTAATGACCAATATTTCAAAGCTTCAATCTTTACATAGTTGGTGTTTTCACACTAAAGAAACATTCTCTGTTTCCCTAAACTTATCTTTTTCTACAGCTGAAAAACGTGTAAATCTGCATTAACATGGGACATTAAAATGAATGGAATTCTTATATGTATATGATAATTCAGTTTAATTACAGGTGCAATCTTAAAATGAGGAATTTATTTATGAAAACATTATTAGATAGTTGGATTCATTCAAAATAAATATGGCAGGCTTAAGAGACTTTTATGCAGCTTTGCTCAGTGATGATAATGATAACATAACCATCCATTTGCTCTTACATATTATCAGTCTAAAGCAAGTGTGTCAGATTGTGTTTGAAAGAGGATCTTGCTGTTTTTGATCGCTTGTAATATTGACCTTCCCTCAATTTTTCAATTTGTTTTAATGGCATTCATATATACAATTTTGGAATCATCACTTCTTCCCCTCACAAGCTCATATAGTATGAACCATTTGTCCACCAGGAGAGAATTAACCTGCAGTATTTCTGTCCTCTGTCCCTTGCAGCTCTGATGTATGCCAGTATCTTCGGTAATGTGTCAGCCATTATTCAGAGACTGTACTCAGGCACTGCCCGCTACCACACCCAGATGCTGAGGGTCAAAGAGTTCATACGGTTCCACCAGATCCCCGGAGGCCTGAGACAGAGGCTAGAGGAGTACTTCCAACATGCCTGGTCCTACACCAACGGCATCGACATGAATGCTGTAAGTCACAAGGAAATTCATACACGGGTTCACAGGAGGCGCGCTCTCTAGGTTTGGGATGAGGGTGATGGCTAGACAGGCTTTTTTTTTTCTTATTTTTTGTTAAATAGATGTTGAGACAGTTCAGAAAGATTTAGTCTTTGCTGTATGCTTTTATACAAAAATGTTCAATTTTCACATTTTCAGCCCCACCTTTCACCCTTTCTTATCTTTATTTGTCTTTCCCTCCTCCTCCTCTGTCTCCTCCTTTTCTCACATACACATGCAAGTCATGCAATTCTCACCACCCAGCTGGGAGCTGATATACAAACAGGGGAGGGAGGGAGGGAGGGAGGGAGGGAGACAGGCATGACGTGGAGGTAAACAATAGCCATTGCATAGTGATAGTGAAAGCTTCCATGTTGAGTTGATACATGTGTAAGGGGGTATAGCTCAGTGGTAGAGCATTTGACTGCAGATCAAGAGGTCCCCAGTTCAAATCTGGGTGCCCCCTGTCCTAAACACCATGTGGATCTTTTGTCTATATAATCGCAAACTACAACTGCTGTACTATAACGAGAAGAGCTGGTGATGCATGTTTAATTTCTGCATAAAATTCTCTATTTTTTATGCAATGAGCTTTCAAACAGCCTGCCACTATCAGCCTGATTTTTTGGATTTATACATGCTTGTCTGAGGATAAAATGAAACATCAATGGCCTTCAGCTGGGAGGTATAGCTTAGTGGTGAGATCACTGAAGATCAAGGTGGCCCCAGTTCAACCCTGGGTGCCCTCCTTCTATTCAAACATACAAATGAGAGTGTCCACCGGGGATGCTCCATTTGGAGACCCAGTTTTCAGCGATGATGTGCGTCATATCGCTGCTTGGGCTTGGGCTCCAAACAGCACTGGAGCATGACGCAGCCAGAGAGCAGCATTAGCGCCTGCCAATTCAATGTGAGAATAGATAATCACTTGGAGCAGCTGTCCTGTGTGCCCCACCTGCATCAATCTTCTCTCACCCCGCAGGTTCTTTTTTATGCACCTTTCACTTTCATTTGGCATTTTCCATTTTTAGAATAATTGGTATTAAAGCTACAGGAAAAATGGGTGCACAATGAAGGAAGAAAAGCATGGAGAATTATTTAAATTGACCTTATGCCCTCTGTTGCCCTGCAGGTTCTGAAGGGTTTCCCTGAGTGTCTGCAGGCTGACATCTGCCTCCATTTGAACCGCAGCTTGCTGCAGAACTGCAAAGCCTTTCGAGGTGCCAACAAAGGCTGCCTGCGGGCTTTAGCCATGCGATTCAAGACCACCCACGCCCCGCCAGGTGACACTCTGGTCCACAGTGGGGACATTCTCACCGCCCTCTACTTCATTTCCAGAGGCTCCATAGAGATCCTCAGGGACGACGTGGTGGTGGCCATACTGGGTGAGCTACAAGCCACGATGAAGGTCTTACTTTGTCTATTGTTCCACTTTGGATGGAAATCAATGACAGTTATTTGATGAATTAACATATAGTTTATATAAAAAAAATCAATAATAATGACTAACACCCACTGCAAATAATCATGAAAAACTGTACAATGCAGAAAAAGGAGGTAAATCTTTGCATCTGTGAATCTGAAACCACTAAAAGTTGCTATACTAACATTTAACTGACATTTTGTGATTTTTCTTTTGTAACCTTTTCTGTCTGTTCGTTCTGTCATCCTGTTGTCTCTTTCCCACAAAGCCAGAGCCACAACTCTTGCCCTTTACACACACACACACACACACACACGCACACATGCACACACGCACACACGCACACACACTTCTCTATGTGTTGTGTTGCCAGAGGTGTTTGGGCACAGCTCCACTTCCATTCCACAGCGGCATTGATCATCAATAGGGCCAGCACTCAGAGCCAGGCTGTATAGGTCATTTTTTTTTCAGCTGTGTTTGAGAGGACCATTAATGTGCAGCGCTGGTGAGGATCTGTGTCGCTGCAGTGCTTTGTTTTTCATTTGTTTTGGATGAGATTCATCCATCAGATTGTTGTTAGTAAATTGTTTTCACTATTATTTGCAGTGGCTGACTCACTTGGCCCAACATCTATTGATTAACTTTTAGCCATCCCCCATAATTCATTTTTCTTTTTCCTGTGGTTTCTCCAGGAAAGAATGACATCTTCGGTGAGCCCATCAGTCTGTACGGAAGACCAGGGAAGTCCAGCGCTGACGTCCGGGCTTTGACCTACTGCGACCTTCACAAGATCCTGAGAGACGACCTGCTGGAAGTGTTGGACATGTATCCCGACTTTTCGGACATGTTCTGGAACAATTTGGAGATCACCTTCATCCTGAGAGATGTGAGTGCCACCAGAGGGCGCTTTTACACATTGCATTTAAAACATCATCCTAACTTTTTCCATAATCAGTGTTTGTTTGTCTTAAGGCCTAAGAAAACATTTTTTAACCAGTTATCTCACATTGGAAATTCTTTAGGAAGTTACAAATTAAGACAATTTAAATGTACATACGGTATATTTATATGTTTAGTATTATAATATATGATATATAATATTTAGCACAGTACATATGCAGTATTTTGTATACATTCAAGATTTCTCACCAAACCTTCAGTATGTATCCCTCAGGCCTTACAAACACACTGAATTCATTTCCTACCTCATAAATCATTCGTAACGTCGCTTTTAAAATGTCTGAAAACATATATTTTTCCCTCACTGCCTTTTTCTTCTGCTCTTAAACTAGTACATAGCTGCCTACCAAATGTCTCTCGCCTTGCTGCACACACCACAAGGGATAAAAAAAAATTACAATGTAAAGAATTGATTTAGATTGTCTCATCTGATTTCCATCCGTAGATTTTATGTTATACATACTTCTGCATGTTGGTGTGATCTTCTCATTTGATCCACAGCAAATACTTCTATAGAATTATGAAATTCTAGAATAGATTTCAGTCACCATTATACCAACTTTAAAGGATAAGTCTAGTAATATTCTATATTTTTCTTGCTGTGAACAAACTTTATTTTCAGTCCTCATGTTGTAAATACGAGGGTGAATATAGATTAATCTGCCACTCAAATAATTTCAGTGAGACTCAGTATTTTGTCCTGATGAGTGACATTTGTAGAAATTCTTCTTCGTAACAGTGCGATTAGATTTATAATAATAGATTTATAATATATAATTGTATTTGCCAGTCCAAGAATGGATATTTCCTTTAAGCATGAGAACTGGAGTGTATTTTTGAATTACTGACGCTGATATGTATCAGGCAGATAGAATAAACCAGCCAACCCCGAGCAGGGACTCTGAGTGTGGCTACCGCCGGACGAGGCATCGGAGAAGCTCCCTGCGGCGTCGCAACCGGCCAGGTGAGTGAGGGGCAGGGCTTAAGTCGGTAAACACATTTCCATGTGTTTCTGTTGGATGTCTAATCTCAGTATATTGTTTTCCCGGCTGTCCTGTGACTCCGTCTGTGCAGATGGGATGGACCGTGAGGACTCTTACCCCGATCAGTCCTGTCCAATGGCAAACCACCACCGGGCCACGATGGCGGGATCCCACTGGGAAGATCTCTGCAGCAGCGCTAGTATCTGTTCACAGTCGAGTGATGAGGAGATGAAGCCCATGGGACACAGCAAAGGGGAGCTATACCCCCCCGGAGGTGACACCAGAGACTACCCCCCAGCAGTGGTCAACATCCTGCCTCACAGTGGACCCTCAGCTGGGATGGGACCACCTGTTGACCTTGGAGGACCGCCATTCTCAGGTAAAGACTTTACATACAATCCTTTCATCCGTCATGTCTGGACAGTCTCCGCTAGGCTCAATGGAGCATTAAATCTTTTCAAATCACAACTCCATCTCTGCCCTTTACAGAGTTTGTACTTCAGATTCTTTACCTGCCAAATACGGTTTACTAGGCTGCATTTTTTCCAACACATCATGTGTTTAATTAAACAAGAGAAGATTTAATAAACTCCCAAATTTAATGTAAAAATCTGAGCTACTCTTTTTGAATACAGTGGTCACATGTAAATTCCATTTGATGACACAAAGGAGTGAAATTAAGAGGAAGCACTCGTGAGTTCAGTCTTCTTCCTTAATCTCTTTGAATCATTGTGAGGTTTGGGGTCTGATTTGCGATGGGTAGAGTTTTAGTTGAGTCATCAAACCTTGGTGCAACAAGGTCACAGGATTTAACTTCAAGTCCTGAGTCCAAATGTAAATCAAATATAAATGCAAATAAAAACTAAACTGAAAACGTAACAAACCTAATCTGAAAATTAAACTAAAAGAACACAAAAGTCATTGTTTACATTTATGAGAATGTAAGTATTTTTACAGGTTCATTTTGAAATGGCTGCAAGCTGAAGTTAAGTGTACTAGAAATTAAGAGATATAAATAGGATACAGTTTGTATTACACATATAAAAATATCCGTTCTGTCACCCTTCAAAATCCGGCCCTACTAGCAATAGTAGAACTAGAACTGAACCAAAAGAAAAAAAACATTTGCAAAAACTAACTAACTAAACCAAATTTAGAATAAAAATGAGAAACTATATTAATATAAAAACTAAACTAGTACTGAACTACTGTCCAGTATATTTCATGATTTTCTTGAATCACTGAAAATAAATGTTTCAGAAATTAAATAAGGCTTGCTGTCCTTCTGCACAGCAGCAGCACCTATCAGCATGTCAGGCCTGTATGGATACTGGCCAGGCCGCAGAGCCAGCCAGTTCTCAGAGAGCCAGAGGCGGGCGTCATCAGTGAGGGCCAGTTTCCACCCATCACCGTGCGCTGAGGACCGGCCCAGCGAGCTGGAGTCCAGACTGGAGCTGCTGCAGTCCCAGTTAAACCGGTGAGTCAGTTTTATCTTTCAGTATTGAAGAGTTAAATTAAAAGAGGGGGCACCCGGATTTGAACCGGGGACCTCTTGATCTGCAGTCAAATGCTCTACCACTGAGCTATACCCCCTTACAATTGTGTTTATTCAACATGGAAGCTTTCGTTATCACTGTGCAATGGCTATTGTTTACCTCCACGTCATGCCTGTCTCCCTCCCTCCCTCCCTCCCCTGGTTGTATATCAGCTCCCAGCTGGGTGGTGAGAACTGCATGATTTGCGTGTGAATGAGAGAAAAGGAGGAGACAGAGGAGGAGGAGGGAAAGACAAATAAAGATAAGAGCGTGGGGGGGGCTGAAAATGTAGGAAGATTATCTGTAAAGTCAAATGTACTTCCTTTAACTGCCTGGCTGCTTATATGTGCGCAAGAGAGAAAGAGAGAGATACTATAGAGAGAGCAAGAGAGAAGCCTAGTGGACATTTTTGAAAGAGCAGATGACTTTTTATAAAAACATTATGAAGCGCTCCATCCATCCTTAAAACAGAATTAAAAACAGTTTCAATTGTGTGTTTTCTCATCATGAAGATAAATTCCTGATGTCTCCCTTCACCCTTTGCCAGGCTGGAGACCCGTATGACAGCAGATATCAACGTGATCCTGCAGCTCCTCCAGAGGCAGATGGCCCCGGTGCCTCCAGCCTACAGCGCCGTGTCCCCGAGCCCTCATCCGCCTCACCCCACCACCTTGTACAGCACAGGAGCACCCACAATTCATACTGTCCCCCCAGTACAGCCAGCACAGATCGACAGCACTGCCTCACTGCTACAGGTGTTGTGTTTGAGTATACACACATACAGTTATCACAAGTATGCTGCTCGGTACTCATGGCTTTTTGGGCCCCTATGCCACTAATTCCAGTAACATCTATTTTATGATTAACATATAAATTGTGAGTGTAAATCAGTGAAAATCAAGTTGAAACAAGTTGAGGTGAGACAATTAATTGAGACAATCGAACACAAATGAGCACATGTGACAACAGGCCTGTAAATCTTCAAAAATGTGTTGAAATAGTTTTAACTGTCAAGAATGAATTTCTCTGGTGGTAAAAAATGTGATAATGGATCGAGGAATAACTTAAATGTCAGTGGAGCATTTTCCTTCTAAGAACAAAAGACAATTTTTTTTCCCCACACTTTTTTAACAGTTTGTCAATGAATTCATAATAATCAGTGTCTTATATTTTCTGTTCTTAGAAAAAGATCACACATGACATTTAAAAGATATAGACATGGACATTAAAAGTTGTGTTCCTTCTTTAATTCTGCACTAACTGGGGAATTATCTTTCAAAATCTTATGACTCCTTACTGGAGCATCATAACATTTCTGAATACATTTAAAATGATACTCTGACAACAGTGGTTCCCAACATGGGGGCCGCAAAGGTATTGCAAGTGGGCCGACAAATCATTTGCAAAACAGTAAAATTTTGGTGAAAAATTTAAAAAATGTAATGTAATAAAAAAATTTGAAATTAAATTTTCAAAAATTAAATATAAATCATGTTTTCAAATAAAATGATCTCTAAAAACATTCAACATATTCACTTTTTTAATTTTTATCATGGTGTGCTTTGTCAAGTCCCTACATATGCAGTATCTAGTCCTGCCTGAATGAATCCCCCTTTTGTCCTTCCAGAGTCCAGACTCTGACTTCAAGCACAAATCCAAGGACTCCCTGTCCAGCGGGATCCACCTCACTGTGGCCTCTGATGACACCATGTCAATGTCACCAGAGGCGGACCCACCACATCTGCCCTCTGTGAACCTCACCCCTCCTCAGTTGTCAGTGGTCCAAGAGCCTCCTGGACTGTTATGTGGCAGCCAGCGCTTCCCCTCCCTCCCTGAGCACCTGGAGACCTCCACAGAAATGCAGGAGATCCAGAGGCACGTCTCCGACCCTGTCTTGCCAGGCAGCTAGAATACCAGTCACCACCACCCAAAAGCCAGGTGCTTTTGGACGGGACGGCCATATGTTACCGAGATTGTTACTTCCTTCTCCCTCCCTTTAAAATCTCCTCTGTCCCGTTGAGATGCTGCTGAATGGCGTGGGAGGCTCCGCGGGAACCGAGGGTTCAGAGTGCCTCCTGTTTCTTACAGACTCAACGGTGCCCTCACAGGCTGCTGTGGTTTTGTGCTCCAGCATCCCTTCACCCCTGAGGTCCTGTGCAATGAAGAGATCACTCCATCCAGCTGGGCGGGAAAATTGTGAAATTGTGAAACATGAGTTGAGAGCAAGCACACAGACACATACATGCGTCAAGGAGTCGACTGTGTTTCCTCGAAGAGAGGTGAAACGCCAAGGACTACTAATATGTTTCACGTGTGAAGAATTATCTGCATTCACTTTGTATAAGAATTGCACATTTAGAGTGTAGAAAAATTTTAATCATTTATTTGGGACTGAAATTATTTTCATAATATTAGAGATGTATTGGTTACATTAAGAGCCATACGTCAAGTAAATGTCATAACTATGAGTGTAAAAAGTTATAGATTCCCTGTTGTTTTGGTGTATGTTGAAAAAAAATATCAAAAGGCAAACCGTAACTGTCTGGCACACTGTGAAGGAAGGTTGCTCAAGGTTCATGGCAGTGTTGGGAAAAAAAATGACAAGTGAAGTGTAATTTTCATCTCATATTTCATGTTCTGACATTTTGACATGAATCAACAGTGCTGGTTAAGTGTGATATTGGATCATGAGAAGGTATTTACAACGTACACAATCAAGCAGAGCAGAAAAACCTCATAGTTTCTTGTACATGTACACGTAGCTCTTAGAGTTTTGTTTTGATCACGGCTGCTTTGCTTGGTTTCCCCGTTTCTTTTTCTGTTCAAATGTGTCAACTGTTTCTGTGGCATGGTCACATGGTTTCATAATGTACCAGATGTGTTTATCTGAAAGTGCCAATATTAGGGGAGTTGTTCTCCTGTTTCGTCTTGACTCACAGTGGGTAGGCCGTGACATTTAAAACTGCTGAAGGTTGTGGATGGTAACTGTCAGTCCCACACACAGACACAGAGACGATGTCTCGAGGCGTCCTACGTTAACATGATTTCACAGTTCCAACCATGAGGTGAATGTAATGCCTTTTAAGCATTTACAATTATATATATATATATATAATGTTTCTTGAAGCACAAATTCCTGTTATTTATCTTTTTTAGATTAAAGACACTGCAGACTTACACTGGAAATCCAAACTGGTTTTATTTTCCAAATGTTGACTCTTACACAACATGTAATGTAACATAAAATGTAATGTCACATAAAGTGCAGAGGAAACACTGAAGGACTGATGGATGACTGAGGATGCATTCAGTGACAGACCTGCAGAGTTAGACCAGGACTGGTTGTGATGCCTGAAGCAGCAGCTGCATTTAATTCAAGTAGACAAACGAGCATTCATCACATGGTGCATTATTTACTGAAGATGTCATAGATGAGGTAAGTACCAGTCTGAGGTGCTATACTTGTGTATGTAAATTTGATGTTGATGTTGTAGAGGTAAATACACTCACCGAGTACTTTATTAGGAACACCTGTGCACCTCTTTATTCATGCATTCATCCAATCAGCCAATCATGTGGCAGCAGTGCAGAGCATGGCATGCAGATACAGGTGAGGAGCTTTAGTTCATGTTCACAGAAAACATCAGAACGAGAGAAAGAATGTTATCTGAGTGAGTTTGACCGTGGCTTGATTGTTGGTGCCAGATGGGCTGGTTTTTGGTTTTTCCTGAAACTGCTGATCTCCTGGGATTTTCATGCACAACAGTCTCTAGAGTTTTTACTTAGAATGGTACAAAAACAAAAAGTGGACAGTTGAAGACTGGAGAAATGTAGCCTGGTCTGATGAAGCTCAGTTTCTGCTGAGACACGCAGATAGTAGAGCCAGAGTTTGGCACCAGCAGCATGACGCCACGGACCCAACCTGCCTTGTGTCAACAGTCCAGGCGGGTGGTGGTGGTGGTGGTGGTGGTGTAATGTAATGGTGTGGGGGATGTTTTCTTTCTTGTCACACTTTGGGTCCTTAACACCAATCAGTTATGGTTTGAATGCATTTCTATCTTGAGTGTTGCTGCTGCGCATGTGCCACGATTTACTGGTTGACAATGACAGTGTTACTGATTTACGTCACGGGTCTCCCTAGTAGAACACCTTAAACATGTGGTCGAACAGGAGATTGGCAGCATGAACAAATCTGCAGAAATGTGATGCAATCATGTGGACATGGAGCAGAATCTGAGGAATGCTTCCAACATCTTTTGCCACGGAGAGTTGAGAGTATTTTAAGAGCAAAGGGAGGAATGAGCCGGTATTTGTATTAATAGTGTCTCATAAAGTGCGCAGTGAGTGTATTGTATTTTTTTACTCCATTTAATTTAAGTTATCTGTCAAACTTCTGCTGAACACATACAATAAGAATTTTTTTTTTTTTTTTTAATTTAAATTTACCAACAGGAGAACTTAAAACTAGGCACACCTTAATTGGATATAATTCAATAATGAGTGGAGATGATACTTCCAGGATCTTTTGCTAATAGTAGGCCACTCATACACATTTACTTAAGTCAAATTTTCAATGCAGGACTTGTGAACTTGTGAGGGAATATTTTACGTGGTTGCTTTTATCTACAGTGATTTTCAGTTTGCATTTCATTCAGCCAATCAGACACTGATGGCTGTGCAAGGTGCCCGACTATTGGGAGCAATTTAGGGCTCTGAAGATGCAGTTATCAGTGTAGACAGAATAGATAAGAAGGGTCAGTCCTTTAAATGAGCAGAGGTGGTACATTTACTCTAGTACTGTCCTTAAGTACAATTTTGAGGTACTTGTACTTTACATGAGTGTTTCCACTTTGTGCTACTTTCTACTTTTACTTCACTAAAATCCAGAGTAAAATTGAGATACACATTAAAATTCTATATATATTTTTTTTTTTTTTTAGCTTGGGACTCCATACAAAAAAAGAAGTGTATTGTCACTAAACGTCTTAGATGACTCATTCAATTAACTGTTCGAAGCCAAAGAACTTTATATTATTATTTAAAAAAAAAAAAAAAAAAAAAGATTAGAGAATATTCCAAAAAGTGAATTCAAATTTGTGTAGCAGAACTGTTTTCTTCTTTCCCCTCCCATTAATCATCTCACAGCTCAGTGGTGAAGCATTTGACTGCAGATCAAGAGATCTCATGTATAAATCCAGGTGTCCTGTTTTTATATTTATCCTTTGGTCACATAAAGGTGACAATACTGTTAACTCCCAACATTAGAGGAACTTTAACCCACTTGTATCTTCACAAAATCAAGCAATAACAAGTGTGTTCCTAAGACATGGAGGAATACAATTTATTAGAGCAAATTCAATAATAAACTTTATGAAAAAAGCTACAACATGAACACTTGGCTTACCAACATTGTAGGTTGATATATTTATATGTATGTACATTTTGCCTTGTAATGGCATGCTACAAGGACATGACCCTTTAATTATTGAAAACAGGTAAAAGAGAGGCAGACACAGACACAGTCAGAAAGTTGTTTCACTCTCTTCTCATTTCACAACTCACTCTAACACAAAGAAAAAAAACTCAGCTTTCCAAGCACAATCTTCTACAAATAAAAAGAAGAAGAAGAGAATAATTAGGGAGCTAAAAGGCTGAACAACATTGCTCTGGTAGGTTCTCAGTGTTGCTGTACACGGCTGCCTCACAGCATCAACAGCCAAACTTAAACACGCTACATGATGACAGACAGCACAGCAGTGACGATATGAAGCCCTCTCAGGTTATTTTACAATTTTTAAAAGTTGCACAGGTCACATTTTGAGCCTGAATACAATTATTTGGAGAGAGGAAACTGGACACACACCCATTTAAAAATTCAAATTGCCACAGGAGTAAACAAGACTGTAATATACTGATCTTTCAATCAGCAATAATATGGTATGAGTCCACAAGAAGGCTACGACAAATTCTGACATATCAGAGAGGTCATCGTCTGCCACCTAAAGCAGTTTGTATCAACCTTTACAAATCAAACAGATGAAACACCTAAACCCTTCATGATAATCTCACATCTGGCTGAAATCACACCAAGTATAAAAATCTGATTTTCAAAGACAACAGCTCAGAGTTCGAAGCTTCCTATAGCTGCTGTGCAGATGAACACTACCTTGTGAGCAAAATAAATAAGAGCTGAAACACGTTTAATAGAAGAAGAAGAATGGAGTAAAGACATGGAAGAAAATGTAAACCAGGTTATTGTGGAGTAGGTGTGTGTGATACTCCAAACACGTTCAGACAGTTCACTCGTGACCTCATCCTCGTCTTGAAAGCAGTGGGATGAGGGGGAAAAAAATTAAGTCCAAATCTGAAACAACAACACTCCTTCTCCTCTTCATCCAAGTGTCCATAGCTTTAGACACGCAGGATCTCCAGGCAGTTATTGTAGCAGATGGCGATCCAGTCCGGCTGTGTGGACGCCCACTGCACATTGTTAATCTCCCCTTCAGCGGTGTAGGCCAGGATGGGATCTTCAATGGCCCGTGGCATCTGCTGGATGTCCCATATCAGCGCCTGGTGGTCGTCGGCTGAGGGGGAAAAAGACACAGAGACACACAGTGACCGTTACGAGAAATATTTGAGAATGGAGGAGCAGGTAACGTGGGAAAAACAGTTCATCAGACATGGAAATGCCTGCCTTTACTTCAGACCTCTGGGGGAAAAAAACAATCAGCTTTCTCAATCATTTGAATGAGGCCGATCTGCTGACACAGAGGAGGTGTCACACGGATGGATGCAGCAGAAAATGTAGGCTTGTCTGGCAAATAGTTTGACTCAACTTTTGCCACACTGTCATTTTATTATCACATAGATCTGGCAATACTCATTGGAAAAGGTGTTAGATTCGTGCTGCATTTGCCAATGAAATACATACAATCAACATTCCAGGTTGATGGACTCATTCATCTGATGGTCCACCTGGACTTCCTGGATTGTATTTTACATCTCACCGGTCCAGCACCTAAAGCAACATGCCCCCCACCAACGCAGCCTCTTGCTGTCGGTCTGAACATCTCCTTACCTGCAGTGCAGATGTGACATGAGGAGTGGGGGGCCCAGGCGATGCCATTAACACAGGCGCGATGGTTGTTCAGCCGAGCCACTGGTGTGCAAGGTACACGTACATCCAGGATGACGACCTGTTACAGAGATATTAATGATAGATTGAGACAGAAAGTTATTACATCATCTTCCTCTAGTGAACAGATTTTGCCCAGCTTTCATGGACTTGTAGATGTTCAAATTTCCATTTTTTGAGTGCTGAGGACAATGTTTACATGTGTTAATTAAAACAGATTTAATTGGTCAACAAGATTAATACCAGTGAGAATATTTTGTCAAGAGTCAAGAATGAACTTTCACTCCCAACTTCTAAGCCAACATGAACAAGAAGGGCTAAAAAAAAAAGAAAAGAAAATTTAAACATCTCCAATTCCTTGAAAATTGGGAAACTCAATTTGCTGAGGAAGAATGTGTGATTAGATCAAAAGCTGCGACAGCTACTTGAGGTGAGATTGTTTTGTAGATTAATGTTGGAAATTAACAAAAACAGAAGAAACATTCAATTCTCATTATTTACAACGAATAATAAAGTGTCTATTAAATTCACATGGTACTGTAAAGGGTTTTCAGTAATACATGTCAACTCAAACCACTTCATGGATACATAGAGTTGAAACCTGCCATTGGCTTTCCAGAGTCTCAATATTAATACAAAAAGCTGCAGAGAGAAAAGGCTACTGGCTGGAAGGAATCCACAGCAAACTGACCTCCATGCCGTCCATGGCCATTGTGGCCAGGTAATTAGGGTCCTGCTTGTTCCAGCAGAGGCGGAGCAGCGGGTGGTGCTGCGGGTCTTCATAGATGATTGTGCTGTGTTCCAGGTGCCGGAGGTCAAACATGCGGACGGACCCATCAGCTCCCACAGAGGCAAACATATCTCTACCACCTCCTGCACGGCTGAATGCAATGTCATACACCTGTAAAGACACATTAATACATTAAATTAAATATTCTCTCAGACTGTGTGCACAACTATAGAGGGTGTGATTCTGCAGAGCAGACGCAAAGAGACCTCTTTGTCATGAGCGATCAGCTGGGTTTTCACATGTCCAGAGACCAGGTTAACTCGTCCTAGCACCTGACCGGTCTCCAGCCCCCAGATAGTGCAGGTTGTGTCAATGCTGGAAGTTCCTGCAAAAAGAACCAACACCATAGAAACTCAAACTTCACACATGAAGGAACAACTAAGTCCAATTTATAGCTTTCTTATTATGAGCCATATTGTGTATTTCCTACCCAGCAGATTGGGATCAACTTCATTCCAGTCAAAGGAGGTGAGGGGCGCACAGAAGTCTGAGTTCTTGTTGTTGTTCAGCAAACATTCAAGACGTGTTTCTGTGTCGCTGACCTGCAAGACAAATGCAAAGGAATTTGGCAGTGAGCAGACTTCCATACTCAAGCCAATGTGACCATGTCACTGCTGCCAGCTGGCAAGACTGAAGCAGTAAACAAATTAAACTTATACCCAAACCACTGACTACTTCATGTTTAGACAACTACTGAGTATGGCAGATAATTGACAGATTTTTTTGTCTCTTGAAACTGTAGCTCACAGGGACACAAAAGAAAGAATTTGGAATATTTTATTCATCTATTTTTAGTTGTTGCCAAAAAAAATCCCATGAGAAGGCCAAAGCCAACACAGTCTTAGTCTCTCTCCATATTTTGTGAGTTTCCTACCCTGTGAGTCTGAAGACATCAACCTATAACAATGTGTTACATATATAGGGTTCAGTTTTTTCAAGGTTCAGAAAATTCCTGAAACAGCTGGGCACTATAGTTGTTAGCAAATTTTACTTACTTTGAAAAAAGGTTACACAATGCATTTAGTGGGGAAAATTTTCAGCAGCTGGATGGTGTATGGGAGAATAAATCAAAATGAATTACAGTGCCCATGTTCAAGGTAATGAAGGATTGTGTGCAATGTCGTGCTTTAAATAGGTTTTGAAAAAACTGGAGGTCTGTTGCACACAGGCAGCTTTAGCTATACACACAATACTGTTTAGTAGGGTCAGCATCAGTACGTGTTGGGGCCAGTCTTTGTGTGGATTGATGAACATAAGTGAACACATATGAGCAGATATCCTACCCTCCAAATGCGCAGGTAGTCTCCACTGGTGGCCAGCAGGTCCGGGTAAACCCCCTTGGTGTCAGGGATCCACATGATCTTGGTGGTGGGGTAAGGGTGATCAAATGTGTTCCTGCAGACAAACTCTGAGCTCTCCTCCTCCAGACCCACCAGCTGAACCTGTACAGCAGCAAACACATAACCTGTTATTTCCACACTGCCCAACTCACTGTTTACAGTGCAACATGGACTGGAAACATCATGAGCTATATATGGTGTTATTACGTGATTTGTAATAACATACAAAGCATGCCTGCTGTATATTTGCACAGGAATACTTTTGTACTTGAGCGTTATTGGAGGATGAAAACAAAACTGTGATTTGATGCTGCGCAGGACGACTAGCATTAGCATTAGCTCGCTAACGTTACCATATTTAGCCTTGGCTAATAAATAGCCACAGCCACACACCACGCACCTTGTTGTTGTATTCCTCCACAAAGCTCCCAAGTGCCAGCCGAAAGCGTTTGTCGGGACGGACGCTCCAGTTCATCGCATAAACCGTCCATGGCGCCTCGTATTTGTAGATTTCTTTTCTTTTGCCGTGAAGCGACATCCTCCCGAGCTGCAGCTAGCACGCTAGCGTTGGCTAACTACGAAATAAGTAGACTTAGAAGCAAACTATTACCAGTTCCTTTAACTTACGAGGACAAATGTCAGCATGGGTGGTGATGAAGCTCATTTAATTAAGCAAATCTTGTTTAAGAGCAAGATTTCTCACCACTTTACTTAACAAAGAGTAGCATTACTCCGTTACGACCTAACGAACTGTCAAGGTAAACAGAATTCAAGAGACTTCCGGTTATTTTTAAAAAAAATAAAATCACATTTTCCTAAAAGTACGTTCCTATTTTAAAATGTATGCAGTCTAAACAAATCGATAATAATAATAATAATAATAATAATAATAATAATAATAATAATAATAATAATAATAATAAAGAAATATGTGTCTATAACATTCATAAATCCAGATTACTAGTAATCCAGTAATCTGGATTTATGAATGTTGATTTATGAATGTTGAATTATGAATGTTGAAGTTCAGACGTTTCTAATAATTCTGTCCGTAAAACAAGAGCACAATCAAATTTCCAGATGACTACTGCCCGAAATGTGTAGGTGATAATAACCTTTTTTAATAATAGGACTAAAAACACAACTCATAGGATACGTTTATCCAGTGCCCATCTTTGAAGCTACAGAGTTTATGTTTTATGTTTAAAAGTGAATTATCACCTATTGTGAAAGCAGTGAAACTTTCACAACCAACAATCTCGTTCTTGTTGCAAACCAGGACACCACATGAATAGTCGTCTTAAAGGCGCAATGATATCAACACAATTACCTACTGTAAAACATGTTATTAAGTGTTATTAAATCTGGTTTAACACTAGGTGTTGTTATGAGTACATTATCATGTGTGCTTTTGCCCTCCAGTGGTCACAGTGCGAAACTCATCTTTTGTGTAGTTTGCGTTTTATTTTGAATACTTGAACCGGAAAAATACTATGCCATCATGTCTAACTTGACCAACAGTTATAGTTACTCACTGTGACCACTAGAGGGAAGAAATCATCATGTTTATACAATAAACCCACCTTTTTACAGAAAGTTGGAAACTTTCTACAGAACTTTTTCTCTATTATTTTATCTCTGTTTAGTTTAATGACGCAGAACCCTATTTCTACGATTGTAAGGTTATAATCAATATCAAATAATGACAGAAACAAATCGATGCAAAATAAGGACTGTTAACTAAACAACCCCCTCGTTACATCATACCATTTCTGAACATTCATTTATTAATCTTTACTGCGTTACAAATCAATCATGCATTATAGAAATCATTTAATCTTGTAAATCCTCTGACACTTATTTTTTGTAAATTGAAGTGTTAATTGAACCTTTTGACTGAGTGTGAGTGAACTATTTATAATATAAGCATGGGCATGTACTGTAGGTATACGTTTGAATAATAATGCAAACGTACATAGTGACATATTAAAATATATGCGAGCGAAATGTGTAATATAAACATACTATACAGTGAAACTGAAGAAAATATTTTTTTTTATAATATTTTATAATATTTTTTATATTGTAACGTAATATAAAAGTGAAACATTAACTATTATTTTTTTCGTTGTAATACCCACCATCATGTCATTGTGTATTTTTTTTATTATGTGCTATTATTACTTTACTTGTCCTCTTAATTTAAGTTGAATATTATACATTTTCCTCTGTATTTGTGGCTCTCATATACTCCGTTTTTAAGTATCCTAAGTAGCGTCATATTTTAAGATGTCTGTTTGAACTTTGGTATACATTAAGTTTATTAAAATGTTTTTAAAAATAATTATTTAAGACGACAAATGGTTTACACATATCAACGCTATATTTTTAAAATAAAAAAAATCATACAAATATTCATAATGCTGTTTTAAAATGATCGCAATTATAGTTACGTACTGTAACTACTGGGGGGCAGCGAAATCTCATAATCACCATGATAATCACACGTTTGACAACCGTAAAAGCAGACAAAATTAGTATAAAAGTATTTCCGGTGAAAAACATTAAAAATAAAACTTTTAAGTCAAGATGGAGTGAGGCAGCGAGGCTGTGGTCACGTGATCTATGCTGTGTAGAATGGAGACGTCGATTCCTGTTGACGCGATGCTTTTACTTTGAAAGGTCGATCCTGTGTCGAGTAGTCTTCTGTTTAAGGACAGTTCAGGTCACTTCAGCTCAACCAGCGTTACATTTATTGTCTGTATTTTGTCAAGGTAAGTGGTTACATTAATTTTGCTCATCTTTTTGGTTTTTAAAATGTTCCACTTTCCGAGTTGTGTTAAAGAGAAAACAGGCTGCCTTCCGTTCAGGCTCATAGGTTGGTTGCTGGCAACAAGGTGCCATGCTAGTTAGCCACCGTTAGCATGCTAATGCCAGATTTGCTAAACAGCTAATAATATAGTGAGTGAGTGCTGGGGGATGGGTCGGACAGTGTGATATGATTACGGCTTGTGGTTTAATCCTATATTAGTCTTTAGGTAAGTATACAGTGTTAGTTTTGGCTGAAGTTCCACGAAAGAAACGCAGTAATCCAAACGTGTCGCAAAGGTTGGCTCGTTGGCTAAAGTTATTTGTGCTAGCGGCAGGTTTCTAGTTGGATATTTACCGGATTCAACCACATACGGTACGGCTACTTTAGTCTGAGCTTAACCCGTACGTAGCCCCAGCAGTGCCACACTATGTCACCAAATGCTTGATTTTGGTTTGTTGTAGATTTATCATGTTTAACCACAATGACAAAGTGACAACGCTGGAAATTACTTTTCATTCAAACAACGTTAAGACGTTTCACTGTACTGTCACACTAGAGCTCCTTTTATTCCTTAGTCATTGTTTTCTACTTCGTTTCGGTCCACAGAGATTTTCGTGTCTTTAGGGATTTATCACGTGAATACCCACTGTGTGAGCAGGGACTGGTGGGTTACTGTATTAGCGACCAGTTTAACCTGGACTCACAGTTTAACTGTTACTCCCAGGGGGCCAGTTTGTTAACTGTTTTACAAGGTACCTTGAAGTGATGAAATTATCACTGCACTTCATAGGCCTATATCCTTCAGAGTTCTCAAAGTCACTGTAATGTTAAGGCAATCCTTAAGGCAAGTTGCAACATATACTATAGTTGACAAATTTCTGGTTTGACTTCTTCACCTTTGACTTCCTATTTTTGAAAGGATTTGTCAGAAGTTTTCCCGACTATTGTCTACTATTTGTAATGTGCATGTTAGACTATTGTGTTTGACCTTCCCTGTCACCCTTTAAGCCACCCTTATTTTCATGTTTTCCAGTCTTCTGCATCAACACTTTATCACTCTGCTTTTCCCCATTCATGCAGGTCCCACCATGCGAAGTGCGTATCTCCTCCTGATACCTGCACTGCTGCTCTTCCTGGCCTTTCCTGTCTCCAGGGGGCGTTATAATGATGACTTTGATGATGGTGAGGACCTAGCAGACTTCGATGACAATGATTTTGCTGAGTTTGAGGACATGAATGATGATCCAGCAGCTGAGACGGAAACTGCCCCTCCACCTCGTGTCTCACAGTCCTCGCAGCCTGATGAGGATGAAGATGAAGATGAAGCTACTGTGGAGCTGGAGGATGGCCAAGATGGTTTTGATGACTCAGAGACACAGGTACATTGCCTTTCCGTCACTGTTTGCATCTTAATTTTGAGCACTATTTATGGCATTTAACTAATTTATAAAGAATCTGTGGCAAAGCTAATTCAATTAAATTTTTTCAAAGGATCAAGACATGTACAGCAAATATGACCAGGAGGAGTTTGAAGGGATTGGAGACATGGAGAAGCCAAGCCACTCCATGAAGGACCCCCTCATAATTCACACGGTGAAGCAGGCTTATTGCTAAAATCTTTCACACGTTGTCTGCTGCTGAGAGGGATCTGCCTGTTGGTTCGATAGGATTCATGTAACTTAAGCCCCTTTTCCACAGGTCAAAAAACCTGCTAAGACCCGCTAACACCAGGCTTCTGTGAGCAATGGGAAAGGGTACCATCATGAACGCTGATGGTACCCTTTCCCATTGCTCACAGAAGCCTGGTGTTAGCGGGTCAAACTTATTAGTTCTGGCTCCGACCGACTGCCCGTGTTAAAGGGGTCAATCGGTTTTAATTAGCGAGTTTACCCACTTTTAAATAACCTGCTTATACCCATTAATTTTGATGGAATAATGGTATTACATTAACTGTTGCCATGGAAGTTCAACAGTGGCAACACTGAAACTGTAGCCTTCCACAACTGACTGATACTGATAGCCACCTACTGTTTCTCTGCAGGTTCCTGCACATCTGCAGAACAGTTGGGAGAGTTACTATATGGAGATCCTGATGGTGACGGGCCTGTTGGCCTACATCATGAACTATATCATTGGGAAGAACAAGAACAGCCGCCTTGCACAGGCCTGGTTTAACTCACACAGAGAACTTCTAGAGAGCAACTTTGCACTAGTGGGTGAGTTCCTCCACCTCTGTGTTGTCTGTTGTGTATATCAGCAGTGTGTGAAATACGACTCATGTGTCTGTTCTTTTGTCCCTGGTAGGGCTGGGCGACAAAACGCTAGCAATAATTATCGCAAAATTATTTTCCTCGATAAAAACATTGAAAATGTTCGATAAGTGTTCGATATAATTAATTTCCATGTTTATGGCACACCCACAAATGAATCACGAACAGCCAGTAATGTCGCAGGAATAGAGGTCTGCATTGTGCAAGTTAGAAAATCACGGTGAGAGGTATAGATACAGGCTAGTACGTGATATTATTTACAGACGCACGCAGTGACTGATGGGCTTGAAGTTGGAGCGGGGTAAGCAAATAAGGCAAAATCAGCGACACCACAGAAAAAGCAGAACGCAGCTCGAAGGACGAAGATATCGTCGACAAGAAAAGGCCACTCAATTTCAGTAGTTTGGAGATATTTTGGCTATTTACAGTCTGACAAAAAACAGAGCAATGTGCACTGCACACTGTGGTGGACACACGTTCCATCAAAGACAGACAATAATCAGGCTTTAAACCTGAAAGAAATTACAATGTGGCATTTATTGTGATAAATATTGATGTTGACTGATATGAAATTTTTTTTATCATGATAACAGTTTTGGCCATATCGTCCAGCCCTAGTCCCTGGTCATAATCAAATGGATGGAATGATGGCAGTCTGTGTGAGGTAGATCATTTGTTAATTGTCAGTCATTTGTATGTGAAGGTGATGATGGCACCAGTAAAGAAGCAGTGAGCACTGGGAAACTGAATCAGGAAAATGAACACATCTACAACCTGTGGTGCTCTGGACGTGTGTGCTGTGAAGGCATGCTGATCCAACTTAAGGTATCGACATTGTGTTATGATATGTTGGTGTGTTGTTGTCAGTGCATTGTGTTAAATATAGAGTAACATAATATATTTTGTTTTACTCCAGTTTCTTAAGAGGCAGGACCTGCTTAATGTTCTGGCCAGGATGATGAGGCCTGCCTGTGACCAAGTGGTATGTACCTGTCAAGTAGTAATTTGAAGTACAGGACTATATACGTAGTATTGCAGTTAGTCTTTTTCTAACCCACAGCATCTGTCTGTTGGTTTGTAGCAAATCAAAGTGACTCTTAATGATGAGGACATGGACACTTTTGTGTTTGCTGTGGGCACCAAGAAGGCCATGGCCAGACTTCAGAAGGAGATGCAGGACCTGGTAAATATCCTCTACAACCTAAGCTACATTTGATGTATAATTGTTTCTACACAAATAGATGTATTTATTTATTTCTGTTCCAATTGTATTATACAGTATTACTCACACATAATTTTGATTTTGTTGTGTCTTATTCTTTTACCTGGTTGTCATTAATGCTCAAACATCAGCTATGATTTTTCTTCTTTTTCCACAGAGTGAGTTCTGCGGTGACAAGCCTAAGTCTGGGGCCAAGTATGGGCTCCCAGACTCCCTGGCTATTCTTAGTGAGATGGGCGAGGTCACAGATGGGGTGATGGACAACAAGGTGAAGTCTGACTTTTTTACTCTTATCTCACTTACAGTATTATTATAAAAAGTAAGCACAAAGTCTCTTGATTTTGCCCTGAAACAACTTGCATACAGCTCTCTCATTACACCTTTGCCTTTTGGATCTGTTTTTTGTATTTTTCAGATGGTACATTATATCACCAACCATGCTGACAAGATTGAGTCCATCCATTTCTCGGACCAATTTTCTGGTCCAAAAGTTATGCAAGAGTACGAATTTACTTTGCGTTTTTAATCTTTCACATGCAAATTATTAAGCATTTTCTTATTTTCTATGTGGTACTAGCACTTCCTATGTCGTCTTTTAGGGAGGGTCAGCCCTTAAAGCTGCCTGAGACCAAGAAGACACTGCTGTTTACATTTAATGGTGAGCATTTTTTCTCTACTATTTTCCTAAAAATCTTGGCTATACCCCATAATTTGATTTAACTAGTGTGTGTATGTGTGTGTGTGTGTGTGTGTGTGTAGTGCCTGGTATGGGCAATACCTCTCCCAAAGACATGGACACTCTGCTTCCTCTCATGAACATGGTGATCTACAGCATCGACAAAGTCAAGAAACTCCGTCTGAACAGAGAGGTGAGCAGGATTCAAATGCTCTGGTGGCTCATAGTACAACCAAACTATCACCCACTTATTTGGTGTATTTGGGGGTTTTACATGGAAGCTTGAAGTGAAACTATGTGTGACTTTGTTCTTCCTGTCCATTCAGGGCAAACAGAAAGCTGACAGAAACCGTGCCCGGGTAGAGGAGAACTTCCTGAAGCAGACTCATGCTCAGCGCCAGGAGGCGGCTCAGACTCGCCGGGAGGAGAAGAAGAGAGCTGAGAAGGAGAGGATCATGAATGAGGAGGACCCTGAGAGACAACGGCGTCTGGAGGTCTGAAATAGAAATTGAACATATAAACCCCTCGAAAAGATGTTTAAAGGAATAGTTTGACATTGTGGGAATTATTATTCACTCTCCTACTGAGAGTTAGATGGATGGCAAACTATAACTTTTTTATAAAGAAAACCATAGAATTAAGCATAGAGGTCTCATTCTCACTGTTAAGTTTTGTGTCTCAGATGTTTAATTTTCTCTTTCAGGAAGCAGCTCAACGACGCGAGCAGAAGAAGATTGAGAAGAAGCAGATGAAGATGAAGCAGATCAAAGTTAAAGCCATGTGAAACACTACCACAGGGTTAGGGGATACAAGCACACGTGAAAGCAGTGCTCAGTTAAGTCTTCTCCAGCTTCTCTCCACCACAGCTCTGGTTCAGTCGCTCCAGCTCCAAACTGACATCTTGTACCTCCGGGTGTGTCAAGCTTAGCTGTTTGTGTCACCACCTGCTCCATTTGGTGTGGCTAAACCTTAATGACTGTGAGTGAACTGCCTGTGTCAATTGAGAGGGACTTTTTCACCATCAAATCTGTCTCCACATCATGCAGGATTTTTTTTTTTTCTCTCTAAATCTATCTTCTTCTAATCAAAACTGTTGCAGCTCAGTGAGCTTTTTAAACTGAATCTGCTGGGAAAGAACACACTAATTGGTGGTATTGAGCCACATTTTAAAAGGAATGAAAACATTGCAGTTTCATTGCAGTTTCATTTATTACCATTAATATAATCTTAAATGATACGATCAAGGAAATTTTATCTCATCTGCATATGAGTTAGGTTTCTTGCAGGCTGTTTGTAATGAATATCTGAGCAAACATAATAAAGTGCACTGGAGTCTGTTGGAAAAACTGTGTCTGTTGTTTGTTTAATAGTAAATCACCAGTAATTGGTTAGATGATAGGTACAAAAATATATAGGGTCATAGAATAGTAGTGTACAACATAGAGACTGATACATCGACCTCTTAGTATCAGTAGTTGAAAGAGTGAGGGTCTATAACAGGCATCAGAATGGGTGAGGCTAAATGCTAAATTTAACTTATAGATTGTGTCAGCAGTCTGGAAACTAGATTTGGTTACATCGGTGTGGTCCTCTCTTGACAAGCTGAAATAGATAATAACCCTGTCTAGTCAGAAGCCTTTTATGGTGTAAGTCTGATATGAGAAAACCTGTGATCTCAATGGGAAATATGAAAATATAACATTTATTTATTTGTGATTTGTCCACAGTATCTTAAATGATGAAATCCTTTGACAAAATAGGATAGTCTCAGACATAACCAAGCAATTTAATGAACTCACTCAACAAAAGCTAAACTTATGTTTGTTTATGTTTAGCCAAACCCCACTGATATAAATGAGGTGGACAAAATAACAGTGTTACATCATGCAGTTCATAAGCACAACAAACTACATCCTTAAAAGTCAATGCATTTATTGCATTGTCTTACCACAATTACTCATTTTTAGTGTTTATACATTACTTAATTTCTGTCAAACTTCCTGCAGCGTTGAGTCAGTCTCCTCATGGGCTTCACTTAGCTTTTATCTCACCTGTTATTCTGGTTAACCTGTATGTGATTTTACTAAATAATATAACAAAAGTAAAAGATTGCCACCATTTGAAATAAAAAATACTGAAACACTTTGACCAAGTAAATAATTTAAAGGCACTCTCTTGTGGAACTCAGTTGTTCCACATTTTAAATTTTTGCATTTTATTGATCCATTTTCTGAATTTTCTTCTATTCTGTACCACTCACTGCTCAAAATTACAAATTCAGTCACAAAATTTTATGAATCATCTCCAGCAAATTAATCTATGTTGTTTATTATTTCTTGGTGCACTCTGTGGGTCACTTTAGTGATGGAAAATTTTCAAAAACTGTCAATTGGTGCCACATATGTTTATTTTGGTAGGTCAACTGGAAAGGTGGATGTAGTAGTGTAGTGGTGGAGCTCAATGACTTTATTTAAGTACAATTTTGAAATAGTTGTACTTTACTAGTATTTTTTAAGAGGCAAATGCTGTACAATTTGCTCCCCTACATTTGTTTGGCATCTGTAGTTACAGGATGCATTGCAGACTTTACATATAAAACTTATAAGTTTATAAAACATAATTAATATTTAGGATTAAGCTGTCCAACAGTATATACACCGGTTAAAAATCAGCTCCAGCTTGGCCAGCTACAACATTAAATTAGTGCTCACACGTTTATGAATCAGTAATAGCAATACATTAATAAAATGTGTTAATAAAATACTGACAGAAGCCATTTTCTTATATAATGACCACTTGTACTTTTGATACTTTAAGTGCATTTTGTTGATAATACCTATGTATTTTTATTTGATTAAAATATTGTACTTATGATGGAGTATTGTCACACTATATTGCTACTTTTACCTAAAGAATCTGAATACATCTTCCACCATTGCAACAATCATGTCTAGTCTGTTATAATATCTATAATAATACAGATAATGATACTTATTATCATTATCTGAATATTAAAGGATTCGATTAACTGTTATGTCTGATGCATATTAAGTATTAAAACAGTACTAATTGGTTAATAAATGTGATCAAATATTATTTTGTGTTAGCTGATGTGTCACAGATCAGCCTTTAGGGGGCGCTTTGACCACTTGTCTTAGTTTGGGTTTGTATGAGCAGATTCAAACATATTTTTTCATCTAAAGAAGTTACACCATTAATAAAAATAGTTATAAATTCGCATAAATTATTTTCTTTTTGGAAACATTTATGATGTTTTCAGTGATTTATGCCGATGTGGGGTTATTATTTCAGTAACCTGTGTTGAAGAAAGTGCCGATCAGAAATCATAGGCTGCATTCGCGCACACTGATGGAGAACAGGCGAGGCTTTCAGGTTGGTTACGCGATGGCCGCTCTCTCATCAATATTTGGGTTTTAACGCGAAAACAATGGCTTCGTCGCTTGGAGAGGCGTGTTGTTGTCTGTACTAACTATCGGAATGATAGCGGCATTGTTTTAGCTGGACGGTTTTGCTTTAACGCAAGGTCGGACATGTCCCGTTTCTGTTAGGGACTCAGTGTTTTTCTTGTTCGTCTCCCGGGCCTGGCCGCAGCTGCCTACACTGTAGCGGCGGTTTGCTACTTTCGGGTGAGCGGGCAGTAGCTCTCGAAGAGGTGGGGTCTGAGTTTATGCGAACATGGAGCAAAACAAGTCAGTAGAATCGTGAGGAGAGATGCATAACATTAATGCCACTCATAAAATTATATGCATACAGACTGAGGGTCAACAAGATCAGAGTTTTGACTCCTAACTTGGTCTTCTTGCTAGTTAGCATTAGCCAACGGTAGCGTTAACTTGCTCTGGCTAAAGCGACATGGCATAAGTAATTTAACATTTGTTCACGTTATCTAACGCAAGAGCTATCGATAATGCTGCTGTAATGTAATAATTCGGAACCCGAATTAGTGAGCCTTTAATGTGAAATCTGTGTTGACGTTGGTAAACGGTTTCTTGGCATTTTGTTGGTGCACGTTAGCCTTTGCTAACAGCAGGTTGCTAGCTGAACTAACTGGCCAGTGACGTAACGCTGCTCATTGTTTTGACAGCACGCAGCATCCTATCCGAGGAGAATTATCCTGTTAAATTAATTTTTCTGCTACCTGGAAAATTGCTATAGCCAGTTACTAGTCATAGAAGTTAATGTTTAGCTAACTGATGTGACGCAGCTCATCGTTCTGTTAGGTTAGCATACAAATTGCCTCCTGCCAGCGGCCAAATCATACTTTATCTGTAATTACTGCAGTATTTCATATCAGTGTAGCTTCATTGCGCATCTAATTTGTTAAAGCTTTGCTTTTGTGTTGATGGTTCTGAGGTGGTTTTTATACCCACACAGTGGCTCGTGCACGGTCTAAAATCATGATGTTCCTTTGACTCTCAGTTGTAGGATGGATCCAGACAGTGGGGCAGAAACACAAAAGGCTGTCAGTTTGCAGTGGAAGAGCTACAAACTCGTCCAGGACCCTGCTATTAGACGGGTTGCACAGAAAATCTACAGATATGATGGAGTGCATTTCAGTGTGCCAGTGAGTTTATTTACAGTTTTTTTTTTTATCTCTATAACTTGTATGTGTGCTTAAAAAGTATCTTCAAACTGCAACCTGTATAATTTTCCAAGGACTCTGGATTTCCTCCTGTGGGTGAACTGCGGGACCCTAGACCCCGGAGGCTATGGTCTAGGTATACAGAACTGTCCCTGCCAGTGCCGAAGTTTAAGGTAAGAATAGCTAGTCAACATTCAATTCACATATCCCTGTTGCTTCATTTCTTAGAATGAGGGTTTATCCCCAATATTATCATTTTTATTTTTCATTACAGCTTGATGAGTTCTATGTGGGTCCCATACCCCTCAAAGAGGTGACCTTTGCTAGACTCAATGACAACATCAAGGAGCCCTTCTTGGCAGAAATGTGTGCCAAGTTTGGTGAGGTGGAGGAGATGGAGATCTTGTTTCATCCCAAAACCAGGAAGCATTTGGGCCTGGCCAGGGTGTTGTTCACCAGTACCAGAGGAGCCAAGGACACAGTGAAGCATCTGCACAACACCTCTGTCATGGGCAACATCATTCATGCTCAACTGGATATAAAGGGTAGGCTAATGCACCTAATCTGAGGCATCTTTAAGGTATGAGTCTGTTGTGAGTCACCAGTTATTTCAATGATGCTTCAAACTATTTTGGATGATGTCTGATTTTTGGTTTAGGTTTTGGTTAGAAAACTGTGTTTATGTCTATCAAAACACACTGAAATACTCTGACCTGTAAATACAAATTAAAAGATTATATGAGGCCAGTTAAAAATGAATTTATAAAGTGCATATCAAACCACAAAGTACCCAGAGAGAGCATACTTCCACAAGGTTGCACAACCCTCTAAATTTTGTTTTTGTAATAACTAAAAAGGTTAGGACATTCTCACTCTGCTGCTCGATCTGTATATGCACAAAACACATCAAGTGAAATACCCCATAAGGTGTATCTATATGGTGTATATATGTGCCAGCTTTTTATTTCATTCAAGGAAGAGTGGAAGTTCATGAGAAAATAGTGGAAATGTTTACTTATATCATTAAATATCCTGCACTTTATCCAAATTTGCACCAAGAGTGAATCACAATGTTCTTCCCAGAACTCTCCATAAACTTTAGTTGAAATCTGTAAACAAGTTTGTTAGATGTGCTGCTAATTAATAAACAGACCAACAAGCAGCAACAACAACAACAACAGTCTCTTGGTGGTAGTTAAGCCTTGTTTGTGTTGAAAACCTCATAAGTAGATGCAGTTACATGTATGTTGAGCTCATTTAACAGTCTGTATTAATCTTTCTGTGATTTTTGTTTCTTATCCAGGCCAGCAGAGGCAGAAGTATTATGACCTGATAGTAAATGGGTCCTACACTCCTCAGACAGTGCCCCTGGGAGGCAAGGCTTTGACAGACAGGCTCCAGCCTCAGGCCCCAACACAGCCGCAGCCTGACACGGTATTTTATAATTGTCACTTCAATTATTCAATGATCATCTAAAATTAATATGTGAATAGTTATTAAAATTCATTTCAGCGTCTTATTAACATTATTATTAGTTGCACACTCTGTGAGTCAGTAAAAGTGTAGTTATAGCAAAGACAGTTGCCTAATTTACTCAATTTGATATGTTTGGCCTTTTTCTGCACAGTCATCAGAAATCAGGAGGAGGCTCTCTAGTGAGCTTGTGGTTTTGGCAGCAGGGGTACAGGCCCTCACATCAGGAAGCATTACCCCTTGCTCTGTGGACACTGGCTTCAGTGAGCAGCGTCTGGACACGCCCCCCTCTTCCATGGCAGGCCCTTACACCCCAGGCTCCTCTGCGTCGTCTCAGGGTGGTGGAGGAACACCTTATAGCTCTAGATCTGGGACTCCTTTCTCACAAGACTCGGGCTATACCGGTGGCAGGTTTGTTATTGATATTTAGCATATCATTATTATAATTTATTTTTATTTATTCGCGTGAAACCTATATAAATACATACACATCCAAATATTACCCTTGCTTCTATGGAGTTTATATCATGAGGCAAATTCAGGTTCCTTGGTCAAGGCTGAGACATTTTGCATCATCTGTACAATATCAAATCATAGGTTATGAGACCTCAAGAGATCCTTTCACCAATCATGTATGTTATTAGTTTATCAGTGCTGTATTAATAACTGCTAATAACATATATACTACTGTGAAAATGTAGGTATAACTTCTCATACCTTATCTATGAATTTGTACAGAAACATTTGTAATCAAATAAATTTTTTCTCAGCTCACACAGCAAGAGGAATCGCTCCTGGGCTATGTGCAGTTGTTATGTAGCACAGACTGAATGTTTGGACAATGCACCAGTGTTTGCTCTCATTACATTACAATAAAAGTATTTTTACACTAAATATGTCCTGCATAGAATGTTCTGATGGTACAACTTAGAGTATCTCTGCTGAATGAACATAAGTTATTTAATATAATGAAAAAGTACATTTTGGGGTTTGTGCTTTTGATCATTTAGCTGAACTGGTAGTTGGAGGTAAAGTGGGAGTCAAAGGCTATAGTAGCATGTTTGTGAATGTTAATTATGCTTAGGTCAACAAAAATAATAATTCAATTTCAGAATTTCCTCTTTTGTCTCTTGCAGGCATACTGGCTACAACACTGGCACTTTGGGCAGCGGCTACCCTCCCCAGGACATGTTACCTTCCTCCTCCTCCTCCTCTGCAGTCTCATCTACTGTTGGAGGATACAAAGTGTCTCGCTATTCTGAGGATGCACAGGAACCTTCAGTGTATCATCGAGGTCGCCCTATGTACCCCCCAGCCACATCATACCGTCCCAATGAGCCACCGTGCTATCCCCCATACCCAAATGTTGGGGGACCTGGGCCACACATGGCACACCACTCCTCAATGCCTCCACCACCCCTTGCCACCCAATATGAACAGCCTCCAATGTCAGACAGGGACCGGGACCGTGACAGAGACTCAGGGGGGCGCTACGGGCCAGGGGGGATTGGCTCCAGAAGGTCATCTTACCACCACCAGCAGGACACAAACTCTTCCTCAAAGTACCATTCCCATCACTCTCATCATCACTCAGATCGCAGGGATGACAGGGGGTACCGGCGAGACAGTTTGGGCTCCCGGTCAGGTGATCATAGCCACCAGAGACACCGCAACCACCACCATTCTCATAACCACCATGGCAGCAGCAGCCGCAGGAGGAGCAGCCATGACCGGGACAGAGACAGAGATCGAGACAGAGACCGAGATAGAGACAGGGACAGAGACAGTGACTACTCCAACAGCTCTGACCCCAGATACAATTCCAACTCCTACCGCTCTTCCTCCAACAGCATGTCTCCCCCCCCCTCCTCTTACTCTGCATACTCTTCCTCTAAAGAGCCTGTCCCAGCCCCTCCTCAGGGATTGGACGTTTCCACCCGTCAAGGGGGAACAAACCTGGCAGAGAGAGGCTCTCTGCCCTCGGTTGGTGCTGACAAAGACTATCATGCTGGTCACCACAGTGCTCTGCCTCCACCTCCACCCCCGCCACCGCCCCTTCCACCAGCCTCTGTAATAGCAGCGGCTGTAGCTGAGACACTTGGAACAATGGATTTCAGCCAGGATAGTCCGGCCAGAGAAGAGCAGTGGACAAAGCCCAAACGCCGTCCCAGCACTCCACCCGCACCTCCGAAAACGCCCCCGCCTTCCTCCCCTCCCCACCCCTCAATCACTTCCTCCTCTACCTCGCCTTCCTCCACCTCACTCCCCCATCACCTCCCCTCTTCCTCCAGCTCCCCACCGCCTCCCCAACGTGACTCTTCTTCACCAGAGCCAGATTCCACCAATGAGAGTTTACCGTTTGTCTACCACAGCAGCAGCCTTGACTCTCGAATTGAGATGCTCCTAAAGGAACAGAAGGCTAAATTTTCTTTCCTTGCCTCTGATGAGGAAGATGAGGAAGATAGGAAAGAGGAAAAGCAGAGGGGCACACGTGGGGACAGAGGAGACCGACGAGGTGGGTCAGGTGATGTAACAGTGGAGCACACAGGTGGTAATCAGGTGGGCGACAATGGGGATAAGGACCACAGGAGGAAAGGCGAAAGAGACAGAGATGGGCACAGAGGAAGGAAACGGGGAAAGGGAGGAGAGGGTAGGAAGAGTCCCACTGTACTTAATGCAGCCACACCATCCTCTTCCACGTATTCTCCGCACATCCCACCACCAGAGGAACCCCAGCCCCAGATTGGCATCGCTGGCCCTGGAGCTTTGCAGGAGGAATCTTCACAGGCTGGATCTGCTGATACACGGAGCAGGATAGGAGCACACACGCCACCTTATAATGGGCAGAGTCAGGTAAGATTAGTAGCACATAATGAAACTTCAAGATTCTAACTATTCGGTCTCAACTGCATCATGCTGATAAATGAAGTGTAGTTGGTTCTTATACTGTTGCCAAGCAGTGCTAATGTTGTATATAGGCATATAGACAGCTTCTATAGAGCCTTGATATTTAATCTCTTGAAGTGCTTGAGGGTGCAACCAGTCTGGGGCAAAAGTTCACAGAACTCAAAAATCATCTTGTTAATTTTTTATTTTTAATAAATGATCGAAACTGTCGAAGACACACACAGACGTTTCAGAGTCTGCCTTCCTCAGCGTGTGTGTTATCCAATATTATCAGTGATAATGTTGGCCACAATTCACATGCTGGTATGTGAGTTTTTTTGTAGTGGGTAAAATTAGTGTGAAGCTCATTGCTGTGGTAAAAGCAACTAAAAAATAAACAAACTATAAATATGTTTCATGTATGTTAAATATGAAAATTACATTTTTGTAAATGGAAAGATGATTATCATTTTTATTATTACTATTATTATCAGAAATGTACACACACAAAAAGAAAATGCACATACGAGTCTGCAAACAAAATCAAAAATACTCTGCATCCTGGGTACAAACAGGATATAAAAACATAATATGTATGTTTTGTATTGTGTTTTTTTTTTTTTTTTTTTTGGTGTGTGTAATTTCACTATGTTATTTGTTTTTGTAGTTAAAGCATAAATGCGCTGTTATGGTCTCTGGTTCTCGGGTGATCTCCCAACTTACAACAGTAAACTCTGTGTTTTCTTTCAGTCCTCCCCTCATTCCTCAGGGGAAGACATGGAGATATCAGATGAGGAGGAGGAGGAGACCCCCATAACAACAGTGACCACCCACCAGCCCTCAGTCACCTCAGGTTCCTCACCCACTTCATCCCAGGCTGCGATACCTTCACAAACAGCTGACCCTTCATCTTCACCCCCACCCATCTCTGACTCTGCACAGCACTTTGGCACCTCCATGCACCCTCCCATGCCCTCCTACCCTCCTCATTTGCCTCCTCCTCCTCCCCCTGGTTATTCCCTCCAGCCCCCGCCTCCTCCAGGGATCCCTCCCATTCCCCACATGGAGCTGCACCCTGAGTATCCTCCTCCCATGCCCCACCACATGTATGACTATGCCACCTCCATGGAGCTGATGAACCAGTACAGTGGTGGGGCTCCTATGTCCTTCCAAATGCAGACCCACATGCTTAGTCGTCTACACCAGCTGCGCATGTCGTCATCCAACGGCACCCCAGGCCCTGGTGAGGCGGCCACTGCTGACTATACCTCCTACCATCTCCACTCTATGCCGCCACCCCACACACACCACCCTTACATGGACCAAGAGGGGAGCGGGGCAGGCGCTCATTACGACCAGGACCACCGCTACATGCCCCCTCACATGCCCTACCCCTACCCTGACCCCCACAGCACTCAGATACCTCCCCCTCCACACCATGGCATCCCGCCTCCCCATACGGCCTGGCCGCCGCATGTCTTACCACCACACTACCCCTCTTACATGCCACCACCTGGCTATGGCACCATGCTGCCCGGGGATGGAGACGAGTACAGGGCTCCAGGGGAGCAGATGCCCATGCTGGCTGAGAATCCACATGAGGCCACAGTGCAGATGGTCCTGGCCACTCTGATCCAGGAAATGAAAAACATCATGCAGAGGGACCTAAACCGCAAGATGGTGGAGAACGTTGCCTTTGCCACCTTTGATGAGTGGTGGGAGAGGAAAGAGACCAAGGCCAAGGTAAGGAAGAGAACTCACAACAAAGTGCTGTTGCTGTTTTGGTTTTTGGGTGTAAGAAACTGAATTATCCACATTTTGTTGATATATTAAAACATGTTTTGTTTTATTAAACTCTAAACACTTTATTAAACTAAATATATTGACAAATTTTCTTTACTTCAAGCTGATTCTGTGATTAAATGGAGAATTAGATTCAAATTCCTTACTAGTCCCCGTGAACTTTGTTGCTACAAATTGTGCTTTCTTCATTTTCAGTCTAAAAATGTGTTACTGCATCTCATTGTCCTATAACCAGCAAGAAGATGTTGATGAAAAGGCAGTTTAAACCTTCCTTCCAGATTCTCAGTAGTTAGCAGTTATGCCTGTGTCAAATATATTGATGAGAAACCATTGTCAATACTGTTAATAGAAAGGTGGAATAAAAACAGATCAGAGGTCTATGATTGATCATTTTAAATTGTAAATGTTTTCCTTTTCCAGCCTTTCCAGACAATGGTCAGAGGGGTGTCTGCCTTACGGGATGATGAGAAAAAAGAGGAAAAGGTCAATCGCCCGCGGGAGCCTCTCACATCTCTTGTGGATTGGGCAAAGAGTGGTGGCATGGAGGGCTTTGCTCTCCGAGGAGCATTAAGACTACCTTCCTTCAAGGTAAAAGCACAACACTGCAACAAACTTTGGACAGCATCTCTGTATTTGACAGCGAGCAATGTGATTTTATAAATGAATACACTTACATCTACACCTCTGATTACATACACACACTGTCAAGTGTCACTTTTATAGTTATTGTACAAAGAAACTATCGTCATCATTGAACCATTGTTTTTTCCTTTGCATTTTAAAAGAAGACACTACTTGATTTACTGGTCCTGAATTAGACTCCAGTCTACAACTCCAGTATAATTATCTTTATGTTCACAATGATTTTGATTTTAGTCTACTACAAAAATATGGGGGAAAATGCAGTATTGTTTGGTATTGTGTTAGATTTTGTGATGTAAGCGTATACTAGGGGTCAAAAATGCCTGAAAAGTCCATTCTTGCTCGTATTTCATTGATTTTATAAAAATATATTCCTGGTGTTCCTTGTATAGGTGAAGAGGAAAGAACCTCAGGAGCTTGGAGAGGGAGACATGAAAAGGCCACGACCTTCAACCCCACCTGATGAGGATGATGAAGGTTTGCTGAATGGTTTGTTGGAAAGTTTTTAAAGATGGGTTGGGCTAATAGGCCTGCTGCATATAACTCTGGATATATAACTATTGTCTTGTTTCTAGCTGCTGATGGGAGAATGCCAGAAGCGGACAGGCACGGAGCTGAAAGGGACAACAAGAGGAGAAAAAAGAAGCCAAGAAATCGTAAACCCTGGGAGCTCGACAGTGAGGGAGAGGAGACGTCAGATGGATCCTCAACCGAAAAGGTTTGGGGCCCCATTATATGAATTGACATCAGTGGTTGGTTAAATGGCATGCAAGTAGCTAGATTTTTTAAATTTGCCTTGTGTTAACAATTTGATATTACCACATTTGAGAGTATCATGTTGTTCTCACTCTCACTATTAGCTAGATGGCAGCATTTCACAGTGAATTTTTTTTTTAGTGTTGTAAACACAATCCTTCTTTCATGTGTAGGAGGATGAGGAGGAAGAAGAAAGTGAAAAGGAGTCTGATGGTAAATCACAATCAGTAATCTCTTTACTGTTTTTATTTGTTTACATTCAGTTAAGGTATAGTAGATGTTATACCTAACACCTTTTTATTTATTTATTTATTTACTTATTTTTTTAGATGATGCCCTTAGCGCTGATAGTGATGATGAGAGTCTCTCCTCATCCTCTGAGGGCTCTTCCTCTTCAGCATCCTCATCTTCGTCTTCCTCTGAGGATGAGGATGAAGAGGAAGGAGAGAGGGCCGAGAGTGAAGGACCAGACACCATGGATGAGTCAACCATGGACAGCACAACAGAGAAAGATCACAGGTATAAAGTTCTGTGTTATCTTTCAGCAGTACTGAAGGAGAGTTGGCCTCAGAAATGCATTTTTTCAGCAATTAAATGTTTTACTTTTAACCGTGTTATTATTATCTTATTCTTATTACTCTTCTTATTATTTCTCAGGGGAAATAACGCGACTGCTCTTCCAAAGGCAGAAGTCAAAACAGGTTAGTTGAAAACTCCTCATCAACAAGCGGAAATGAAACAAATACAAAAAAAAAGAGATCATCGTGAAACCACAATGTGAACACATTAACCATTAAAGGAAGATTTTGACTTAATTTTTGAGTTTATGAAGGGGCTTTACCTTCACTCTTTGGACTTGCTATAGCTGATGAAACCTGCTGTTTCCTCACAGTGGCAAATAGCACAACAATTTTTAAATCTACTTCATTATGTTTATTTTGGATCTGTCTTTCTAAACTTTCATGTTTCTCTCAGGTGAAGCCAAGGACAGCAAGACAGGTGCAACAACAGCACCTACCAAGCGGGCTCCATCACCACCATACCCGCGTCCTTCCTCCCCTATTGTTCTTGTGCCCCCTCTCAAGAAACGCAGGAAAACAGTCTCGTTCTCCACAGATGAGAATGACAGCAAAACACAGCTGTCAACTGCACCACTATCCCCATCTCCCTCACAAGTGGCGGGTGAATCTCCCCTCCTCTCTCCTGGCAGGCCACCAGACTTCCCTGTCACTACTGCCTCATCTCGTCCCACTCAGGGCATCCAGCTGCTCCCCTTTGCTTCAAAACCAGGTGAAGGCAATGCCCTCATTGTGCCCCCACCTGGACGAACTCAAGATTCTGATGAATCCAAAAAGGGACCTCCTGTCTCTCCCCAGACCACCCCTGTCAAATCCCCTAGCAAAAGGGGTGCAGGCAAAGACTCCCCCAAATCTCCTGCCCCTCCTGTCATGGTGTGCCGCACTGTGCAGAACCTGCCGTTGGATCATGCTTCTATGTGCAGGATGGCTTTTGAGGAGGCCCCTCCTCCACCTCCTGTTAATAAACGGTCCAGAGGCAGACCTCGAACGACCAGCCTGTCTGCCTCGTCCTGTCACTCCCTCAGAGAGGAAGATGAGGATGAGGAAGAAAGTGAGCAGAGGTTAAGGCTCAGGGAGCAGCTGGGGGCATCCAGCCTCCTGCAGCTGGCCTCAGCCTCAACCACTGACCTGTCTGTGCTGGCTGATGTAGCCTTGAAAATGGACCCTGATGCAGGGGACTCAGAGGAGACGGAGACATCTGATGAGGCAGAGGAGCAGAAGATGGAAGAAGATCTTTTCTCCCCAGAGTCACTGGCCCTGGTTATGAGCCCAGAGGGTGTAGTTGTCTTTATGGAGCACAACTACTGCAAACCCCCTGTTGTCTCAGTGCCACCCAGTACCAAAAGGACTTCCTCCAGACAAGACTCTTCTGTCTTGCTGCCAGCAGACCTCAACACCATTTCTGGGGTGCTTGAGGCACCAGAGGAGGTCATTGGAGAGGCACTACCATCCAGGGGAGATACAGGAGAATATTTGTCTGCAGTGGGAGAGCCTTGTGAATCTGAGGATGTGGGCCAGGCTGCAGCTGTGCATCCATCATCAAAGAAGAAGAGCATGATTCCCAAAGGTTTTGAACTCGATAAGGACGAGAGCAAAAAGAGGAGAAGAAAAGACAAAGAAAACCTTGAGGTTCATCACACAAAAAAACAGGAGCAGCCAGGCAAGAAACAGAAGAAACGGAAACTAGAGGTGCGTGGGACTTGTCTCGTGTGTTCCTGTAAATGTTGATGTCTCAACCATGAACAGGGTGTCGAAAGCAACAGTGTTTCACAGTGATACTGTAGACGTATGACTCATATGTAGGTTAAAATTTTAGCTTTCTGCTTTGTCATAATATGGGTATTAGGTTCATCTGCAGGTAAGGAAATAAAAAGCCTTTATTGTCTCTGTGTCTTGCACATGCACATAAACTATTATGTTAAAATATGTACATATACAAACATGCCACAGAACTATAATAAATGTAGATTTAATTTTAAAAAGGTTAAAAAAAAACGGCCATGACCACATGTATTAGAGGATAGAGGATGTTTTTGGAGGACAGAGGGGCACAGATGTTGACCTTGGCAACCCTCCACAATAACATTTATCAGAGTCACTCATCAACACAGACCTAGTGACGTTGCCTCTGTGTTTTAAGTAACACATGTAGTTAGTTTGTGTTTATAAAACATTGAGCTGTCTCCAGGTTCTCAGCAACCAGCGTAAACCACAGTCCTATGCTTGTGTTTGACCCATTTGGCTGTTTTTCACTCAGAGGCATTCATTTTAAATTAATTACTGTAAAAATGTCTCATCTGCTGAGGTTATGGTTATGGTTTTCTAACAGGTTATGGTTTAAACAGTAGCCTGCCTCACTAAATGTTTGGTATTTGCTGAAAAAACAGAACCTCTGCTTGCTTCTCATTAAAGTTAATGTCTTACTTCGTAAGAATGTAGTGACCTTGCGTACATATATTTAGATAAATCTGTCAAAATAAGATAAACTCACTTAAGATTTAGCCATAGGCCCCTATTTTTTTGGACCAGGTGACTGAAACTGTCCAATAAATAAGATACCTGTCATGTGACTATGTCCATGTGATTTAATATACACAATATATCAGCATACACCTTAAATAGACAAGAAACTAAAAGCCAACATTAAGAGTTGGGTTTCTTTTTTTTTTTTGCTTTAATCTGGACCAAGGAGAAGGAACTGTATGTGAACTGTATGTGTGCTGGAAGATTGTTGTGTTCATTCACAATTCACTCACAGTAATATTCCTCTTCTTCTGCACAGGACTCAGACTTTGAGGAAGATGTGGATGTGGAGGAGCTTGAGTCTGGGGAACTTTCCAGCTCAGACACAGAGGATGAGGTGGTGAGGAAGAGTGAGCGCCTCTTTTTGCAGGAGGCAGGGGTAACGTCGTCCCAGCGTTGGCCAAAACCTGTTCCAGCACCTGAGCCTCCAGCCATGAAGTTTGACAACCGTAGTGAGTTTGAGCAGATGACCATCCTGTATGACATCTGGAACTCTGGTCTGGATGGTGAAGACTTGATGTTACTGAAGAAGACTTATGAGAAGCTGCTACAGGATGACCACAGCTCTGATTGGCTCAATGATACTCACTGGGTCAACCACACTAATATCCTTTTCAATGACTGCCCCATGCATTAAATATGTCTGTGTAAATGCCATGGAAATTAACCACAGTTACCCATGTCCAAATGATCTATAGCTATTTTCAATCAATAAGCCCAAATATCAATGTTTTTAAATGGGTAAAGATTATGTCTTCATGTCATTGTCTGGTATCCTTTTATTGTCCTTGACCTTTGAGCTGCACTAACCAATTTGCCGAACCCTCGGCGTAAGAAGAAGAACGCAGATGGACAGCTTCGTGAGCATGTGACTGGTTGTGCAAGGAGCGAGGGGTACTACGCCATCAGCCGGAAGGAGAAGGACGTCTATCTGGACCTGGACCTCCCCGAGCAGGTCATACGGGAAGTGGAGAATGTCGACACCTCGGTAGGCATACACCCACCTTCATTCTCTGACTATCTTTGCAGTGTTACACCAATTTTTTATTTTTTATTTGTACCATGTTTGTGTTGGAGGAATTTCTTTTGGGTGGGTGGGCGGGTTTATGAGTTGTAGGTAGGTAGATACTTCATTTATCCCCTAGGGGAAATTCATGTGTCTATTAGCTCATTGTCGATGATAATAATAATAATAATAATAATAATAATAATAGCAGTTGATAATAAATAAACAATAATAATTAGATTAGTCCACGTCCTTTGGCTAAGGTGTTGTATAGCCTGATGGCAGTGGGAACAAAGGATCTCCTGAACCTCTCCGTTCTGCAGCGCAGTGAGATGAGACATTTGCAGTAGCTGTAGCTGCTTCTCTGTCCTGCCAGAATGTTGTGGAGAGGATGGTTGGTATTGTCTAAGATGCCTGCCAAGCACAGACCCAGCCTTTTTTACCAGCTTGTCCAGTCTCTTTGTGTTCATGTTGGACATGCTGCCGCCCCAGCAGACTGCAGCATAAAAAAGTACACTGGCCACAACTGACTGATAAAAAAAAAATGCAAAAATACTCTTTGTATGAAAACAATTCTAAGTTTGATCAGTGTAATTCTTATCAGGTAGTTTACACTGAGCAGCAGACTCGGGTATTTAGACTCAACTTATTGAAATAATGTTCAGCATTAATCTTGATAATACTGGAAGGGCTTGTGTGTTTGGTTGTTCACAAGAAGTGTTGAAGACAGGATAAAATGCAGCCTTAAAGTGAACTTGTAAATGTACTGTGCGCCTGAGACAAACACGTTTGTTAACAAATTAAACCCCACTGAAATAATATTGTATATGTTTGACAGTTGTTCTGGAAGTAAGGCAGTTATCATTCTGTGGAAAGTTGAGGCAAAGTTCGCAAGAAATCCAAATATGGTTCCAGAAGTTTGCTGAATATGATTTTTACAGATACACTTGATATTTCCCCCTAGGAATTTATTTGGTAGGAATGTAAGCACAGTTGGTCCACAGTCACTTGGTTCTGATGAACTGGTAATTTTTGGAGCTGATGTCGTGAGGATTTCCAAATGGTACAAATGGAAGTTGTTGGATGTGTGGAAAAGTGATGTGGCTTTCTCTTACATTAAGCACTGAACCTCTTTTCTGAAATGGAGCCTCAGTTCAGACCCTGTACCCACCTAGAGGATTTTCTTGAGATGGTTTAAATGCATCAGGTTATTGATAGATTCACATTTTCAGTTATTGTCAGTTAAAACTATATCTATATATTTTTAATTCAAAGTATTCAAAAAGGTTTATGTGTTCTTATATTCATTTTAAATGTTAATTGATTATTGATTAACAGATTATAATTTTTTTGAAGCAGAGCTGCATCTCAGCAAGAAAGGTGCTATACACATAAAGTCATTATTAAGGAAAATGTAATATCATTGAAAATCAGGATAAAACCCCTGATTGCTTACATTGTACAAGCAAATATGAAATAATTGAATGTGTGAAACTACGTTAAAGTTGGCCTGAACTCTTCGGAGTGTAACTGTTCTGAGAGATGGCCGACAGATGTTGCAACTATTTTGCAAAAAACCCTGTTGGTTTTAATAGCAGGAGAACTTGTGCATACAATCATGTTTTCCCCATCATAGATAAAACCAAATCTGTACCCTTGACTTTATCTATTCTTTTTTTGCTGGGTGATCTGTGCCAAGGACAGGGTCAAAACCGACTGCCACCGGATTTCATTTACAAACGGCACATTTTGAATGGAGGGTAGCTGCAACCATGCAACCTAAATGTTTTGGGTGAATGCAGGGTTTCAATTACATACACTCAAAATGCAAAGAGACACGGACTGTTCACCTGTAATTTAATCCATATATTTTTTTGTTATTTAAAAAAAAATGCTGATAAGGCAGCAAGAAGGTTGCTAAGAATTATTAGGGACATAAGCATTATCTTTTTATTATCAGCAATAAGGCATGAGCTACAAATGGGCTATAAAAGCCATTGACTACACAGGTAATACTTCTAGGATAAATTCAACATTGAGTTTGATTTCTCTGTGGGAAGAATTGGTAAAAAAAACACAACAGCAAAAACAACAGGCACTTATGGTATCTTGAAAACATGATATGAATAAGGCAGGTTCAGGACTAAAGACAGTGCTCCTTTGTTATAAAATAATGTACGTGAGAAGACTCAGTAACTTCTGAAACATTATTCTGCCATAGGTAAAATCAAGCCTGTACCCTTGACTCCCCCAAAGAGAGGGTCAGTGCCTCCAAACTTCTTGCCACTGAATTGTATTTACAAACAGCACATTGTAAAACAAGCAACCAAAATAATGTTGACCCCACAAATCCCAGGCCCACAAAATCCACCGGGTTCAAAAGCTTCTTGTCCCTGACAATATAAAGTATTCTTAAATGTCAAACTCACTACTACATATGCATACCATGTTCTAGCATAATTTAGTGTATAAATAGCCTGAGTGACCCACACACACTTTCAACCATCCCATATGCTATTTCAGCTGTCATTTTGCTATTTTCAGCATTGATTCATTCTTTGTCTCGTAAACATTTGTCCCTCTTTTGAATTGAATTGATGTTTATTTGGTCACATCAGGAGTTACAGCCTCCATGTGACACATGGAATTTATGATTTTTCATGTGATTCACCATTGATGATTTCCATAGTCTGTTATTACTCACACACTGCCAGATGTTTTCTTAGGAGTGGTAGGGATACTTGGACATAAAGTTCATCTGCAAACAGCTACTGATATTTGGTGTTGGGGGTTTATGAAGGGAAAATCAGCATACTTTGCTTTTGTTGCTATGCAATGGTCGGATTTGGAATTAATGCATTTTCCATTCTTGCTTTCCACTGTATCTCACTGTCACCATGGAGAAAAACATAATTCGCTATATTCAAGGGACACACTTCAGATTTTTCAATACCCAAGGCTTGCTTAGATGTAACTTTGGTGTTTTTAGAGATACAGTGGTACAAACTTGGCGCAAAATGAAATGTAACTGGACACCACATCAGTCTTGGATCTCATCAAACACATGAAAGCTGGTATGAACAAAACAGTCAAGCAGCTTTGAGGTGTCAACACTGTTCTGAGTAGAGTCTGCACCTTTTCTTGGGTACACAGTGATGTGGTTTAGTCTACCTGGTGGTCTAACTGTGGAGGAGTAAACAGTAGTAATGTTTCAAAGCACATTGGTGGTGTTTGTCAGAAAGGCTTCAAGTGGTATGTTGCTGATAAACACTAAGTCTTTGTTGATAATACAGCTGTTCAGGTTGACTATTACCAACTTTGAATGTCACCCTCTTTCCCCTCAGAAAGTCAAGTTAATGTCCCAGTTTTTGGCATACATGAATCAGTCTCGACTATCAAAACGAACAAAAGAAGCAGTTGTTAATTGTGTTTTGACTTGGTTTCGTCTGTTGCACAAATGAGTCATGGTCTTTCTAGGACTTTTAGATGGCCCCGCCAGCTACAACCAGAATCACCTTTCTTCACTGGCTGCAAACCATGCAATCTAAATGTTTTGAACAAATAATAATATAATAATAATAAACTTTATTTATATAGCATCTTTCAAAACCAAGTTACAAAGTGCTTTACAATTAAACATAATAACAATAAAAAACAATAGTAAAACATAAAGCAAATAATTAAGGTTAAAGTTACACCAAAGCCAGCAGTTAAGAAAAAGCCAAACGATAAAAGTAAGTCTTATAATAGCTTTAAAAGTGGCTACTGAGTTTGCCTGCCTGAGATCTCCAGACAGTGAATTCCACAGCCTTGGGGCCTGAACTGCAAAGGCTCGGTCACCTTTGACCAGTTGAGATTTAGGAACCGCTAGTAGTATCTTGCTGGAAGATCTCAGGCATAGTGTCCTTCCACTTACCTCTGACTCAATCTTATCTGCCTTGTTAGTCAGTGGTTTCACAATGAACTCATTCACACTTACTAGCCTTTGTCTGTTAAACTCAAAGGGCGTTGCTGGTTCAATTTCCTCCAATTGAATTGGTCACATGGTAACATATTATTGTGTTAATTACGCTGTCTGTTTCTTACCAGGGAGTGAACCGGGTGCTATCAGAGAGACGTTCTGAGCAGCGCCGACTCCTCACCGTCATCGGCACCACGGCTGTCATGGACTCCGACCTGCTGAAACTCAACCAGCTTAAGGTACAGCCAATGGCAATCATGCTACCTCATGTATTCACTCAATTACATGCACATGGTACAGTTTTACACATTATTCTAAATTATAGTGTCATTATTCTTCACATAAAGTCCTCGACAGTTTTGAAAGTAGACACTAGCATGTGCCAATATCAAAATTTCACACTTCAATTATCATACAATATTTTCCCAATAATCCCTTTAGAAAAAGATGAAATCTTCACAAAGCAGTGAAACATACTTGCATTAATATAAAAGGGTACTGTGCAGTCCTCAGAAAAATTAAGTTTATGTCACTGCCTTTACTTTTATTTCTCTCTAAAAGACTTCACTGACCAAATAATACTCCCTGCTCTAGTCTTAATATAATATTTTTGTATTCTATATATATTTTTAATGTTTTTAGGGCCCCTCTTCCATTAACATCCAAGGAAAAGCATATTGCTCAGCAGCAAAGCAGACAAAATCCAGAGAAAACACCGCCATTCAAAAACACTGGGAGCAGGTGTAAACCACTAGCTTTGTCAACTGTTGGTCCAAACAGCTTTAAAGCTGTCTTGGAAAATCTGTCTTGATGTCCCTGCTTACCAGCAACACTGTAAAGAAGGGTGGTGGTCAAATTGTTGGGTTGTGGTCAAGTCTTTAGGTAGTGGCTGTTTTCACAATCTGCTTGCAAACTGTGGATTACTAAAAATGCATATTTTTAAATTAGCATTTTCTACTTACATATGCTGTAAAATGTATGTGTAATCTGATTTTATTATTAAGGTGGACTTTTTTCAGATTGAATGATCAAATGTTGGAGCACTAAGTGTTTTGCTGTTTTGGGCAAAGACCCAACCGTCTAATGCTTTGCCTCTTTTTCTATAAACTTATTGAAACTTGTACACTTGTTTATCTTCTCTGATAAACCTCAGTGAAGAGCCTTGTTCATGCCTGGAGCTTAACCCAATAATTATCTGAGGACTCTTGCTTTATAAATTTTATGAATCTACCAAGACAATTGTTAGAGCGAGTCTTTTTCGTCCTCATGCAGTTCCGTAAGAAGAAGCTTCGTTTTGGACGCAGCAGGATCCACGAGTGGGGCCTGTTTGCCATGGAGCCCATTGCTGCTGATGAGATGGTCATCGAGTATGTGGGTCAAAACATCAGACAGGTACAATTTCATCTATCTATAAAATCAATAAGTTGTGCATAATACATCTGGAAGCATCCCATTAAGAATTGTTATTATTGGTGCATTATAATATAAAGCCCTGTTAATATGACAGTTACTCATGCACCCCTTCACCTTTTCAGATACCTGTGTGTTGTGGTTGGTGTGTTAACACAGTGTCAGTGAGGACATTTTTGTGTGTTGTGTATATCCAGATGGTGGCTGACAATCGAGAGAAGCGGTACGCGCAGCAGGGCATTGGGAGCAGCTACTTGTTCAGAGTGGACCACGACACAATTATAGATGCCACCAAGTGTGGTAACCTGGCACGATTCATCAACCACTGCTGCACTGTGAGTGTGAACATCCTCAGTCAACACTTGTCCATGTGTTGATATGGGTGACAGCTAACTATGACACATGACTAGTTTTATTGCACTGTATTTCTAGAGCTGTTCCTTATGAGTCTCTTACTTTCCGTTTCTTCCAGCCAAACTGCTACGCTAAGGTTATCACCATAGAGTCCCAGAAAAAGATTGTGATCTACTCAAAGCAGGCCATTGCTGTCAACGAAGAAATCACCTACGACTATAAATTCCCCCTGGAGGACAACAAGATCCCTTGCCTTTGTGGAACAGAGAACTGCCGTGGGACACTGAACTAGTGGACGCAGTTCTCATCCTCACTTGCCAATGGCCATCCAGACCGGCCACCCCTCCTGGTTTGTCCTCCCTCAGAGTGTACAATGTACAAACCCCACCCCACCCCACCCCCCCACCCCGACTCTCCTCCGGACGGCCTTGCAGCCGTCTTCACAATACCCGGGAAACAGAGACGCACACAATTGCACTTTTGACGCACACTTCATTCACTTGGCAGTTTCACAACCCAGTGTGTGCTGGTTTGTGTAACCTGGCATTTGAATAATAAGAGGGGGCCTCTGCTTCAGCATTAGCTCTTCTGTGGCAGTATTGTTGGACTTGATTGGGTAATATGTTCCAACCAAGTTGTCCCATGCAGCCAGGCATGAAAGGTCTTTCAATTTCCATGCCAATATCCGTTTGAAGGAAGAAAATGAAAACTGAAAAAAAACAAAAAAAAACAAAAAACAAAACAAAGGTATTTTATGTCTACATCAGCTCACGTAATCTGCAGCCTGGGATCACTCTTCCAGTGTCAAATCCCTCCCTGTACCAACCCACCCCACAGATCCGCACACAGACGCACAGGAATATCAGACAAATTCAGGGTTTTTAAAAGCGCTTGTTAAGGGCGCACTTTTCAGATGACAACCTTCAGTCAATTTGGTCTTCAGTTATGCAAGATTTCCAAGTGTGAAGATTGTTTTGGAGCTTTTTTTTTAATTTTATTTCATAGTATTATAATAATATTACTATTGCTGTTATTAACGGTATTGTTATTTAGTTGCATTAGCTGTAAGTATCTTACAGTGAAATGAGTTTCAGTGTACCCACCCACTGTCCTCAGTGGCTTGTGATTCACCAGCCCTATAAAACTGTTGTTTCCCTTCACTGTGCGTTACTTGATACCTGATTTGCCACAACCATCTGTCTGGATTAGAGTAAAGTCCTTTGAGCTACTGTTTTTAACCCAACGTGAAATTATATATGTCAGTTAAGTTCTGGCTAAAAATGCGTTATTTTTACATGGCTGCTGAATTTTGTCTGCAGGATCAGCACAACAGAAATTGGCCTGTATTTTGTTTTTTTTTCCTTTGGGGTTTTGTGGCTATTTTTCGTCTTTGAGCTAACAAAGTCAACAAAAGGTCTTGCGAGTAGGACTCATTGAGAGATTGTTTGATAGGATCTGTTTCTTTCCGTCTGTTTGTCTGTATTTAGTTGTTCCTTCCGCAGTATCCTTATGTTTTGTTTACCCGCCAGATTCAGATTCCTATTTTAATAGGGTGAAAACATTTTCTGCGAGTTCTTCTTTCTTCAGCCATTAATGCAAAGATGATCACCAAACTCCTGCAGGTCCTGGTATAAAATGTCTGGTCACTGTTTAACTAAGTCACTGTGTGTGCTACAGATGTTTTTAAAAGGCACATTTATTTCATAAGGTCAGCTCTCTTTAAAGGTTTAGTTTCCCTTTTCCTTTCCAGTATGCATTAGTATGTGTTCATTTGAGAGTGTGTTCACCCCAAAACATCCCTCCCTGCAAAATGTATGAGCTTAAGGCAAACAAATGTCCTGCTTACTATCTGTTTGCAGTGTAGATGGGTGGAAGGTATAAACTGTGTGCCTGTTAGATAAAGCCTGAGTAGGTTTGCGATACGCTGCACACAGACGGATGTCTTTGGCCCTTGTGTTGTCTCTGTTTTTCATATGGCTATGGCCGTCCAAAGTTTAACTTTCATTTTGAACTTTTAACTAGCAGACGACTCTTTTTATTTCGTTCCCTCCCAAACAGGAAAATGTGTAAGATATTTCTTGTTGTAATGAAAGCCTTTCAGTACAAACCAACCCTCTTTACTACAGGATAAAAATATGAAAGGAAAAAAAAAAAATCAAAGAAGTACATGTAAATATTGTAGAGGTGTTTGTTTCTCGTAGAAACACACTGATTCCAAGCTGTAAATATGTTGTTCCTTTTCCTCTCTCCATGAGGAGGAAACATGTACATACCTTCCATTCATTTATTTTTTATTGTTTTTCCTTTTAATTTGATGATTATTTTAATATTATTTGCAATATTTCTCTTGTATTAATGCGTTGGACCCTTTATTAATGGTGCATTAAAATATTTTTTAAATAAATAAAAACCTCTAGTTTTTCTTAAATAACTATTAGTGTCCTACTCTTAAAGTAGAGCTTTAGGATTATGTAGACAATGATTAGTGTCTGTCTGAAGGATCCTGACTGCCAGCTTTTACATTCTAGAAGCTACATAAATAACTAGCTGAGTTGAGACAACAGGAAGTTGTGTAGCGGAAATCACTGCACCTGCAACTTTGACATTTCCCGTTGAGAAGTGTGAGAGGAAGCATTTGAAATCTGACTTTTAAAAAAAGACTAAGATTTCACAAGTGATCTGATGACGACAAAGGAGAAGGAGGGATGCGCAGATGGTGTCATGAGCTTTGCTCTGTGTAACTCATTCTATTCAAATCAGCTTGAAGGGAACTCATGAGCTGGGAATGGCACTTTAATTGTTTGTAGGAAACGCCATTTATGAATGTTCCTCTGAGTAACAAGAAGGCTGGCTGAAACTGGTAATAGCAGGATGTTGCTTGCCGGTGTGTGATGACGTTACAAACCAAAGTACTGGAACACCACAGTTCAATCAAACATTGCTTTATTGTCTCAGAGGGTGACAGTAGTTGTTCACAGATTCTTTCGTCAAAAACCCACAGCCTCACTGACCTTGTCATATTGTTCCATGAAATCTTTCCTGATAGTAGTTTTTGATTTAATGCAGAATGAGTTGCCGTAATGGGAGGATAGCTTTTTTTTAGAGCCATATTTCTGATCAGTTAAAGGGGAACTCTTCCGAGTTTATTTACAGGTATTTACAGCAGTGTTACTGCATAAGGGAAAAAAGTTGTATATAGCCTTTTATGGCTCCAGAGGGAGCTGTGTAATCTGATAAACCGTCCAATGTGACACCACCTTTGTCAGCAAGTCTGGAGAAAAAAAAAAAAAAAAAAAACAGGTTGCAGAGTTAGAAAGAGATAAGCTTACCAGACCTCTGCTTGAGGCTAGTGGCTTTAGACTACATTTGTTACCCTAATAGCACACTTGAATCACTGTCTGTGGTAGAGTTGTATTGTGGGTAAAAAAAAAAACAAACATTCATGGTCCCCAGAAGAGAAATTCGAAGCATTCTAGCAACATTTATCATTATCACTGTGAGCATGTTCGCAGTCTTGCAGAGCCTCTAGTGTGGCTGTAAGTGGGTTTAAACCTTGTTTAAACAGGTGCTGGAGCATGTACTCCTTCCAATGATCTGAAAGCATGAAAATCACAAAGGTTTGTGAGCTTACTGTAAAGTTAAATCATCATATTGTCCTGCTTCCAATTTGACATGATGCAACAAAAACAAGGATTGAAGTTTGACCAGTTTTTCTCAGTTCAGATCCAAAGATAATGACCAACAGCCTTGACAATGAATTTGGCTTCAGTGCAAGGACTGTGAGTAACCTTTAAACTGTGGGTTTATCTCTAGTTGTACGTCTAGTTGTGCGACAGTGAACTCAGTCCAACTCTAGATACATTTATTCTTCCAAAATACTAAATTAACTAAATTAAATTATTTAATAAAAGTCAAACGGAGAAGGCATTTTGAATGTACACATGAAACACATGAAACATGAAACTAAAATGTATTTTGAGAAACACGTTAGTTTTACATCTCAGAATATTTTAGACCTAAAGGTGAATGTCATGCAGGTACATAATTACAGACACACCAAATTGGACTGAATTAAACCTGTTGTATTATTTATATTATACAGTATTTTTAAACCATCGAGCCCTTGAAGTCCCAGTAGATGATACTATTCCTAGATCAAGTTAACATTTTGTTCTCACAAGATAGAACAGACAATTTGAGGGGGAGCATCAGAGGTGACACCACTCCAGCTGTAACACCACTATAAATACAGCTTCAGCGTGATATATATATGCTCTCAGATCCGTACACAGTGGATGTATTAATAAATCCATACGTGACTCTGCATTCATCCCAATGACAGCTGCTTACTCAGTGTGTATCCTTGAATAGCTGCTTCCATTTTTGCATATATTTCCGTCTGTAGGTTCACATACAAATAAATTACAAAAGGTAAGGAGATCACCAACCTATTTAAGAAGTTGTAATTAAAGCCATAATTACTTTTCAGCATACTGTAATTAGACGTCTGCACCTCCTCTTCTGTTTTCACACTTAAGAACATCTAGCCCGTGTTGGGAGGCGTGTATGAAGAGTGCTGATTCCCGTAAAGGGAGAGCTGCAGGAAGGTGGCCTGATTTTCAAATTCTGGTGTTTTTTCTTTCCTTTTTTTTCTCTTGATTTCTGTCCACCCCAGCTTTAATTGAGTGAAAAAGATCTTTGGTGTAACTGTTTGACCAACTAATCTTCTGGAAAGAAGAAACAGACAATCTGGACTATAGTCCATTTACAGTATAAATAACTCATTTATTAAGAACAGAGACAAGAGGAGGTGCACAGGCCTAGTTTACTCTCAGACCACTTGAAAAAAAAACTTGTAGCCTATCACCTTTAATGTTTTATGAGAAATTGAGAAAATTATTGGCATTTATTCATTGATCAGAAACATTTATAACTTTATTACTAAATAGAAGAGATAAACACCAGTTAGTAGGACCTTAAAATCAATGGTAGAAACATGTAAATACCATAATATAAAAATACCTTTCTACAAGTAAGAGTTCTGCATTGAAAAATATACTCAATTAAAGGTACCCAGTGACCTCCGGACCAAGTTGCCAGTTATGCTAGGTATGCACACTTCATCCATCCTATCTTGAGTGTCAGATGGGAACACTTCAAGTAAACAGCAGCTCCTTGAAATGCTCCTCCTTCAGCATCCACAGCTGCCTAGTTTCCCTGAGAAGTTGAAGCTGCTTCAGAAAAAAGATGCCAAATCAGAAAAAAAAAGTCTCTGCTGCTCCAACGACATCAGGCTGCACTTGGATACCTGCCTTCCCTTTGTGGGTATGGAAAGGGGAGAGAAAAGACAACCTTTACCAAGACGGCTTTCCCATTTTCCTCAAGATTTTCACCTATACCCAATCCAGCTGTTTAGGACCATGATCAATCCTGTTCGTACTGGTACTTAAATCAGTGTTGTTACTACTGGCATTTGAATGTAGGAAGCCTATATTGGAACAAAACAAGACGATGGAAACATGCAAGTGGCCATTTTAATTGAAAGGAGGAATAAATTAAACTTCATATTTGTGTTAACAACCTTGTTTTTATGTAATTCTTTTGTAATTAAAGAGTAGTAGTTTAAGTTTCACAAATCAACAAACATTATTGCAATGTGCAGGAGAAAATAGCCTACAATATGAAGAGCTTACATTTGATATGAACCATATGTAGGCAAGCTACAGCCACACTACAGCTATTTATTAAAATGTCTTATAGCCTACTTACATTTATTATTTCCTTTTTCAAGGACATATATAATGGGTGGATCATTTTTTATAATGTTTTTTAATAATTTATTCAGGTGGGCAGTCTCAGACTTTTGGAACAAAGTGTATAATGTGTTAACATATATTGAAAGGCTTTGGGATGCATCTATAATTACTTAACACATGTCTACAGCATAAGCATACATACATGAACATATATATTTGTATTGGCTATACATATATTTCCATTTATGAAATTGTTCCAGTTATAGATAATTGTACATCTATGTCTTTATTATATATGGAAATATATTTCCTATATGGAAATATATTCATTTTGTATATATATATATTACATTTGCGTATGCAGTCCACAATATTTTACATGCGTTTAGCTGTTTGGTTTGTAGCCACTTGATAAGCTCATTTTACTACAAACTGTTGTGAAGTGGAATCTAATGCATCATATTTTATAGATTGATAATTAGAATCATCAGCAAAATAACCAGTAACTGTAACTATCAAAGTAATGTAGTGGAGTAAAAAGTAAAATGGAGTAGAAGTATAAATAAAGTTAATAAAGTTTCAGGGAAAAAAAAAAAAAAAAAAAAGTTCTTCTTAAATGGCCCGACGCTGAGCGCAGAGTGCAGAGAGCTGAATCAGTAACCGTCGCTGCACCACAGTCTCTCAGCATGTCTGAAACACAGCGAGGTGTAGTGTATCTGATCACCGGAGGTTGCGGCTTCCTCGGCAGGCACATGCTGAGGGTTTTACTGGAGAACGAGGACAAAGTGGAGGAGGTCCGGGTGTTTGACAAACACGTAGACACGAGTTTAAGTGGACTGAGCAAAGGTAAGACCAGCCGGAGGCGGTTGTTCGTGACCACCGTGTTGTGGTGTTTTCGTTATATTTCGTTATATTAATACGAATTTGCATTTTGAAATCGGCTAAATTAGAGTTATATCCCACATCTATTTTAAGACACGACCCAAGCCGTTTCACATTTCATGAGTTTTTCTTACCCCGTCCTCTAAATGTGGGACCTTTTTTTATTGAGCTCCTGCTTTAATTTGACTTAAGCCTTTAAAGATCGTTGTCAACATCCAACATCTGTTTGAAGAGGACCGTTACGTCACCTTTTAAAAACACAATTAATTCCCGGTAATTAAGGGCCTGGGATAAAACTTTTTGTGTAGTAATATCAGTTTTGTTTTTAGTGTCCATTTGCATGTTTTGTCCCTGACTCTCTTCAGCAGCGTTTATTTTTCAGCCTTATATTGCGTTAGATTTTGTTCCACTGATGGCCCCCTTTTTTATTAATAACTACTTTGTATGAGTTTAAGTTTATTTACATCTCACTCATGTCTTATCTCAAAATGATGAAGACAAGTTTATTTGCTCTTAACCAGCAAGTAAGAAGTGCAACATATGAATAGAAAAATGTCATATTTTACTCGTTTTTTTATAAGTGTGAGACAGTGGTGGGGTGTTTAAGTAAATCTGCACTTGGGAAAATAAATCCTGTGTAGCCTGACATTTTGTTCCGCTCCCATGGTCACTGGGTCAGCCTGCAGTGAAGACACTCGGGCTGTGAATCCAGGATGGCCAACTCCCTACTTTTCCTGTGGCGGGATAAAGATGTTGTAACTTGTCACTGTGTGCTTTGTAAATGTTGTCATCACCTTTTGGATGACATTAGCATTGGGCAAAGGTTTGTGTGTTTTCCTTGGAACCACAGTTTTAATCTTAAATGGTTCACATGCCATCTGTGTTTGACATTATACTTTTAATTACTGAGAGACATTTATATTTTGTTTGCCTCCCATGCTCACCCAGTCAGCCTGCAGTGAGGACAGCTGGGCTGTGATTCAATTAACCAGAAGATAAAGCATGTAATAAATTATACAGTAATTCACTTTATAATTACAGTAAACTACATTCAGCGACAGTTAACCTTTTCCCTCAGGAAAATGCACTCAACCTCAGATGACATGTCTGTCCTGCAGTAGAAAACACTTTGTTCATCTGAGATGTCTGCATGGTTTGTGTTTCCACTAATTTGAATCAGACGGAGCACCTGTAATGAAATACCTCCCGTCTGTGCTTAGTGAGCTTGCAAACGGAAATGCAAACTTGAGAAGACCTCTGACTCTACGTCCAAAAGTCCACTCCCTTTACATGCCATCTGCAGGACTTCTTTCGTCATCTATCAGCATTTCAAGGACACTGCATGACAGCTAGATAAATCGCGGGTACATGACCTTCATATAAGATAACGAGACATCACAAATTTCCCTGAATAATATGTCTAGTTTGAGCAGCAGTTGGGCGTGATGATGATATATGCCACAAGATGATTTTGCAATATTGTGCCTGCCAAGCTAATATGCATCTTCTTGCTTTAGGCCATTTTTGGCCATTTGAGTTGCAAATTTGACACATTTTGGCTTTTTCCATCAATATGATAAGGTTTCCAGATAATTAACAGTATCACAATTTTAATAATGTGTTATAGGTTTTAATATACAAGTATACTTATCATAACAGAAGAAGACCTGTTTCTTTTGTATTTAAATGCTTTTTAGAGATTTTAAGAAAGCAGTCATGATGCTGGATCACACACAGAGCCACATTTTGCGTCTTCCTGTTTTTCCTTCAGAGGCGACAAAGGTGGTGGTCATTCAGGGGGATATCACAGACTACAGCAGCGTGTTGGAGGCCTCCCGTGGGGCTGATGTCGTCATCCACACGGCCAGCTTAGTGGACGTTTGGCACAGAATCCCAGAAACCGTCATCTACTCAGTCAACGTCACGGGTGAGTCCTCAAGGGGGCGGTGACTGAAATGATAACAAGGAAAAGGGACGGGACCTAATGAGAGATACAGAGGAAATCCACACCTTCTCCTGTTTTGGACGCTTTTCAAGGACTTGTATCCCCCATGATTTCAGTAGATAAGTAGGTGATAGGGTAAGGCTGACACGTCACATCATATCTTTTTGCTGGAAATTGAGACTTCCCATTTCTGGTGTGACAGGGGTTTCATCTTGATACTCAGATGTGGGTAAAGAGCAGGTTTTACTTAAATTGTCTATATTTAAATTCTTCACAAATGTAATTTTGTAATTGAGGAAGTGTGGTTGGTCATCTGTCTCTAAACTGCCTAATCCTATGATGAGGGTTTCAGTGGTGAGATCAAGTGTCACATGAATGTTTGAGAGGCTATTTTTCACCTTAATAACAGTTAGTCTCTCAGGCAAACATCAAATGTTTATATTTCAGCAATAAAAAAGTCAAATGCAAACAAGTTTAATGAGTCACAGGCAGCGTTCGCACAACATATCTGTATTGGCCTTATCTTGAATGGGAGCCACAAGTTAACTATGAGTTTTCCTCCCTTTTAGGGGATGTGGAGTTCAGGCAGTAATTCTGGCATTTACTGTAGGTGTAAATACGACTAAATATATTCAGCTGAAGACTTGTTGATTAAATCTTTTTAGCGCTTGTAAATAGTGTGTCAGCTGCAATGAATTGTAGAGTGGTTTGTCTAGATGGCTGAGTCAGAGAGAAAGAGTGCATGTGTGTGCGCCATGAGTAGAGTTCATGTTAGCTGGAACAAACTATTGTTTTTACTCCATATTGTCTGGGTGACAAAACAAAAAACTGTCTGTGAAACAGATTTAATGAAGTTGTAGTGACTCAGTGGCCTAACACTGTGTCATTACAACAAACTTAAACAAAACAAGTAAGTATCATCAAAAAGTATCATGCAAACATCAGGTAGAAGCCCGACATAATAAATTACCCCCCTTCCCTCGACTGTTTAGCACAAAGCAGCTCTGTACTCCTTAAGTATGTATTAACTTAGTTCGTCTTTCAGTACTTTCTTACATTTGCACTCATCACCACACAGCCCCAAACCCATTTGTTCCTACTGATGATGCAAGTCACAAATACACAGTTTTATTGTTTTTAAAAGGTTCATTCATTTCTGTACATAGTACTGTAGTACAACTATAGCTTTTAGCAAACAGGAAGAATTGGTCATTTTCTGGGGACTACTTTTGGTGCTCTAGGGGGTATTTTGGGAAGCAGGATGGCATAAGCAGGATTGATTCAAAATATACAACTGTGGTTGTTTTCATGCTAACAAAGAAACTTGTCATCGAGTATAATGCTTTGGCTCATTGATGTGTTTGTGATGACAGTTTTTGGACAACAATGGAGCTCAATGGCACAAAGGAATAAGATATATCAGGCTTTGGATACTCAGGCAATGTCTATGAGTCGAATCAGTTCATTGTTGGGTGTGGTATTTTAAGGCAGTTTGTTGACAATAAGAAAAACAGGAAATATTCCCAACCTAGTTTAAAACACATTCAGGAAATTCTGGAGTTTATTTGTTTGAATTCCTGAAATCGCTTTGGCCATGAGCTGAATGTGCTTAAAGAAATAATACTTAACTGACCTCTACTGCACCGAAGAGAAGAGGGTGGATCAGTTTAGATTCCACCAGTTGAGAAATATTACAAGAATTTAAAACTGTTCTCCCTGTGTTGGTCTCAAATGGTTTTCATGCTTTGATCACTGTATGTTTCCAATAACTCTGAACTCCCTCTCCCCCCAGACACAGACACAAGATCTCTCTCTACTTCCCAAAATTTGTACAAATTGCAGGTGGGGGACAGTTAACTCAGTTAAAGAGTTGAAATCATTAAACTGGACCTTGATATCAGTTAGAGTTTACCTTACTAATGACGTGCAAGAGTCCGTGTATTCTGGCTTTCAGCTAGAACACAAACCGGAGATTTTAACCCCCTGTGAGCCATTGTGCTGCCTGAGATCCACAGTCACGACACTCCTGAAGGAAGAAGGTGGCCAAGTTTTAGCCTGCAGAGCCTCCATGCACTTAAGTGCGCCCTCAAAACCACTTTGATTTTTCAAACCTTAAGACAACATTAGAAAGTACTTTATCGAGGGCTTTCTATAGCTGCAATGCAGTCATGTTGATTTTATTATTTACTTAGGTTTAATGTTTTCATTTCTGAAATTTCCCTCCCATGTAAGCCACATGTCTCTAGGGATCACAACGCCAGTCAGTCGGCCCACCACTTTTGTCCAGACAGAAATATCTCAACAGCTATTGGATGGACTGCCATGAAATGTTGCACAGACATTCATGGTCAGCAGAGATTTTATCTTTGTGACTTGCTAGACTTTTTCTCAAGCACTACAGCACTACCAGCACGTCAACATTTTCACTTACCCAGCAAACAACTCAACATTTCGAAGATAACTTGCCATGACATTTGGTCCACGTATTCACGCCCTCTTTAGGATGAATTGTAATCACTTTGGTGTTCCCCTAAATTCATTTCATGCTATCAGGTCAAAATTAAATAACTTTTTTTTTTTTTTTTTTGTTAGCATCGTTGTTATGAATATGTTAGCATGCTGGCATGAGCATTTAGCTCAAAGCAACGCAAAGCCTCACACAGCTGGTAGTATGTCTAGAGTCAAGACTCTAGACATACTGGAATATTTTTATCTTCCTCTTCAGTTAAATGCAAAATGTATTAATTTCAAGAAAAGGCACAAATCCTAGTACATTGCACAGTACATTATGTGTAGTAAATCAGTTTCCCACTGCTGCTTCATGGTTATAAGATGTGCCCAACAGTAAATTAAAGCATAAAGCATGAATGATTTATCCATCCGTCCTAACGTTGTACTCCCTCAACTTGCAATGACCATATTTTTTGTACTGCATGTCCACTAATAAAGACCAGGTTTTAATGGAGGAAAGAAAAAGACATGTTTTCATCAGATGAACAGAACACACTTGGGCCACTTTTAAGTGAATTATGGTCATTTTGTTATGTCCCCAATTACAAAATAAGAACCTTTCATTTCTCTCAAATTCATCTGAAACTGTGCACATACTGGGCTCTGAAGAGATCCAACAGTGTCAAAATCAGTCATGTGGCTTTTTGAAGATTGAGAAATGTATGTTACCCAATAAAATTGGATAAAAGTCTAATTTATCAAACCCCAGCATCCTCCACCTCTTAAATTACAATGTTTTCTCTCCCACCAGGAACGGAAAATGTGATCAATGCCTGTGTGGAGTGCGGTATCCAGTGCCTGGTATACACCAGCAGCATGGAAGTGATTGGTCCCAATGTCAACGGAGACGCCTTTCTCAGGTGAAGCTATAAAACATCATTTCTGTGTTATTTGTTTGTGAGCCTTGGTCTGTTTTATTCTGCTAACCAAGTGACTGAGTGCCCAAGTATTTCTCCCAGTGAGCCCACAAGGTTGTTATTTTCTGTCCCATGTTGAGAAATGCTTTGGCACTTTCAGTCTTGAATTCTTTCTTTCTTCTGCTCTTGAATGCACCATCTTGTACGGAGGACATATGATCGGGTGGAGACAAAAAGACATTGAGCAGGAGGCATTCTCCACATTCTGGCTTTTTATCTGTCCTGTAAATAAATCACTCTTGATCTTTTCCAACCGTAGTGTTCTGCCTGAGTATTTATGGTATGTCAAACATGTTATGCAATGTTGCTGCAGCCACACTTAGCAAAATGTCAGGAGCTCAAACAACAAACATGTTAAACAAGCTTTAATGACCTTATGTAATGACAGTCCTGATGCTAAGTGTCAGTTATTACCTGTAACTTAAGCTAATGAATAAATTAGCATGATTACACAACACTCAACACTCACCTGCCAGTAACTATTTACTGTAAATTAAGACATCTCGGAAACAACTGGTGCACTGTTAATACAACCAGTTTTAGTGTTGTACTCTCAGATGTACAAATGAACACTGTAGCCTGATTTCCACCTGTGAGAGGCGGTAACTGCTGCACCAGCTGTCCACTGTTGTGGAAGAAGTGTGTTTCTGGCTGTGGTGACGTCTGCACTGTTTTTTCCTCAATACAAGTGGAGTGTTTTGGTACACGGATGCACAGAAGCAACAAAAACAATCATGCAAAGATAAAATAAGATGACAAGAAGATAGACGGAGGTACATGATTATTTTATACAAACATTCCGTCTCCGCGCACTGTGTTTTATTTAGTGTCGGTATCGGGAACATTTTGACACACAGTGAGTCTATTCACAGGTATGTGTCTGTTGTAGGGGTCAGTTTTGCATTGAGCTCGACAGTCTCTCTAACACTGTTTTCACTTGTTTTAGTCCATTTACTACAAATACGTTACATTTCTTTTACTAAAATGTTCAAAGCTAAAAGATTAGGGGACATATTCTCAGTCTGGGTACTGACATACTGGGTACTGGGTACTGGGTAATGTCTCGGTCTGGATACTGACATCATTCAGTGGTGTGTGGGAGGATTCCTTTGATGTGCAGTCAATATGGAGTGTGAAATAAAGGCTGCACTTGCCTTTTTTCCCCCAAAGGGCTGACGCTTTTCTCATAGTCATTTTATCTCCCTGATACATCTCTCTGGCTCTGTCCACACAGGCTGCTTCTCCACAGCATCGATCTTGTCAGCCCTCAGCTGCATGTGCTGCTTCTTTGACTGCCATCTCTCATCTCATCTCTTTGCTCCTCATCCCGCTCTTTTGGGTGGGGCATGCTGGTTGAAAGCTCTCCACAGTTGTGGATAAATTGGTCTTGATGAGTCAGTTAGGGAGATGCAGGTGTGCAAATAAGAGGGAGACACTACAAACAAAGCACTGATGGAAAATCAAACCAAAACAACACAGTCTGATGTTCTACATTTTCAACATGTTTTTATTTTTCACTACTCTCTAATGATTTTCTGGACTTGCTTACATGAAAAATATCTAGCACATATATCACATAATAGTCTGTCAATGTAACTACTTACTGTTGCATTTATAGATTGAGATGCAGATAAAAATAATTTTAAAATAATTATTTTAGGCTCTTAGATATTAAACACACTGAAAAATCTAAAATGCCAACATGTTCTGTGAAAGATTAGTTAGGAGTTCTTCAAACTAAAATATGTAGTACATGTTTGTTGATAATTACAATATGCAAAAACAGTCATATCCTTTACTGAGAGGAGGAGACACGCTTCATAAATGCCAAAGGCAGGAGATAATAACAGTGGCAAACTTCCAGCGTCCACCTAACATCAGCCGGGATCATGACAATGTTTCAGATGGTGGTTGTGGGTATAGTGTGTGTCTGTGTGTATGTGTGTGTGTGTGTGTGTGTGTGTGTGTTTGTTTATGGGTTTTTTTTCCAATTGGAGTGCATGTGTAAGTTTGCACATAGCTACAGCTGCACTTCAGAACAATATTTGGCATTCTTTCTCCGTTCACAGTTCACAGAGTAAGTCACGAAAATAAGAGCTGTGCAAGGGGAGATGTGGCACAGTCACTTTAAAGGTCATTTTATCTTTTTTCTTCCTAACCCTTTATCGCTCACGCTCTGTCTGTGGGTTATTTGGCCTTGAGTAGACAACATTCCTCTCTAACATATGGCAAGGTCAAGAAAAACAATCCCGAATACCTGCCCTGACTCTTTGATTTCTTCTCTTCTACAGGGGCAACGAAGACACACCTTACGACGTGAAACACACTATGGCCTACCCCAAGAGCAAGGCAAAGGCAGAGAAAATTGTCCTTGAAGCCAATGGCACAGAGGTACTTTATGTTTTATGATCTTCAATCCACAGATAAATGATTAATGGCATCTACTGCTTTCATTGTGAGGCAAATTCTGTAATCTCACAGTTTTATCCCTCACATTCATATTCTTATTTTTCCAACCAAATCACAGTGATGCATATTTAAAAGCACATTGGAAGTGAAAAAAAAAAAAAAAACTGAAAACAATGATGAAATAAGAATGAAACTCTCACAATACAATGGAAATGATAACAGCTGTAGAGACAGAATAGCAGTCAGATATATGTGTTTGTGTGCATTACTGTATATTACTGGGGACGATAATGCTGAATATTAGAGTCTTCATATTATCATAACCTTTTAGACTGGTTAACACATTCAGAAAGCTATGGCTGTTTCTTTTATTGCTCTCATATCCCTGGTTAGATTCCAGAAATACAATAAAAGGAATTTCCTGTGAGACTCATCCTCTCGAGGCCTTCCTGTGGTGTCACTCCTGCTGTTCACAGTCCAAACCCACAGAACATACCCTTTAACCCCTTCTGTTTACTTGTTTCGAAGTTGTGTTGGCCTCCCTATCTGATTCCTAACACCGAATTCTGGTTGTGTCTCCTGTCCAGTTGAAAGGTGGAAAGTGTTTGTACACATGCTCTCTAAGGCCGACGGGGATCTACGGTGAGGGGCACGAGCTGATTAAGGACTTCTACAAACAGGGCGTTGAAAGGGGAGGCGTAATTATCGGGGGCGTCCCAGAAAACACTGAACATGGGCGAGTCTATGCAGGTGAGTCTAAAATGACTTATATCCTACTAATACAACCACAACTTTAGAGACACGTTAGAATTTCTTGAACATAGCCTGAGAATACAAACCACATTCTGCTCTATTTTAACCTTGAAAGTGATTAATTCAGAGTATAAAGAAGAACAAGATAGAAGCCCAGTGTAATGACTTCTACTCAGACCGGAACTAAAAGCAGAAACACAGATGTCATACACACACTTCCTCTGAAATTAACAGTTCAGACCATAACAATAATTGACAAGAAGTCTGTGTAAGAAAGCACAGACACTGTAACATCAAAAGAGCTATAAGAGATATTTGTATCATAACCAAGAAATCTACATCTCCTTCCAGACATGATAATGATGACATCTTTGATTAATCTTGATTAGTCTGGTTTCAGCGGTGATGAGTCTTTGTTACTCAGTCATGGTATCAGCCGTTGCTTATGACCAGATTAGCTTTCATGTATCGATGGCTGATACTTAAGGCAGGCTTAATAGATACAGACATTATAGAACTGGAAGTTACTGTATACATTACAATCTATGGGTTGGCTACTATACTTAATAATAAAAGTATCTACAGTTCATAAATGTTGATGATGCAAGTTCACTATTAGTACATTAGACACTGTAGATCTTAGATAGTTGTAGCTTGACGTTAAAGATGATGTCAGTGTAATGTGGTCACAGATGTGAAGCAACTAAGCACATTTACTGAGACAATTCTGATGTGCTAGTACTTGACTTACTAATTCCACTATATTTTATTGGGAAATCTCTTCTTTTTTTTTCCGGAGTAGTTTATATTCACCATCGGTTATTGGCTAGAAGACTCTTTTCAATTTCCAAATTTAGGATTGATACATGACTGTCTGAAAATTTGGGGATATGAAATGAAGAGGTACATGTTCATTCATCAATAATTTGGCACTGACAGAAATCATTCTTCAGACTGATAATTTTTCATTTCACTTTTTATTGCTTAGTGCTTCCACTAAGGTAAATATTTGCTCCATCCATCATTCAGTCTGATATTCACTCACCTGTTTGTGTGCTAGGCAACGTGGCCTGGATGCATGTGCTTGCAGCACGAGCTCTGAGGGAGCGCCCGCAGACGGTCGGAGGGGAAGCTTTCTTCTGCTATGATGACTCACCCTATAAGAGCTACGAGGATTTCAACATGCAGTTCCTGTCCACATTTAACTTTCGAAGGGTCCGCATGCCCTTACTGGTGCTCTGGTTCCTGGCCATGGCGAATGACCTACTCCGCTGGATACTGAGCCCCATATATAACTACACACCGTTGCTAAACCGTTACACCTTGGCCGTGGCTTGTACCTCCTTCACGGTGGGCACAGACAAAGCCCAACGTTACTTCCAGTACCGCCCCTTGTATGACTGGAATCAATGTCGAGCCCGCACGCAGAAATGGGTTGACACATTCCCAGTAGAAAAGCCCAAAGACTCCTAATGTGACCTCAAGTATGGTAATACACATCAGAAGCTGCTATGTAGACTCGGAAGACACAAGCTTTATATGAAAAAAAGGAGTAACATGTTATTAGTTAACAGTATAAAAGTGTTTTAATAAACAATTAATTATTCAATTGCAGCACTTTTTTGCTCTCTAAAGCAGGTGGCTAAGGGGTGCCTTGTACCACTAATTGACAAAGTATTTATCGTATAATCTTGTTGAAATGTAGTTGAATTTCAATTGTCTCAGACCTGCACATAATTTAGGATCAGTCATAAGTTAAGCCTATAATGACAATTATTATTATTGTATAGAACTTTTCAACACAGAAGTTCCCAAGAGAACCATGAAATGGTCTGAACAAAGAGACGTTAAATGGTGTAATGAGGGGAAGAGGCAATATCAAACATGGAATTGTCACTATGAAAAGGTGCTTTTTTAAAATAGGGTTTCAGAAGTCTTATTTTGAAATATGACACTGGTTCTGTCTGTATTGGCTTCATTCCAAATGCACTGGGTACTGACTTAAAAAGTCTGTTATTACTGCATTTGTTATGTATGAGTAATACGTCTACAACAGCATAGCATTTATAGCTTAGTTATAAATAAAACACAATGAAATTATTTGTTCAGATAAAGCACAGACTTTAACAGCCTTGTTAAAGAATGTATTCAGTATTGTATTCCATTGGGAGTCCTTTGTTGTTTTGTTGGTACAACCACCAAAGAATTGTGCCTCTTGTTAAGACAGTCCTGTAGAATTTACATATTATATATTTATAAATTATGACCAATGTAAACACAATTTACAAGCAGTATATTGACTTTAGACCTTTATTTTATGAATGTATATTATTGATAGCAGTGTTTTATGCTGCATAATTTAAAAAGAGTTAAATGCCTTTTATGAGATTACTGAATCTTTTATGAGGTTCAGAAACATATCCTGTTTAATTTTCTTAATTTTTTGTAATTTTAAGATTTATCATATTCTCCTTTGTTGTGTGTTTTGTATTTGATTCACATTACAGGATGACAGTGCATATCCCTGTTTTTCTTTCATTTACATCTTTTATTATGATCATAATGTGCAGTATATGTCATAATGAAAGTCTGTGCTGACTTGAAACATGACTCATAACCCTAAATCACATTTTGGTTTTCAGTTTTTTTTTATGCACGTGTTTTAGTATTTCCACTTGGTGATTGGTAGTTATTCACCTCTAGATTTCCATGGAGATGATGAATGTTGTTTATCCACAATACTAAGGGCTGTGCCACTCTCTGTAGTCTTGTGGAAACTTGTCCTCAGACTCCATAACAACCAGTTGGCTCTGCATTGCTTTGCATGAGTAAGATGAAGTATATGGGAGGTCCCTTACAAAATAACTTGACATTACTCCAGCCTGCTGGGGTATCCCCATTTCTGTGGTTTTCCATGGTGATCCTCATAACATTTACATGCCTGCTAGTATGAAAATGAAAGTCTCTCAAACAAAACCTCTAATTCTCTCAGCAAACAAAACAAAACAATCTGAAACTGTGGACTTTTGTTACAGTGAAAATATTACTGATTAGGCTGCTAACATAGTTTTACAGCATAGTATTGTCGAACACTACATAATACGATAGATTAGATATGTTTGGTCTGACTCACTATATGATATAACAGATGTGAGAATGCAGGGCTCAGTGTGTATCTAATGGAAGGTGTGTGTGTGTGCTGTACACCAGAGGAGTGAGGTAATTTTGGCCAGTTCTCACTGGGGGACACACCTTTAAAGACCTGTTTGAGGTTAGAGTTAGGCTAAGGCTTGAGGTTAAAAGTGTAGTTGTGATGGTTCGAGAGGTTAGAGAATGCATTATAATGTCGTCACAACGATATGAGTGCAAAAGTGTGCGTGTTTGGTTGTTTGTGTGCGGGTGTGGATCTGTTAAACAGATGTGTTTTGGTGGATCACCACATCCCTCAGAAATGTCTATAAAACGCTTGTAATTAAAGAGGATTGTGCCATCTACTGGTGCAACAAAAACACACCACAAGTGAAATATTTTATTTTACTCATAGGTGTTTTTATCATTAGATTGTACTAATTTACCCCTAGTCATTTTTAACTTGGGAAATATCTTGTTTTAAGAAACTACTTTGTAACTTCTCAGTAAAAAAACGTAATAAAGTACGTAAGTAAAGAGTGCTTTACAGGTTAATATTTTGATGACCAAATAAATAATAAATGTGTGTGACTGTGGTCAAATTAAGTTGGATTGTATTTAAAATAATATCGAGAAACAGTATCTTTTTGAGTGTACAATGCCATTTTTCCTGCTGTGGAAGGGAGGCTCCTGTGCAGATGCGTGCGTGTCCCCGACAACTCTGACGGGAACACGCACGTAGCTGTCAGTAGGAAATGCAGGCGGTTGGTGCTGGATGTACCCCTGCCGCTGTGCTTGGATAAATTAAACAAAGAAAGTCCCTTTTGTTACAGAATGAAAACTGTTACTTAGACGATTGCTTGAATTTGGTGGTCGCAGCGACTCCGCATGTCTAACCGAGGTAACGGAGACATCCAGCTAGCTGGCTAGGCTAACAGAAACAGAACACTATCAGCGCTAATGCTTATAGTAACATCAGGCTAAAATAAGCTAACTTAGCTAGCTGGTAACTTAGCTAGCTAGCTCGCCGATAGCAGGACTTTTGCTCTTCCAGATCCTCACACCGTTCAGCGGCTCCTGCCCCGTCTCGCTCTTTCGTGTTTCAGTTTCACGGAGGAGGTTGCGGAACCGGAGCTGTGGCGGGGCGACGTGTGGGCAGGAACCCCCTGGCTACCCAGGCGGACGATTCACAGTGACACGCCGGTCTTGGGTGAGTTAAGAAAGCGGAGTTGAAGTTGTAGTTGACCGGGGCAACGGGGTGGACAAGGCCGTGGACGCTGCTCGGCCGGGGCCTGGCAGACAGGGAGGGTGTTGACTATTAGCTATTAGTAAACCATTTCTCCTGTTTGCTGAATAGGGAAGTTAAGTCGCTTCGAGAGAGGCCTCTAGAGAGGCTGTGACAACAAAGTGGCCGGTGTTATTAGCGTTAGCATATAACTGGTAGCTGTCTGAAAGCACCACTACAGACGTTAACCTGCTTTATCAGCAAAATACTGGATCACCATGGTTTTCCGGGGCGCTTTGTTTATAACGTTAAATGCCAGTGCACTGGTCCAGCTCTAAAAGAAACTATTAATGCAGTTCTGTCACTCTGGCTAGCTCGCTGTTAAAGTATTAATGAGGTAAAGCGAAAAAATTTAGTTGTTGGTGTAAGCTTTTAGATTTTTTTAGTGTGATATCTGCTGAAAGTTGAGTGCTTTTCTATATTAAACTTGCAAAATTACGCATTTACCATCGTAAGTCATTTTACTGCACGTTATAGTCTTCTGTGTGTGGCAAAAAGGGAAATGTAGCTTTACACAGTTATTGTTGTCACTAGTTTTATCATTGTTTGCAGAATCAATGTATCAAAGTACCACATTTGACAGTACAAATAAAAACAACTGTAGAAGGGTTTGGAGATGATAAGAACTGCATATTTGTGTGTGTATGTCTGCACACTGTATCCCAGAAATTTCCATGATGTCAAAATATAGTTCACTTTTTCAGCTGCTTCTCCAATCCAATTCTCTCATTCAATTTTAAGAAGAGGAACTCTGTGCTAATGCTGCATAGAAAATGGGTAGAATTCTGTTTTTCATAAACACTTCACTCCACATTTGTGTTTAGTGTTGACATTTAGCAGGGTCATGACTTGTTGCTGATATGATTTGTATTTCCATCCACCCCAAAAATGATGAAGAGATTGTTAATGATCCAAACGGCTAATGGTTTTATTTATTACTACAGTTATGACTGAATGAATAACTGCCTTTAGGATAGAGAAAACTCACCTCTGTCATTTTTGCTCTATTTCTAAAGGAGAGATCAGAGTGGAACCATGGCCGAACTCTCCACCTTATCCCCATCACCACCTGCACTAGGTGATCCTCATGCAGCTCCCTCCATCCCTCCGTCCTCATCAGCGCTCCCTGCTCCCAACAGCCCTGCTCTAGAGTCTTTACCCAAGTCTGCCCTCTATAATGACAAAGCTTTGACTGGAAACGCTTCTGCAGCACGGTCAGGGGGTTCACCCTTGACTCCCCATCCACCCTTGAGTCCTCCTAAAATCATTGCTGAGACCCCCCTCCCATTATTGGTACATGAAGCTACTCCACAGAGAGGGGAATCGACAGGGAAGGATGTAGAAACTGGAGCTGTTATTAAGCTGGAGACAATGTGCATTGGCCCAGCTGCTGCAGAGCTCCTGAATACTGAAACAGAGATCCCCTCAAGTGAGCCATCGGCTCAGAGTGAAGTGCAGCAGGCATCCCCTTCTCCTGATCTCAATCCTGGTCCTAATCTTTACCCCAATGTACATGTTACCCACAACCCAAACCCTGTCATGGATGGTGGTCAGTTTACAGCAGGCCAACCCCAAGCCACTGCAGGTTCCAATCCCACATCTGCTCCTCCAGCATCCACTGATACGGCAGCCTCAGCTACAGCTGAAGAGGAGAAACCTCAGCCACTTCAAGAAGCACAAAGCCCTCAAAGTCAGCCTCCCCCTCTGTCCCCAAAGCCTGTCGCTCCCAACGAACCAGAGAAAGCAGAACTGCCCAGCACCCCCACCAGAGCCGAACACCCGAGCCCTACTGTCCCACTGATCCACGAGCCGGCCTGTGCCCTCCCGCTGCACAACCCCAACCCCCGTCCGGCCCCAGATACCCTCAGCTACCTGGAGTCAGCCAGCCTTATGTCGGGGACGTTGGAGTCTCTGTCTGGGCTGGGAGAGGATGGGAGCTCTATTGGCTCAGACTCGGAGATCAACGGCCTGACTGTCAGACGCACTGATAAATATGGCTTCCTAGGTGGGAGTCAGTACAGTGAAGGCTGGTAAGCATTAGGACATTAACTTCTCATTCACACTCCTCACCAATACGCAGAATATTGATTGTGTCTACTGTTTGATTTCATTATGTTTAACAGCTAAGACCAAGATATTCTGAAATTAGAGACACATATTCAGCATGGCTGTATGATAGGGGGAAAGAAGAGAAGTTTCTATGCAGACAGGTCACTGTTTGTAACATTATACAACATTAGATCATGTCATGACCAGAGAATTGGTTTACACAGATGAATGTAAATCCTGCCTGACTATCTTCCTTTTAATCGGCCAATTCGCCTTCCCTGAACATCTTATTCACTCTTTCATCCATCTGCCCCAAAGATATCTGTATGTCTTCTTGGTCTCACCCTCTCTTACCCGTCTTCCTCTCCTCCTCAGCAACTCTAAACATATCTGTCTGTCCTTTATCTCCCCTTGATCTGACTCAGATAATGCTGAGAGCGTTTTTTGTGACTCAATATGTACTGACTGTGTGTCTCGGTGGTATCACCACTCACACCCATCTGCTCATTTCCTGTCTTTTTTTTTTTTTTTGCTTCAGATTTGTTTCTACTTTTCTGACAAGCTAATTGCTCTCCCACTGTTGAATAATTGAAATTGTATTGATCAGTTGTGGCACTGGCAGTGCATTCTGGTCAATGTGAAGGATGTTCTGTGTCTGAGCGATTCAGCGCTATGTTTTGCAAATGAATGTAAGAGAGTGAGGTAATCCACTTAATTCATTAGATTATTGATATATTCTTTAAACACATCACAGTGCTATATTTAGGAAGATGAAAAGAAGAAGACTACTTCCAAGTTCTGTCAGCAATGGTGTAATTTTATATTACTCATTATTACAGTGACAAGGAAGTTCGAGTTGAAGTTGCCAGACAGAGGGAGATGAAATGGATTGATATGTTCAACAACTGGGATAAATGGGTAAAACATCGCTTCCAGAAGGTATGCACAGCAGCCATTCAGATATTTGTTGTTGTTGGATTTATACTTAATTAGAGATTAAAAGTACAAATGAATGGCAGTGTTTCAATGTGTTTTAGATGTACTTGGATTATACTTTTACACTTGACATCATGTTATAGCCAATACCCTGTGTATCTGTTTTTTCGTTATAGGTGAAGTTGCGCTGCAGGAAGGGCATTCCATCTTCTCTCAGAGCCAAAGCCTGGCAGCTGCTGTCCAATAGCCAAGAGCTCCTAGAAGCCAACAGAGGGAAATTCGAGGTATCAATGTGACCATGTTATCTTTTCTTTTTTTATTTACATTTTTATATTAAAGAGGCTGAATTGTTAAACAATAAACAAGGTTTAGGATGCAATCATCAATTCAAACTGAGAAATACACAGGTACAGGTCAGTATGTGAGGATTCAGGCAAAGTTGCCTTCTGGTATTTAACAGAAAAGGAGAAACAAGGAAGAATGTAACAATTAGAGTAACAATCCCATTTCACCCAATATTTTTCACCCATGTCTTTCTGTAGACGATGGGAATAAGTCCCCTCAATATGGAGCATAAATGGTCGACATTGTCTCTCAGAAGCCACTATTTAGTAATATTCTTATTACTTGCAGCCACGAGGATCTTCAGGATCTTTAAGACCTTAAGACACATCTCCAACTGTTACCATATTGTCAACAACACTAATGTCAAAAAACCACACAGAGCAGAGAGATATGTTTTTTAAATTTTCATAGTCTTGAAAATACTTTTAAAGCCAGTTCACCACAAATGCACTGACATGTAAACATGAAAATTTAGTGTGTTTTTTTTTTTTTCCCCTAAAAATCTGCTCTCTAAATTCTTTACCTTCTCTCTCTCTCTCTCCATATAAACTTGGTTGTTGCTGGTTTGAGAATATTTAAGGGTTGTGAAGAAGCTACAGTAATCTGATTGAGTAACTGGCTCAAAGTGGGGACCATTGTAAAGGGACGTTGTGGCTGAGTAGGGCAATTTGAGCTCCAGGGGTGCTAAAGGGGCGCAGGCGCAGACCTAGCAAGCTGTAAGCCTCTTATCAGAACCGGTAATCCTGCTTGTCAGAGCTCTGCCCCCATGTCAACACTGGAGGGGGGTCTGGCCTCAGCTGGGTCTGGGTCCAAGCACTCAGCTTAGTATTGTTTATGTTGTCTGAGGAAGAATTTCTGTTCTACCTTCTCATTTTTATTTTATTGTTTGGTCTCTCCAATGTGGTTTCATGCAGGACTTTGCAATCCAATCAATTTTAATGGCTAATTTAGAAAATGAGTTACTGAGAATTTATCTGAAACTTGTATCTTATTTTTTCACTGCAGGAGCTGGAGAGAGAGCAGGGAGAGGCTAAATGGCTGGACATTATAGAGAAGGATCTTCACAGACAGTTTCCCTTCCATGAGATGTTTGCTGCTCGTGGTGGCCACGGGTAAAAAAACACACACACACACACACACACACACACACACTCAGTCTATTTTACATAAAAAATAAACAGACGTTACTCACAAAAGTAACATCTGCACATGAATACAAGTCAACACTAGTCAAATATTACTAGCAGACAATGTTTTGATCTTGGACAGATCTTTATCAATTCAATGTCTGTCTGTAAATCACAGTACGTATAAAAAATATAATAGTATTTATTAATTGGTTAAGTGATTGAGATGAAGCATCAAGATTTTTAAGTGTTTTTAATAGCATTTGTTTGCAGTAGACTGGACTTTTTTTTCACTCAGATTTCTGTGAGTTTGATTTCCATTCATAAGTCAAAGGAAGGTGCATGAACTGGGTTAAGTGTTTTAGTCGATTTTGCCACTGGATAATTCTGGAGTTTGTTCTTGCAGGCAACAGGATCTGTACCGGATCCTGAAAGCCTACACCATCTACCGGCCTGATGAGGGATACTGCCAGGCTCAGGCTCCCGTGGCTGCAGTGCTGCTCATGCATATGCCTGCTGAGGTGAGGGGCTGAGCTGGTGGGGGACAGATTCTCACTGGGTCTATCTAATCTATCTAGTGATGTATCAGTATTACTGAACAGACTGATAACTATTCAAAGCTTTGTAAATACTTGGCCCGATATTGAGTTGTGGTGAAATTCTGTTACCACCTATGGACTAGAATGTAGAGAGAAAGATATTAAGCACCTTATAGTTGACTTAACGCCTGAACACGCATCACACAAGAATGTAAAATATGTCAGACACCCATGTAAGATTGTACATGAGACAAGGATTTCCAACTTGAAGATGACACATCTCTGAGTGGCATATTACAAGCTCCAGTTTAAAAACATTTGCATAGAAATGATGTATGTTTTGTGTTTATCCCTCCTCACCTGAAAAAGAGTCCTGCACAAGAAAAAAGAGCGGGCGAGTGTGAGAAAGCGAAACAAAACTGAAAATGAACTTTATTCGGTTCTTATTTCATCTATGTTACTTTCTAAATTAAAAATAGTAGCAGATAGTCAACAGCAGTCTGGTGACACTGCTGACGCTCCAATGACCAGACTGTTACAGCTGAATGATACTCAAGTAGCAGTGTGTTAATTTTAATGACATATAAATACAGTTGCTGTAGTTTATGTCTTAAATTAAGTCTGCTTTTTTCTACTGAAAGTGTTTCAAACTTTCACTTGCATTGGTTTTCTGTTTAACAAGACAGGGCATATATTACTTTCTTATGATAATGAAGTAGCTATGTCAATCAGCTTAAGAGGCTTAATATTAATAAAATAATAATTAAATAATAATAAGAGCGTGGCTTATCAAACTATTTTCTTGTGTAGAGAAAATAGACGCTAAGAGAGTAGCTGATGGTGAAATGATTTGGGGATCACATGTTTATATGATTCAGTCCAGTTGATTTTATTGGTCTTTCTTATACCACATTGTTCATCTTAATGTTTAATGCTTCAGCTCTGAATAGACGACTCGCAAAGTTGAAAGGTCACTACATCACAATACAACCAGGGCATCAGTTGCTCACAACAAACACAGGAAGAAGGAAGAGTGAGAAGATTTACTCAATGATTAATGTGCATATTGTTCTATTTTTAAAAGAGCCTCAAAAAGAAGCAGGAAATAAAAGCGGGACTGTGCATCATCCTACTGCTTTCTGGTAACATTAAAGGAAGAGTGAGTAATAACTGGAGAAGGACTGTTGATATCTCAACTCAACAGCAAAACAAATACACCCCATCGTCAAGACAATGACACAGTGTTAGAATCCGTAGCATCTCATACATCGTGGACGCTCTTTCTCATAGGTGAAGCAAAACAAACCTTATAATAAAAAACATCATCAAACAACCTCATGCATACTAATATCCAAAACACAACCCAGTAAAACTAATGAGAGTTAGTTGTTAAGATTGTTTTTACAAAACTGCGGTGACAGAAGAGAGGACTGTAGGTTTGTAGCTAATGTTAATGCCGCTTGTCGCCGCTGTCACTCCGCCACTGGTAGACATGTCTTCCATGCACTCGAAAATGCCGCTTGTCTCTCTGCCGGTCTCTTGCCTGCAGTCCCAATCAATCCTATTCAAAACTCCACATGGTCTGGCAGTGACGGAAGGGTAGACTGCTCCTCCTCCTTCCCCATGTAATCCTTAAATTGGCACTACCCGTTAGTGTGTGTCAGATTCATCATCTCCAACTGCCCCCTTTACCCCCATCTCCCCTCTTCCCTTGTCTTGTGCATGACCACAAATGCACCCTGTTGCTGATTGGCTGGAATAGTGTTGTTTGCCATTTCCCATTTACAGAGCCAGGGCTGTGTCGGAACACCCAAAAAAAAAAATTTCAACAAAGATATTCACTAAATTTGACAATAAGCGTATCGGATCAGAATCGCTTACTCCATCTTTAAACATTTGCAGTTGTTTGCAAATCTAAACTGCTTTTGCTTCTCTTTCACAGCAAGCTTTTTGGTGCCTCGTCCAGATATGCGAGAAGTTTCTCCCTGGCTACTACAGCGCTGGGCTGGTGAGTGACTGAACGAACTCCTACCTGTCTTTGTCAGAGCTTCATGTCAGTTTTTTTCAGCTTTTTTATTTCTGCCTTTCAGGAAGCGATCCAGCTGGATGGCGAGATCTTCTTCTCCCTGTTGCGGCGCACGTGTCCAATGGCATACCGTCACCTTAAGAAGTTCAAGATTGACCCGATTCTCTACATGACTGAGTGGTTCATGTGTATCTTCTCGCGCACCTTACCATGGGCCTCTGTGCTGCGTGTATGGGACATGTTCTTCTGTGAAGGTATCCTTCATATCCACACGCTTCATAGCCATCTCTCAATCTCTCTCATTTGTGAGTTTTCTCTATCTCAAAATGTTTATATTTGTTTGAGTATGTAAGTCTCTGGTTGCAGGAGTGAAAATAGTGTTTCGCGTGGGCCTGGTGCTACTGAAACAAATGCTTGGCTCTGTGGATAAACTTAGAGAACTTCAGGGCATGTATGAAACCATGGAGCGTCTGAGAAACATTTCACCTGACACTATCAGAGAGGACATATTGGTACAGGAGGTGGGTATTTCTTTCTCAGACATGCACACAAGTAAAATCTGCTTCTGTTTTTACTCAGAGACACGAGTTATGAGTCACTTTGTCCCGTAGTGCCCGATCTAGTAATCCTCACTTCCTCTGTCTGTCTCACCCTTGTCTGATGTCGTCCAGATTATTACGCTCCCAGTGACAGAGGCGCTCATAGAGAGGGAGTGCAGCATCCAAGTGAGGAAGTGGAGGGAGTCCAGAGGGGAGCTGACACACCAGCCGGGCCGCCGGCTCCATGGTACGAGAGCCATCTATGAGTACAAACGACGCGCTGCCGCCATCAGCTCCGGCGGCAGCTTCTCCTTCCTGGGAAGCCCGATCCCTCCACCGGGACCACTCAGGGCCTCTTCCAGCCTCCTGTCACTCCCTGGCTTCCGCAAGTCTAAGGTTCCTTTCCACTCCCACACCAAGAAGGGCTCCTTCTCAGGGCCGTCAGGAATGGAGAGCCTGCCGCTTCAGTCGTCACCTGCAGTAACATCCAGCCCGGGCCGAGGCCCCAGCCATAAGCCCCCCATTCCCCCAGGGGCAGGGCAGAGGTCACCAGCACCTCATGTTCAGAGCCCCTTGGTAGGGAGTGCGGCCGGCTTATCACGCGGGCCTGCTCCGCCCTCAGAAGGCACTTCAGCACAGGGGCAGCCTGCAGCTTCAGCCCCAGTGCAAAACACACCACCACCTAGCACTCTCTCCCCCTCGCCTAAAATCGTCTCTGAGCAAATTACTCCGACGCTCCCCTCTCCTACTGCAAACAACGCCCCTCTGCCCCCATGTCCAGATTCAAAGAAAGAAGCGGTGCCAGCGGCTGATGCCACAACTGGAGAGGAAGAAGGAAAGAAGAAGAAGAAAAGCAGAGAAGACAAGAAGAAGGAAAAGGAAGACGAGAAGAAAAAACTGAAGGAAAAGAAGGAAAAGGAAAAGGCTGAGAAAGAGAGGCTGAAGAGGGAGAAAGAGAAGCTAGAAAAAGAGAAGAAGAAAGGGGGTAAGAAAAAGGACAAAGGGGGAGGAGAGGCTGAAGACAAAAATGGAGCTGCAGCAGCGAGAGATTCGGCCTAGTTTTCCACCCCATCATTCCAGGATAATGAAAAGGGACGCTGAACAAAAAAAGAGGTCAGGGGAACAAAAGACCCCCAGAAACAGAGAGTGATTAATATAAAAAATGGGATGGCTTTCTGTATAATGCATCATTTCAAAGACTTAATGTAGTCCCAGGACTATGGTGGAGAAAACTGGATCATGGTTTTAATAGCACCTCGGGGAGCTTTTTGCCCCTCGCTCTATGCTTTCTTTTTCACCAAGTTTTATTAAGATGGGACAAATTTCCTTTTTCAACTGGAGCACAGGCTGTGAATCTGAATAATTTTTCAGAGGTCATTCACAGTCATTATCTCTTTTAGTTTTTTTTTTTTTTTTAATTCTTTTTTTCTCTCATTTTTATTATTTTTAATCAGATTGATCGCAGTGGTTAGAGAAACATCGACCCAAGGGATTGTTGAACCGAACGTTGTCAGAAATAGTTACGGTGCCATAGAGTGTGTAAATAAAAAGTCTACCTAAAGTACATAGGATGTTGTTAGCACTCCACACACCCGTCAGATTATCTGGATGACTGGAAAAAGAAAAAAGAAAAAAGAAAACCCTTGGAAGTCGTCTCAAATGCAGGCACTGAAGACAGAAATGTTAGTAATGTTGTTGAGGATGTATTTATTGTCATGTTAAATGTTGTGAGTGAGTGTGTGCCTTAGTAGTGATAGTGAAATGTGTTACTGTTCTATGTGTGGCCTCCCGGTTTTCAGTCTCCCTTTGCCTGCTTAGAATCATTGAATCCTTTCTGTGGTTCTTCCCAAACCTTTACTTTCTCCTCTCATTGGACTAAATCTAACTAGTGACTGACAAAAAGAGGGAGAAAATTAAAAGTACACCCAGACACCATGAAGTGGTAGTTATTTTTAATATTTCAATTATGTGTGTTTTTTTTTTTTTTTTTTGTCTCTTGACAAAACACACAGGGAGATTTCTTGTTTTTATTTAAGGCCCCAATTTCATTTTTTTGTGTGTCTGAGGTTGATTTTTGCAAAAAAAAAAGAAAAAAAAAAAGCAGGCGCAACATCACAAATAAACTGGTCGTGGGAAAATATGCAACACCCAGCAGTGACCGTACACGAGTCCTGCAGACCAAATGTCCATCTGTACAAATTAGTATTATTTTGCTTTCAACGAACAAAATCATATATGCATGTATTTAGCCAAATTTCAATATGGGTAAGAGCTTAAGTTCGTCAGCCCATTAGAATGTGATTTCAACTATCTTAAGTGAATGAAGGATGATTTTTGCACTTGTGATTTTGTCACAAAGCACCACTGAAGTTGCCCTCTCCGTTAGCATAGTGACGTAGAACACGAGAGTCTCAGCTGGCCAGTTTCACAGTTTAAAAGCTGCGCCTCGAGGACCTATAGGAAGCCACTTGACTGGAGGTGCCAGGTGTGCCAATGTAGCATTAACCTCTGATCTTTGACCTTCGGGCTCTGATGTATTTATGTATAAAGTGGTTAATTTAATCAAATATAGTATATTATGAATTATTATTATTATTATTATTATTTTGGATCTGAGTATTTTTCTATGTGAGTAAGAGACACCTGGCTGACTGGAATGATGGCCGACTACACGGTGTAGTTGCAGGGGGATCATTTAAAGTGTTTATTTTTGATTTCTCTTTTTCTTTTGCACGTTAAGTCCTCTGCTTTTACACGAACAAACTCGATGCATGTCTGTGCTATTGTTTAAGTTAACTGTCATTGTTGCTTTGGTCAGCTGAGGTTCACGAGTCTCCAGTTTACTGAAGTGCAGTATTAAACCAACTTGAGTGCAAAAAATGGATCTCTAACAGAACAAACCGTGAGACGAGTGACACAGACAGAACACTTTGGGAGTTGAAGGTCTTAATCGTACTGTATAATATACTAAGAAGTGATTTTTGAGCTTTGAATAGTTCTTTAATTGAAGATCTTAAGTATGTCTGTCTCACCAGGTTGTGTTGTAACATTCATAATGGCTTATGGACTAACTCCCTAACCTATTTACACTCAGTGTCTTGTACTGTAATATATTTATGCATACGTTAAACGGCACTGAACCCCATCAGTATACGATGAATAGTGCCAGGTAGTTAGCGTAAAACTATTTGATGGCAAAAAACATTGATGCTCTTTAACTGTACTGTTTTCATAGTTAAAGGATTAGAGGGACTTGCGTGTAATTGTAGCCAACATGTCCTCCCATAGTCACTGTTTTTCACTTATTTCAAGTCTTTACATGGCTGTCATTGAAATGTATAAATATCACACACTCACTCCCTCCTCTATCTTGACGCCAGTGCATCTCTAGGCACAGATTAGTGTAGTGTTAGTGAGGGAAATCTGAACACATCTATGCAAACCTTCCTCCATCATGACTGATAGTGTGTGGTGACAGCAGCACTGATTTCTCCTCTGATTGTGATGATCACATGGGTACCATGGGAAAAAATGAATTTTGTGCTTCGGTAGGGTTTTTTTTTTTTTTTTTTTTCTTCTGAGCACACTTTCAGGCCTGTGGACTACAATACTTTATGAGCAATACGTCCTCGCAGCTCATGTCTTGACAATAACATAATTTCTCTCATTGTTCAGAGGTGCTCGAGATGTCGCGATGATCAAATTCATCTCCTGCTAGCTTGTGATTTCCTCCTGTGGAATCGGCACTTAGCTCTGCAATATCGAGGACGAATCAAGAAATCCACTTCTATCAGGTCCTTTAGTGCATTTCCGCATTGATCCTGAAATCGTCGCTCTTGATTTCAGTTGATTGGGAATGACCCTACTGATGCAAACATCGACAAAAGCATTTCAGCTGTTTCTTTTCCTCCCCATGCCGTTAATGTCTGTTGTGTTTTTAAGTTTACATGTCAGTCTCTCTCTGGCGAAAGTGAAAATAAAAATCATAGCTAATTGAATTCATTCCTTCGGATCTACAACTGATGTATTTAATTGATGATGATAATGACATTTGTGATGAGTAATAAACCATAATATATTAAATCGTCACAGTAATTTTGTCCTTGATATGGAGGATGTCTTGTTTGCGTGTGAAAATCCTGATGGATTAATAACAGTAGTGATGAGCTGTGTTGTCTTAGAAACATTATGAATTTTGGGTTCAGCTGCCACTGCTATAATGGGTGGTTTGGTCATTTATTCACTATTAATGCAGCAATATCCTGTAGGTGCTGATCCGCATGGGTTAGATTTACCTCTGAGGCTCCTGTCTGTACATGCAGGTACAAAGAAGCTCCACTAGGTGTCACTAGATGTGCATTCATGAGGGATGTCTGCTCCCTCAAAACCCTGTCCCGCAGAGCCACTGAACAGAGACACTATTGTACAAAAGGAAAGAGGTTTTATTCACAGTTCGTCCCTTTTATTCATTACAGAGGAAAGGCAAGGAAGAGTCCAGTCACTCGAGTTGAGACAGCTTATGATTTAATGGTTGCAGGAAGGAGCGGAGAGAAAGAAATCGAAGACTTGAATGTTTTCTTTCGTCCCTTTGTCTCCGCTCCGTCCCTCATTTTTTTCAAGAACTTTTCAAGGGGAAAAAAAGTTGTCTTCACTTTAAGGAAGCAACTTTTTCCTCTCTAACCTGCCAGCAGTCTCCCTCCTCTCACCTCTTTTACCCCCCTCCCAACAGGACATCTTCAAAATTTGGAATGAAGCCCTTGTCATTTGTGCACTCCCACAGCAGAGGGACACATTTCATTCATACAAACACCTCAGAGGGCTGAAGTGACAGGACAGACAGAGATGTGGAGGTGAGAAGACAGACGATGTTTGCAAGGAAAGAAAAGATGTTTGAGAAAAGCTTTTGAATGGAAATGATGTTACAGGATAATTTTATTGGAAATCATCCCTATTCCCCATAAGCAAACATAGACATCCCATGGACATCGGCCGTCTCCTGTGTCATTGTGACAAGTCTTTGGTTTGAGCATGAGCGGCTGAGCACATGGGTTAACACAGAACGTGAGCAGGGAGGAAGAAGAGGAAAGAAAAGGGCAGGGAAGGCAGAATAGCAAAGGGATTGCTGTCTTTCTTGTCTTCGAGCTTTCTCTTTACTCCTCCTTCTCCTCTCCGTGTGTGATGACGTAGCAGATGTTCTTGTAGTCTACGTTGCCGGCAACATCTGGGGGGAAGGCGGCCCACATGTTCTTAATCTGAGGGAGAAAAGGAAAGTTGGAAAAAATCAGCATGGAAAAATCCTGCTGATATTCTTTAAAGGAATACATCATGTTTTTGAGATATTGGTCAAGTTCTCCCCTGACTGAAGTTTACACCTTTATGTCAATTTTTACATAATGCCTCATTTTAAACCCAGTTTAAACTTTTAAATTTAAACAGTTTTTGACAACTAACAATCTTTTGTTCAGGTAATATACTCCGCACGATCCGAAACGTTTTAAACAATGGACGGACATAGTGGGGGACATACAGCACATGTGATAGAATAAGGGCAGACCAGACAATGGAAGAAATACAACACAGATGCTGTCTCTTAGCTAATGTAGCTAATGTCTTTTTTTCAGTAAAATTGTTACAAATAAAAGAAAATCTAGTCTGAGTTGAGAGTCATGGGCCAGTTTGCCAAAAACCATAAAATACTCTTCTAACAGGTCGGTGACTTTACCTCCTCTGGGGTGAACCTGTCGCACTGAGTGGTCAGGAGCTCCTCGAGGCTGCAACAGGCAAACAGGCAGATTTTAGAGGCCAAAATCAAATTCTTCCTATTTGAGCAGGTGCTTATAGTAAAATGATAAAAAAATTTAATTTAAAAAAAAAAAAGTGCTCACAATTCCTTCTTGATGGATCCAGTACCCTCGGGGTCCAGGACCTTGAAGGAACTAAGAATAACGTCCTCGGGATCAGCACCTGACAGGAAAAGGAGGACATTATGAATAAAAATCTTGCATTCATTCTGAAAAGTAGAGCAGCAAAGTGCACATGTACAAGTACTCAATATACAATATACAATATTCATATTTTTACATAAAAATGTATTTAAATGTTGCACTTGGTCGAGGTGGTGGTACTTAATATACTGTTAACAATGCATCATACAGTGTGTTATAAGCTGACCATATGTTTTGTTTGTAAAAATCTTGAAAAGTAACCGGCAACACTCAAGGAAAGTAGGAGTGCCCACAAAATTGAACCTAAGCACAGTGTTTGAGTAGATGTAACGACGTGGGGGTGAGTGCTGGTAAGAAATGTGATGCCCACCCTTCAGCTTCTCTCCGAACATGGTGAGGAAGACGGTGAAGTTGATGGGGCCGCTGGCCTCCTTGATCATGGCCTCCAGCTCCTCATTCTTCACATTCAACTGGCCTGAACAGCACAGACGTTGGGATTAGGACGGGAGACCATGCAACACATATTCACACATACTCAACACAGACGTCTAATCCAGACTCACCCATTGAGGCCAGCACGTCCCTCAGGTCATCTTTGCTGATGATACCGTCTCTGTTCTGGTCAATGATTGTGAAGGCCTAAAGAGAGAGAAGCCGGCTTGGTTTACTATTCGAAGGACGCACTTAAGATAGATTGGGAGAGGGTGTCTGACAGGCTGAGACCTCTTCACACTTTTAAGGACTCCTCAGTCAACAGTTTGTCCATTACAGCGGCAGCTGGCGAGTATCTTTGACACAGCGCTGTGCAAATGTTGTCAGAGGATATTGTGTAGGAAAAAAGCTGCACCCAAAGAGTCAGACCCGACTGTGGTGGCCTTGGGGGCTGGGGGGGGGTGACTGGTTGGGGGTGCTTAAGGTGGCCCCCAGTTTTTTCTTACATGTTAATTTGGGAAAGTGTCATTAGGGAACAGCTGTCTGAGCTGCTCACCCTCTACAACTTGCGTCTATGAAACTTAAGATGACCTCTTGGACTTGAACTTGAACTTAGCCACCGACCTTTCTCGTCACCTTCTCTCCCTCTCTTTCACACACTCACTTCCTTTGCTTTGACAGATAAAAACGCACACATACACACACACACACACACACACACAAAACAACCCCCCCACCCCCCACCCCCCCTGGCTGTTATTTTTTCCATCTTTGCAATGCGCTAAGATCATCCTAATCATCATGCCATACATTCCCTAAGTGGCACTCAAGAAGCCTGTATCACTTATCACAGGAGGAATGTTTCCTCTATTCAGAGCACATATGCCTTGACAACGCACTGAAAACACAGACACCATCATTATCCAATCTCTTGACAGCACACCCTTATAAAATCCCATCTTCCTGACCTTTCTGAACTGCGGCACACACCCTTCACACCTCACTCTTACACCTAGTGGATCTCAGTTTCTGTGCTTAACGGCCATCTTGAGATGGAGAACTCTTAATGGGGTCTGAAAACAGCAAATCTTCAAATGTGCAAACAGCGTTATGACCTTTTTCTCTCTCTTTTCCACGTTATAATAACACCTGCGGTCCAGTTGTTCTGCCTGGCCTCCCAGCCTTCAGCAAGAGACTTAAGGAGATGTCTGAGTGACAGCTGGGTGGGGGAGGTCAAAGGTGAACAAAATGTGGGGAGAGTCAGATGGTGTCAGAAATTTCAGAGCTCCTCCAAATGACATTCTTGTGCTTATTAAATTGTCAGGGGAGAAGGGGGGGTGTTGCACGCAAAATAGCAACTGCTGTGAAAATGGATCCGAGAGCCGCTCAACCAAACTCTAATTTCAGTCACAGTCTCGAAGAAATTAAACTGAAATCAAACCAGCTTTGACTAAGAATCTTTATCAGTGAACCAGAGGCAACACAGACGTCTAACCCCTCCCGAGGCTGAAATGAACGATGCTCATACAGTCGAAAGAGGAGCTTCCTTCAGGGATGGAGTATCAAAAGAAACCTCACCTCCTTGTACTCCTGAATCTGGCTCTGCTCAAACATGGAGAACACATTGGAGGAGCCTCCGTCTCCTGCTGCCTGCCTCCTCTTGGCCTTCTTTGGTGCCTGGGGAACAAACACATGGGTGAAATTTTAAACAGCTTTGGCTAAAACCCAGCGGTGATGCTTGTGAGTCTTGTACGGGCAGTGGCTCCCAACCTTTTTAATTTGAAAATTAAGCCGTGTCTACTTGCATATCTCCTCCAAAACATCTTTCATTTTCACTGTTTCATTATTGTTAGATGCCTGAAAACTAAAAACAAGCATTAGAGGAAAGTTTGTGCAGCAGAACAATATTTTTTTCTTATTTCTTGTCCCATCGAGCATTTCACGATCCCTCAGATTTATCTTGTGACCCCCTTGGAAAGGTCCTGATGCCCAGGTTGAGAACCACTACTCCACGTTAGTAAAGAAATTTATGATCTTACTATTAATATGACATGCATGCACACACAAGTGAGGTTTTTTGCATCCTTTTCCTTAATGTGGCCCTGCAGATGTTTGAGTTTGGCATGCAGTTTGGAGTGGATTATGTAAAACTATAATTTAGCAACACCATGTTAGTGCACAGCCATCCTTAGAACTGCATCAGCAAGATCTGCAGTTATCAACAAAAAAAAAAAAATCCACCAAAATGTCCAAAACTCTTGATGCACTAAAAGTAATGGCAAATGCTCTCATCTTTCTGCTAAAATTATTTCAAGCTTAGATTTTTTTTTTTAAAAAAAGCATCAAAAAGCAGAGTTAATCCAAAGGGTTGCTTTGATTCCCCCTGCAGATATTTCCAACAGCAGCGTGCAGAGATGTGGGAACCCTGGTACTCACCATCTTGAGACGGTATGAGTGGAGGTTTGGATGATCAAGAAAGAGAAGACAGTGTGAAGCCGCGTTATACGTATATCCCCGGGGGTTTATATACCCCTTCACAGGCCAATCTAACTTTAGCCACAGACTCAAGTTTGGATGGCGATAAAAAAAAAGAGGGAGAGAGAGAGAGAGGATGGTCAAGGATGAAAAGTGAAGGAGACAGAAAGGCAGGACAGTGTATCACCTTACAGGAGATCAGAAATAGACACAGGAGTCTTGGAATTAAGTAAACCTGATAGCTGAGGGACCATGCTGCAGGTTTGCAGTCCCACGTGGACTAATAAGGACATTCGGGACATAGATGCTTGTTGGACCGCTGGACACTGGCTCTCCACCCTCCTTCTGTCCACCTCCATCTGCCTGCAGAGAGACACCTCGGCCACTCGCTGACTTTATTTTTGGTTTGTGATGTCCATTGCGATATTACAGACTAAGATACAAGTATTCTATATCGTCAGCCACTGATGCAGCTTTTACCCTGTATGTGCACAGCCCGGCTTTCTTTTTTTAAGTTGGGACAAAGTTATGATGCTAATGTCAAATCTGGGATTTTCCCAAAGAAGTTGTAATGACTGGGACCCTGTAAGAGGGAAAAAAATGTACTTTTGCATGCGCATGTGTCATTCCTTAAATGAATTAACAAAATTAATTAAAATATCTTGTCACATAATAAACAACATGGAAGAAGAAAGGATTTTTGTTTATCTTTGAAAGCTGTGCAAGGAAATACTGGAGTGAAATCATTTTATATCTTTGTATCTGTGCATGTGCAAGTATATTTGTATGAATTCCCATATATCTCTCCTGGCTTTCCTGCTGCATTAATGTACAGTAACTATTTGTTGGGTTTCACTGTATTAAGGACACATCTTTATTCATTTATATATTTTTCCTATTTTTGTTTTTTTAAAACATTGTCTTACTCTATTCTCTCATGATGAATTTGGGGTTACAAACAAATATGGACATAATTAATGAATTACAATAAAGTGTAAAAGAAAATACTTTACGTTAGCTTTCAAGAAACTATTAATGATCCTCTTTAAGCTTTTGATTAACTGCAGTGAATTAAGAATAATGTTTTGCTTCCTTTTGCGTTGTTGTCATTATTGTCATCACTTTAGACTGTGAAGCAAAAATAGATAAAGGAAATTATATGTAAAACCCACTTGCAAAAAACTACAGAATAGCTCATTTAGAAGATACAAGATCACACATTTTAGTCCTCAGATCTTAGAATAAATAATTGTAAAAGTACTGATACAATAATATCAATACAATTACAAGGAAATTCCTACTAAATGACAGATGTTGTATCTGTAAAATGCATTTAAAGTATTAGAGGAAAAAGCACTTGATCTGCAGTAAAATGACTTCTATGACAGATATATATCATTATTTGATTCTTATACATCAATGTGTGAGCAGCACTTTACTGTTGCACCGGGTCAAGGTGGAGCCAGTTATGGTGGAACAGTTAAGAAGTTAAGTCCAGTGGTTCTAAACCAAGGGGTCGGGCCCCCTCTAAAGGGACATGAGATAAATCCGAGCGGTCCTGAGATGATTGATGGGGCTGGAGAGAGGAAAAAGCAAAGTTCTGTGACACGTCTTGTTTCAGTTTTTTCAGTATGAGCCGTGTTGTCAGCGTTACATGAACGACAACATGCCAGACAAGTGAAAGCACCGTTAACCTCTGGCTTCACTCCTGCTTTCTCATCACTACCAAGGTGTGCGTATGGTGATTGGCCTCAGTCATGAATACTTTCCCACCTGTTTTCCCCGCCCCCCCCCCCCCCCACACACACACACACACCCCTCTTTCGCACCATCTACCCCTCATACCCCCCCTTAAATATACGGGGATTACTTGGCAGGGTGATGGCAGCAGACATTCCCAGAAGAATATAAAGGGGACAGCTGAGGGCGACCAAAATAGCTAAATAAACTTGAGCGTCTGCCAGTGTGCCGGGCCCCGAGAGCAAAATGCTTTCCTTCATTTGTTTTGTCAGGTTTTATATCCAAATTTACCTCAGAGATAATCTGTTTTCATTTCACTAACAACTTTGTTAATCTCATCTATTGGATGAATTTATTTTTGTTCTCTGGTCGTGACTGTTTGTGTTTCCACTGGTCTCCTCTCCCTGACAGTCTGATGGTCAGCGATGAGTCACGTCTCTGCTCTTAACTGGTTTCCACTCCGCCGGTAATTTGGATTAGACAGACATTTGTTTATCTTGGGCGTTCAGGACATCCAGAGCCTGACGCTAGCTGTCAGTCCTGTCCATGTGTTCCCATTGACCTTTGACCTGTGGTTCACTTGATTATCACCACCTTGTTTAGGAATGAAATGTGTCACACCATATGGTTTGACTGTCATTTTTACTTTTAAGGAGGAGGTTTAGGTTAGACTCAACCTGGATGATCACTTTACTGAACTAAACACCTTCATTTAAGACTAAATTTTTCATTTGTTGAAATAAGAATCTGCATTTTTGTCAGATTTTCTCCTCTCGTTTCTATATTGTAATATGTCATTCCTAAAAGTGTGAGAATAAGCTGTGACATCTCAAACTCTTCACAGATGTGTCAGCTGCTGCAGTTCACTGGAAAAAAACAAAATGGCACCTCTTTACAATGTCTTTCATCGCTGCTATGTTGAGGAAGTGTTTGTATACAGATGTGTGTACATTGCAAGGGCCACCGCTGTAACGTGAAACCTCTTGCCACGCTCCTCGGAAGCCATTTATCATTTTTTAGATGATTGGTATGTCTGTCTGTAGGGTTTGGAATGTGGAGAAGCTCCCAGCTTGACTTATGCAGGAGGATGTCAGAGTTTGTAATGTTATACTCTGATGTGTTTGATCACCTGCCAACCTCAGGTTGCCCTGTTTTGTTATTTGATTCCATCCAGGATTGTGTTACGCCAATCACCATATGGTAAATTTTAGGTTTAAATGCAGGTCAGGTCTGGTGGGATTGAACTTGAAAGAGAAATGGTGGCTGAATAAACAGCTTAGTTAAAAAGTGAATTACACTTACACACTAATACATTTTTGTCATTGAGGATGTTGCTTTGTCTAATTGACACAGTGGATTTAATAAAAATGAAAGTCAGACGTGTCATGTTGTAATGTTCCCTGTAAATGATTGGATAATTCAATTAAACACTTAATTTTCCAAAACAGCCTTTTTTGTCTTTTGCGTATTTCCATAAATGATCTTCCTATTTCTATGTAAATCACAGAGCTATGATTGAAGTCTGTCTCCAGGTTCAGCAGACTGTGCCTGCAGCACCCTCTGCTGTTTACCTTCCTACACACTGATTATTTGCCATGGGAGCAAAGTGACATCCCAGCTTTCATTGTTCTATGTTTTCCACAATTTTGTATTCTAAGGAGCTTTAGATAAAACAATCCTGACCACTCTGTGACCATCTCACACAGATTCTTTGTCTGCTTCAAGGAGTCTGCTGAACAGAATTATGCCTAAGACAAGATCCCATTTCTTTATGACTGAAAAATAAACAAATTCTCACTACAGCCTACTTCCCCTTTGTAGTTCTAGTAGTAATGTTTCTTTCTTTATGATCTGCACCAGAGACCAAAGTTGTGCCGTGCATTTTTGCATCAGCATCTTATTTTGTATCACAGATCTGGTGCTGGGTATTGATTTGTAAACTAACTCATTCTGAGAGCCGTTAATAATGAATTAATGATGGCTGAATTCCATTTAGCTGCCTTGAGTTCAGGGTCCTGGTATTGTTCATGTTGGCTCAAAATGTCTGCTGTGGGAAAGGCCACATGTCTCTTAGTTATTTCCAAATGTTTTTACTGCACTCCTACTAAAAATATAGGGTTGCATGTTAACATGTACCAACTAACTGATTATGAGACATTAAAGTCAACAGACCAATTTTATTTTTTCATGCAATGAAAATATATAATACTCTTTACTTAATACTGTATCTTAAAGCCTTTTTATGCCATGGATGAATTTAATTGCAGCACATGTGAATATTCAATTGCTCCGGTAACTGTTATGCATAAACACAGGTGTAACTGATCAAATTAATCACGAGTGAATTCCATTCAGCTGTGTCAGCGTCAGTAAGCTGGTCCTGGTGCACGCCGCCACTGCCATGTCCTGCTGGGGCACTTGAATGGAACAGAGCCATTGTTAAAGTTATTAGTGACACCTGTGTTTTTCCTACTATGACAAGTCAAAGTTCTGCGAGTAGAGCCTATCTGCACACTGTTCAATGTCCACAAGGTGCAGATGTGCAGACAGCAGCAGTCTCTGTTTGTTCCTCATTGCGTACCATGGACACTGTGAGGCTGTCGTGGCTCAGGCAAATAAACAGAATAGAAATGGTTGAAGCTGATCATGTGAAACAGAGGTACTTTTAGCACATTTACAGGTGGCTGGGCCTCAAACGCTAACACTTCAGGTTCAGTTCCTATTTGACACACACAAGTCACTCCAGCTCAGTTCCTCTTTCTTTCACCCCAGGTTGATGAGATCTCCGTCACTGTGCTGCTCCTCTTCTGCCCGTCGACTCCTCAGCCATTCCTCTCTCGCCTTCTTCACCTCCTGGCCGTAATAATCATGAAGTTTGCTGAAGTCCTCAAGTGGATCAAAACCCACCAAAGGCCATTCGCCATACAGAGGCGCAGGTCCATTAAGTGGTGTGACGAGAGCATTTCTCTTGGGCCACAGTTTAGGTGACTTTTTTGCTCTAGTCGGTATTGAAGGTGCTTGTAAAACTGTGCTGGCACTGAGGCTTCTGCTCTCCCTCACCACGGCTGTTGGCCCCTGCACAGGGAAGAGGAAGCTGGTTGTGGACTGTTTGAGGGCCCTGGCAGAGGAGCTGTGATGGGAGTCACCAGAGCTTTGTTGCTGTTTAGCCTCTGCAAGGGAAAAAAAAACGCAAAGAAAAAAAAGCCTATTAAAGACAAACATTATTAAAAGGCTCAAAAGAAATTCATGAACTTCAGCCTGTAGCAATAGGTCTGAGGATAACAACACTAACACACCTTCATACTGCCTCCCCAGGTCCTTGACCAGCAGGGAGAGGTAACAGTGATTGGCTGACAGCAGAGCTTTCACCCAGCTCTCCTGAGTCTGATGATCCACCGCTGCAAATCTGTAGGTTTTGAGCCCGGGCCCCTCGAACACCAGGGAAAAGGCAAACCGTCCATCAGACTCATAGTGTCTCACTGCACACCCCTCCAGCACAATGACGCCCAGCAGGTGTCGGTCAGCTGGGCGCTCCTGGTAGAAAAGCAGGTTTGCTTTCAGGACGAACCACCGCCGCTGGTAGGTGGCATTTCTCTCTTTCTATAAAGACATGTGTCAGAGTAAAGTAGGATTATTGCACTTATTTGCACTCATACGGGAAGATTCAGTAATTTCATATTGTCAGTGATCCGTGTTTTCCCACACCTTCTTGTAGAGATATCCCTCTTTATCTACTGGAGAGGTGCATGATAGGTAATGGGTCAAAATCTTCTCATGGAGCTTCATCCCAACACCTGAAGATGAGAAACTGCTTTTACATTTAGAAGACATTTACTGTGGTGGAAAATAACTGAACTATTGTACTTACATATTCCCATTCTATGAGAGTCTCATTTGTTGTGTGTTTTACATTATTTACATTGAGTTTAACTAAAATTTCAGCTTTATGCTACTTTTATACTCTTATACTTCTCTGCAATTCAGAGGAAAGCTTGTTCTTTTGTACTCCTCTACATTTATCTGACAGGTGTGACAGGTTACTTTTCTGATTTGAATTTTAAAAGCACCACATGATAAACTTACGAAATACAATACCGTTTAGTTTTAAAGATCAACCCAGTAGTTTCCAACCTTTTTAGCTTGTGTCAGTTCACAAAATAAGATGTTTCTATTCAAGTTTCAGATGTCTATCTTTTATTTAAATAATTGTCTTATTCGTGTGTCCACCAAAGACGAATTTCTCCTCCTAAACTTCTCAAATTGTTTTATCTAAATAATTGTACAAGATCTAAAGGGGTAAAATTATCCAATATTTCACTAGAGCAGCAAAGTTTAGACAAAGTCCAAAACTTGCCCCTCACATTCATCTTGTGACTCTTTGGAGGGCCTTGACCCCTAGGTTGGGAACCACTGGACCAAACTAGTATATAAAGTAGTTAAAACTAGCCGCACTTTACAACGGTGAAATTCAACAAATTAGTATTAAAAATGTAATATCATAATTGATAATCAGTCACAAAGAACATTTTACTGCAGAACAGGTGCTTTAACTTTTGATAATGGAGCATGTTTACATTAACATATTGGTACTTTTAATAAAGTAAATGCACTGAATTCTTCTACTTTCACTATTCACTTCAGTAGATTTTTATTATCATTATTATTAAGAAGAGGAAGATATAAGACAACACTGATATGAATATTAATAACCTCCAAGTTATCATCACTATGCTTAAGGTTTAAAGCAGCTGTCAGCGTCACCCCAAGTAGATAGATAGATAGATAGATAGATAGATAGATAGATAGATAGATAGATAGATAGATAGATAGATAGATAGATAGACAGACTTACCTCTGCTGTATGTTGAATCCTTCACAGTCACCTTCTCACAGCCTTTACATTCTTTTACATTTACAGATATTTCCTACTGGTCCTCATCGTTCCTAAACATGGAGTCAGTTGTTTTCTCTCAGTTCGACACATCTAGATTCAGACAATGCCTGAATATATAGTTTCAGGTTACTACCACTGGTTCACCCTCGGGTACGAGAGGACGAGTGTTGAAATATAAATAACTCGACCCACTTCCTGGTAACAAAATCCTGACACATTATATTCTCTCTCCTCTACGCTTGAGCCTACCTTGAGCTGAAGGGTCACACACAGCAGCTGAAACCCCCTCCCTGACAAGAGCTGCTACCTGGAAGTGAGATGCTAGATGTTGAGTTTGAGGTCTGATGCATCTTCCTCAGCTCTCTCACTTCTGCATTTTGTGTCACTTTTTATTTTAAGCTCTGATGATGTGTAGATCAAATGTCCCTTGGTAGATGGTTGATTCTTCATGGAAAAGTACAAAGCTTCTTTTTAAAAATAGTGAATATTTGTTAGTGACAGTATCATTTTTGAACAAGAAAAATGCTGGTATCAATTACATGTAAAACCAGATAGATATCTTGAAAATGACCTCTTAAAAATGTCCCTCTCCATTTCTAAACTTGTTGTGTCTATTCTTGGCAAGCACTTATCCTTTTTATCCTAATGGACCTCAAGGAATTTTGAATCTAAAAGAAGCCAAAGTGTTAAGACTTACAAGGCCTTATATACTGCAAGGCTCATCCCATACAGCACATCTCCACTGTCTGTGCCCAAATCAAACTTGAGTCAAGTTATAGCAACAGCAAAACCCTCAGTGCAAAAACTTAAAGTTACATTTTTAAATTATAAATCTATTAAAACCAAATTCTCTTTAAGTTTTATTTTTTTATTTTTTACTCTGTGTTGTAGTAACCTCACTTTTATTAACCTCACTATTATTTCTACTTTTATTCAATATTATCTGGTATTTTTTCTTTATGTATTTGTTAAGCACCTTGAAAAGCTTGTTTTTGTAAATTGCTACATTCATAGTTACTGTTATTATTATTATTATTATTATTATTATTATTATTATTATTATTATTATTATTATTATTATTATTATTATTTTATTTACTCAAGCAATTTAAGTTTCTGATTGAAATCCTATCCTCACTCCTCACCACGTGGTGGCGGTAAAGCACCATGTCGTTGTGTGTCAACTGTTATTGACATTTGAAAAAAGGGGAAGAAGAAGTAAAACAAGCGAAGAAGAAACGAAAACGAACGTCGCCTGAATAATTTCAGCAGGTTTTGACACATTTTACCGCTAAAAATCACTTTAATAACCTGGTTTGTGTATTTTCACACTCGTGTTGTGCAAAAGTTAGATTGGATCAATTAACTAAATGTTATCCCACTTCTATCCACATTTTGGATTCTGACGAATGCCTTAGTTATTCTGCATGCGCTGTTGTTGGCTAACATTTTTAGCAACAAAGCTAAGTCCTGTGTAACCGCTCATTCTCGTGACGTTACAAGAATATTCCCTGTGAACGTTTCATAAATAAAGGTACTCACTAATGCTACAGCTCACCTTAAGTTGCATTAGGAGAATAAAAGAGTCGCTGTCTTGCCTCCTGTAGCACCATGCCGAAAAGGAAAGTAACATTTGAGGACGGGATCGGGGAGTTGGATCTGGAAGACGACCTCCCCAACAAAAAGGTAACACTCTCCCGTTCAGGTTACGGTGTAGGAAGGAGACACTGCTGTGGTGTCAGAGTGGTTTAGTAATGTTATAATAATAAACACACAGACGCAAGAGTTATTATGTTAGTATGTTTGAAATGTCAAGCAGTACACATCCATTTGCAATATATAGAAAATACATTTTACAGCGAGGTTGCTGCAACACTGGTTTGGCAGCTTCTTTTCTTGGTTTACTATATACATATATTTTTCTGGTATGATCTTGCACACAAATGTATTTCCATTAGTAAACCTCCTGTCTTCTAGTAACATCTGACCAATAAACCTATCTAGATAGTCAGTTAGGGCTTCAAAAATGTAACTAGCAACAATAATTTGACAATTAAATGGTCACAGTTGATTTCACTATCAAGCAACATTATATAGCTCCATACTTTTTCCAGCTTATACAGTCACATGCCAGAAACATGCCTTGTATAAGAGGAAAACAAACAATATAAGTGAATAGTTATCTGTCATTTGTCTTGACTTGAGGAACATGCTTGTCACATCATATCATCGTCTGGGTGTCACTAAGGTTCTACTTGCATACTTTGTACATATGCACAATCCGTTCTTTCATGTTGTTTAAGGGGTGCACCTGAGTTTAACTTAAAAGGGCAGAAATACACTCATCCTGTATTACTTGAGAAGTTAAATAATGTTATATGTAATATTATTTTTTCTTTTCCTGGTGAAGAGCTGTGAGGTTGCCAGTGGTCCAGGCTCCAGGTTCAAGGGTAAACATTCCCTTGATAGTGATGAAGAGGATGAAGCGGAGGACACAAACAGCAGCAAATACGATATTCTGGCCAGTGATGATGTGGATGGTCTGTCTTGTTGATTATTTGAACTGTAACTTTCAACAATTTCATATATTTATTGTGGCATATTTATTTGTTCTTGACATCGTCACTGCTTCATATATATGTCACAAGTCTATCCAGATTGTATTTTGCCTTGACATGGAGTATCAGTAATTATGTCATCTAAGATCATGCTAATTTTGTTTTCAGGGCAAGAGGGAGCAACAATCGACTTTGATGAGGGAGTTTCTATTACACCTTTCAACCTGGATGAAGAGATGCAGGAAGGGCACTTTGACTCAGAGGGAAACTATTTCATCAAAAAGGAACAACAGATTAGAGACAACTGGCTTGACAACATCGACTGGGTAATGGAATTTTAGGTGCTTTTGCTTCATGTTTGAAAACTTTTCTAGCAATATGCAATAATATAAGTTACTTCTTCCAGGTGAGAATAAAAGAACAACCTTTCAAACAAAAGAAGAAAGGTCTCGGAGCCAAACGAACACGCAGAGCCGGCGATGAGGATGAAGCTGAGGAAGAGAAACAGAGAGAAGAGAAGCAGGCAGACCGAGAAACTGAAGAAGAAGAGGAGGAGACGGAGCCTGCTGAGGACCCCCTGGCATCCTACACACAGCACCAACTCACAGAAGCTGTGATCGAACTGTTGCTACCTGGGGAGACAGTTGCCAGAGCACTCCGTAGACTAGGAGGTCTTGGAGGACGGAAGAAGGGAAAGCTGAGGGAAGAGAGTGAACCCACAGAGGAGACCAAAAGGGATGCAGAAAAGCTTGATAGGCTCACAGCACTCGCTGACAGACTGGTTGGATCTGGGATGTTTGAAATTTATCAGCAAACATATGAAAAACTGGCCTACTTAATGAAGAGCATGAGCAGCAAGAAACCAGCTGTGGGGCAGAAATCCAGTGGTGCTGGTGATAATGAAGAAGATGAACTTGACATGTTTGCAGATAAATTTGACGAGACACATAGTGGTCGATCAGAGGATAAAGAGGATGAAGAAAACAAAAGAGGTTTCTTTGTGTTACTTCTGTGTGATTCTCTTCAATATCATATATAGTTTTGATTTTTTTTGATCCAATTTTTTCTTTCCTCAGTGAGTGATGAAGTGATGTGGCAGTACAAATGGGAAAATGAGGATAATTCAGAAATCTATGGCCCCTTCACCAGTCAGCAGATGCAGGTACTCTCTCTCATCAATTTAAATAGTTTCTTGAGTTTGTAGGGGATAAAAAGAAAGGAAAAACTGGAGTGTATCATTCCTTTGTGGAAAACAATTTTATTAAGTCACTCATCAAGCAAAGACACTAAAACAAAACTACACTTAATATTGAAGGTTGTTTTTATTACACTACTGTTATACATGTAGGTGACACATTGGACCAATGGACAAGAAACCCTGTGCCCTGTGGCACTGACTTATGCAAAAAGAACAATAGACAGTGGGCATTGGAATCAGTCCTATGACTTCATCATTGTTTTTTGAGTTGATTTTCTGGTTTTGTGAGAAAATTGATCAGAGCAAACTTCAGAGTGAGCTCCATCAGCTGCAGGCTGTTGTTGGGAGAGGTTTGGGGGATTGGGCACCAAAGCCACTGGATCAATAGAAACAATAATGGGTTTATGTCCCAAAACCACAAGGTCCAGTTAATTTGGTTGGTAAACTAGTAGGAATGTTATGATTACTGTATTTCATATGCACAAATGCACCAATTGAAGAATTTGCTTGTGTGACAATATTGTTCAACAACAGCACACTCAAAAATGAAGTGAATTTAATTGAATATGTGTACTGATATATTTGCATTCACTTGATTGTGACACTTGTTAAGTTTGAATGCATTGTTTTTTTCAAAACAGAATATGTGTGTTAGAATTAATTTGTATGTAATTTGGCTAGGGCAGCGCAGTGATGCAGTGATTAGCACTCTCACGGCCTCGGCTGGCCGGGGTCTTTCTGTGTGGAGTTTCTATGTTCTCCCTGTGCCTGTGTGAGTTTCCCCCACAGTTCAAACACATGCAGGTTAGGTTAATTGGCTTGTCTCTATATGTCAGCCCTGTGATAGACTGGCGACTTGTGGAGGGTGTACACTCCCTCTCGCCCACTGTCAACTGGGATTAGCTCCAGCCCCCCTGCGACCATCAGGAGGATAAGCAGTATAGCTAATGGATTGATAGAAAACATAAAACGCAAACATAAATGAGAAAGGAAGAAAAACAAAGTAAGAAAATTGTCGGTCGTAATTCTGGCAAGGGCTCAGATCAAAAGGAATAAATTCTTAAAAAGCTTAAATATTTGATGGTTGCTTAAAGGCAGGTTCTACCTTTAACTTCAATCTGACCAGATGGGCTTTAATCTTCTTGTCTGTTTTCCAGGATTGGGTGGATGAAGGCTACTTCAGCACTGGTGTTTACTGCAGGAGGGTGGACCAGGAGGGATCTCAGTTCTACAACTCCAAGAGACTAGACTTTGAGCTTTATACATGATTCATGTCCAGTATCAAACCACCTCATCCATCACAGTCAATTTGGATGACAGATCTGTCGTTTTAACAGGGGCTTTGTTTTCTGTACATTGTTTTTAAATAAATGACTCATGTATGTGGTGTTGCTATCAACCATTTTGGTTTTTTTTCTGAGGTTCATTTCAAGGCACATTGATTTCATTCTAATAATGTAGTGAAGTTTATACAGCCATTTGATCAGGCAGTCACTGTCACAGTGATATTTGATAGAATTATTAGAATTATCTGAGTATTTTAACCTTGGGTACTTACATTGGTAAGAGGGAAAGATACTACTATATTAACCTGCCTATTCAGCCACCTTTTGCAGTATGTTTTCAGTAGAGTAGAATGTGCAGGTGGTTAGGATGACATTTCTCACATCTTCAGGTATTCAAAGTTGCATACCACTGGTAGTTATTAGATTATAACTACTGTACTTTGCATGTAGTGACTGATACATCAGTGTTACCTCCCAGGATTTTAAGAATATACATTATTATGTTATAAAATATTGAGCCATTTCCAATGTATACTCTTTAAAAGTATTCTTTGAATATAAGATCAACATACATAATACAATCTGGACATGTTTCATTTGTAAAAGGGGTCAGACATAACACAAGATGCTGATATATGGCAGTACAATTCAGAGTGTAACAATTATTTGATCAAAGAAAAATAGGCAGCTATTTTGATAATTTATGAATCATTGAAATAATTGTTCAAGCAGAATGTCAAATATTTGATTCTATATATATATAACAAAAAGTTTAGTAGAAAATATAAGTGAATGTTTGTTGACATTTGATGACTGCTAAATGCTTTGGGATATTGTTATGTTTTAAACAAGATAAGTCTATAACGCTAACAATTAAAACTACCTTTTTTTTTTTTAAAAATCCCATTAGACTTATGGAATAATAAAATTGTTTGTGTTGTTGTAAAATGCTTTTGTTTATATCAGGAGTTCCAATAAAATTTTGTTAAAAAAAATTTAATGTAGTTAAATTAGAAGTGTAGTTTAATGTATCAATGTGACAAATCATTACATTTTGTCTGAAAACTTAATTGTGACTGAGGTGCCCTTGTGATCAGACAGTCATCAGTTTTGTCAATATGACCATGACCACATTAACCTCCTACGGGGATCCAGGGCAAAAATTTGTTGTTGGTTCCTATTGACGCCCACTGTGGCAATTTCATTATTTCGCTAGGCACCCAGACACCAACCATTCCTCTAGAACATAAATTATTAGTTGATTCATTGATTAATGGATTGACAGAAAATTAAGTCGTGATAATTGATTTGACTTGAATTGACTTGCTTAAGTCACTTTTTCAGCAATTCTCAGGTATCTCAGGCATTTTCCACTACAGTCTGTTATGTTACACTGAACTAGAAGGGCACTCAAAGAGTGCACACCTCTGCCAAGGTCAAGGTCAAATAACATGCATCAATTTTCAGAGACAAAAAAATCTAATTGAGAGTAAATAATCCAAATCAGTCCCAAAATTGAATGGATTCTTCCCTGGCCCATGTTCCATCCCTCCACCAATTAGGTTTAGTGCTAATCAGTTCAGTACTATATGCGTAATCCTGTTGAAAAACTGACTGGGTGAAAACCTCCTTGGCAGAGGTTATGAATTGATTATTAAGGAAAAAAATGATCAGACCTATTCATAATGAAAATAACCTTACAGTAGTTTTTTGGGGGTGTTACTTGACATTCAATAAAAAATGAAAGCAATTTTATAAAACCCAATTTTACAACAAACAACCACAATGCACCAATAAACTAAAACAGTTCAGGTGTTAAGATTTTGACACAAGTACAGTCTACAAGATGGACGACCCATCATAGCTGATATTGTACTTCAGTGGTGCAAATTTGAAACAAATTTGTTAAGTCAAATAATATAGACGCAAATTTTATAGTAGTAGTAGTAGTAGTAGTGGTGGTAGTAGTAGTAGTAGAAGTAAACCTGGGGATATGGGGCTCCCGGGCAGTTACCCGCTGTGCCCAGTTGGTAAACCAGCCTCGAATTTAACTCTTCATAAAATCTAGGTCTTTTTACAGACTGAGTCAACCGAGGACATAAAAGAGACTATAGTTTTTATGAGCCATTTGTCTTCACGCTCCTATTGGCTGACCTCAACCTACGACACCTAAATTCTTCTCTAATTGGCTAGATTTCAACAGGCGGAAAGCGAACTCGTGCTGTGATTGGATGGTCCGTCCGTCTAGTTGTTGGATTTGTAAAAACGGATACATCTGAGAGTCGCTGTAGGGCGCCGTCCGACATGTCTTGTTTACGGTGAGGTTGGAACACTGCCCCCCGGGTTGATCACAACGTTTCAGGTAAGTTTGTTTAGTGTGATTCACCTATAATAACTGTATGCGACTTAACTACGACCTGAGGTTATGTTCAGTTACCCCCGAAAGAGCGCTTGAACGTTCAGAGATATGACAGCTCCCGGCTACGGCTACTACCTGGTACAGAAACTGTAGGTTACACACTATGAATATCGGCGTTAGCGAAACCATGCAGTGTTGACGGCATTACACAAAAGCTCTGCTAGCTAAATAAAATATACAACACACGCTAATTTTATGATAGCCACTGTCCAATATACATTATTGTTACCTAATGTTAACTTACGTTTGCTCATTTATAAAAGTTTGAATATGAGAGAGTGTCAATTCCAGCAAGTAGACCACGATCAGTTTTGATCAGACCACCGCTTCCATTTGATTGTAAACATTAACTGAAATGAATTCGTATTAAGGTTACTGACTGTAGCTAACTTTACGCGAATGGACTGTAGTGCAGGTAAACTAATGCCAACGACAATGACAGAGCCCATAAAATTCAAAACGTTAGTTTTACGATATTTTCTCTAACAGAATTATTATTGATATTGATCGTAAGGGCGTATATCGGTTTATATTACGGGTTCACTCTAGAGGACCGTGATTAAAGCATCATACTATCCAATCCATCCAATAATATCGGCCACACTTAAGTTAATTAATTCCGTTTCATACTAATAGCGTCAATTAAATATTGGGTTGCGAACAGGAGGTAGCTCTTTTTTTTTTACAAGATATGGCAACCTTTTATTAACTATGAAAGACTTTAAACTTCACCAGATTGACTGTGCATGTATGTATATCTATATCCAATCTAAGTCAAATTCCCCAGAAATACCGCTTAACTTTTGTATAATCCACTAAGTGATTATTTTAATCGTACTTAGAATTGGCTCTTCGTTTTTTTTCCAGCTTTAGTCACATAACATTTCATTTTCGAACTGTTGGCTGGACAAAACAAGATATTTGGAGATGTCACATTGGGTTTAAAAAAAATGTGATGGCCACATTTCACCATTTTTTAAAAATATTTTATATAACAACTTATTAATCGAGAAAATAATCAAGATTTCAAACAACAATGAAAATATTTATTAGTTGAAGCTCCAGTTGTTTTACATGTGAATGTTCAAATATGAAAAATAAAGTATAAAGAAAAAAATCCTGTTACTGTTCTTCATTGCAGAATAAATCTCCATCCCAGAGATTATAAAAGTAAGTGAAGCTTTACTTTTAAGACCTATTTTAAATTGCTTTCATATTGATATGAAACCCTGCATGTTTGTTTTTTTCCATTGTTGTTATTTACAGAGAAGGCCACACAAGGAGACAGAGAGAGAGAGAGCAAGGGGATGTTGACTTATCCCTCTGACTCGCTCCCTCAGATAGTTTGTCCAATGGATGAAGATGCTATTCCCCCAAACCCTTTCTGTAGTGCACCTCTCCTCCCCTTTTCCTCCATCACTCCCAGGTATAGTTGTCCCAGCACCTTTTGGTTTGTTTTGCTGTTGGTGTATTTTCCCCACCTTGCTTTTTGTCCTCTTTCTTTCTTTTTTGCACTGATGGGGTTAGGACTTGGAGACACGCCATTGAATTTTTGCCATTATCTGAGGAATTTCCACAATCAAGTGGAGATACAGTAGAGATATTAGGAAAATGTATTTCATAGCAATAGCTTTATGTGTCTTCTTTGATCCTTTTGTGTTTTTCTGGTGTACTGCTATGCGTGCTGTGGTGCAGATTTAGATGTCTGCAAAACACTGTGGTTTTGGAACTAGAGATGGGGATTGATAAGATTTTATTGATCCGAATGTCATTATCAATTCTGCTTATCAGTCCCATTCTTTATCAATTCCCTTAACGATTCATGACCAATTTTAGGCCTACACAGGTTTGCTGCGTCAACACAACTGTTTTGTTATCTTTGAGTCTCAACACACTTTAGAAATGAAATATGGGGGGGCTGGAACCAATCCCAGCTGACATGTGGTGAGGGCGGGGTCCGCCCTGGACAGGTCGCCAGTCTATCACAGGGCTGACTTACAGAAACAAACAACCATTCACAGTCACATTCACACAAATCAACCTAACCTGCGTGTCTTTGGTCTGAGAGGGAGGAAGCCGGAGTACCCGTAGAGAACCCATGCAGACACGGGGAGAACATGCAAACTCCACACAGCAAAGGCCCCAGCCGACTGGCATCGATATTATCAATTGTCATATTTTTTCTGATATATTGCACTGTTGGAAAGGTAGTCTATAGCGTGCATCCCTAAGACTTACTGCACAGCCTGCACATGAAACAAAAAATGCTGGACATCCGCTAAACTGATTGTTGAAACTTTCACAGCTGTGCAAATGATGGAATGTCTGGGCACAGAAGAAGTGGTCGCATTCAAGGGATCAGAGCTCAAACATCTAAAAAGCAGAGAAACACATACAGCAAGGCGCCTCAGAAACCATCCAGACACAATCCGTCCCCCACCAAGAGACAAGGAGAAAGTGGAAGCATGGTAAAAATTTAACTTCAAAAATCTTATTCACAATTTCTTGACTTGACTGAAATGGGTCAATGCTCATGCAGCGCCTGTGCATGTCTCTGATTTTTTTAGGTGCAAGTGTCACAGTCCAAGCAGCTGAGAGTTGAAAGCACTCATGTACATGAGAAACAAAACAAGGTCAGTTTTACCTTTCCTTTGCTCTAGACGTTCTCTCACTCAACCCTCCATGTCTCTGTTGGCCTCTAAATCTCCTCCTTGCAGTCTGTCTGCATGCCTTTGATGGTGTTTTTCATGTAGTAAAGCTGTCGATGTCTAATCTGTTGGTGCAGCAGCTGTACTGTTGGGTTATGTATGGCAACATTGGAGATCAGTACAGTGAACAGGGTGTGAGGGTCAATTGAGTGATTTAATCCTCCTTCACGGTCTGCTGCATCTGACACAGAAAAAGTAATCGAGTGACTTAATGTGACCCACTAATGCACAGACTGCAAATATTAGAGAATGCAATGTATATTCATTGTGTGCTCTTTCCTTGTTGGGCAGAATTGTTGAGGGGAACTAGTACCAGTGTTTCAGAAGCTTCACAAATCACTCATTAATCAAGTAAAATGGCTGTAATGATTACCAAACTGAGGACCACTCATTTGAACAGAGGTTTTCTAAAACTCCCTCATTATTTGACCAAATCTTTTGAAAAATAAATGTTTTTAAAAACTCAAATTGGTGCAATAAAATTTCCTCCTTTGTTGCAAGTGGGGAAATTGTTAAATTTATTCAGCACCTCCAAGTCTGAGGCCATGGTTCTCAGCCTGAACACAGTGGACTGCTCCGTCCAGGTTGGGGGTGAGTTACTGCCCCAAGTGAAGGAGGGTCTTCTTCATGAGTGAGGGTAAGATGGAGCAGGAGAATGACAGACGGATCGGTGCAGCGTTAGTAGTAATGCAGACCTTTTACCAGAATGTTGTGGTGAAGAGGGAGCTGAGCCGGAGCTCTTGACTTACCAGTCAATCTTCGTTCAAACCCTCACCTATGGTCATGAGCTTTGGGTAGTGACCGGAAGAATGAGATCGCGGAAGCAAGCGGCTGAAATGGGTTTTATTAATAGGGTGGCTGGGCTCAGCCTTAGAGATAGGGCTCGGACATCCAGAGGGAGCTCGGAGTAGAGTTGCTGCTCCTTCACATCGAAAGGTGCCAGCTGAGGGGGTTGGGGCCTCTGATAAGGATGCCCCCTGGGTGCCTTCCTATGGAGGTATTCCAGGCATGTCCAACTGGGAGGAGACTGCAGGGTAGACCCAGAACTCACTGGAGGGATTACATATCCCATGTGGAAATAGTTAAATTGACAAAAATGGGAGAGTTCTGTGTACAAATTCACACTAATCATTAATGTGTACAGCTTTGTTTAAATTTCATAAAAGAGGCTTGGAAAATGAAAAGATAATGCTGTGTTTTCTTGTTGGTTGGATCAGCAGCCCAGGTGATATCAATACCTTTACCAAACACTGCTAACGTTCCTTATAACAACTGTAAAATGTTTGTGTTTACTTTGCAGGATGGACTTGATTTTAGCTTTTCAGGAGAGTGCCAAAATAAGTAAGTGTGTGACAGCTAATCGTTTAGTTAATATGGAAGTGTTTATTTTTTTTTATTTATGTGGAAAAGGTGCTCACAGAATCATTCTTTTTAGGTGTGTGCAAATTTGATTGTTATTCTAGGTCTAAAAATGTGTATTTTACAACTTTGTAATAACAATGAATAGGAAACTGTATTTAAAGTGCAGTCATGACTACGAGCAGCCGTGGAGTCTGTGGTGCAGGCATGGTTTGAATAGTTTTCCATATGACCTACGATACCTAGTGGAAAGGGGGGCACAGATATTTTCTAAGGTTTCCATGAATAGGGAACCAGTGAGTGTTAGGATGCCAGATACAAGATCTTGTATCAGTATATCAATGCCTTCATGAGAAATGTATATGTAATTGTATTTATTTGACATAATCACAGTGTTTCTGCCTTGAAATATGTGCTTGAAAGTCTAATTTCCCTTTTCTGCTTTTATTATAGGCAAAAGGACCAGAAAACCCCCTGCCAAAAACCAGACGTATCTGCTGCAGAAGATGTAGTGGAGCAGGTGGCTGACAGTACCACACAGAATCTTGACACCACTAATTCTGACATGGATGGATGCGGGGGCTTGGCTGTTGGGCATGCTGTTGAAAATGCATCTGTCCTGGGATGGGTGATCGGCCCGTTGTGTCAGTCATTCAAGTCGAAGATGGCCAGCTTCACAGAGATTGTCATGAGTCCTGTTAAACTCTTCAGAGCTACTAGTCCTCCACCGTCCATGGACTATCCAGACAAAGTCACCGAATGTGAGCCACAGGCCGATGGAAAATCTGATGTTGAACCAAACAATATGTTTCAGCCAGTGGGACAGATTGAGAATGGGGATCAAAAGGCTGAAGCTAATAAGCAGAGGATTAGTGATGTAGAAGGTGCACAAGACTCAAATACTGATGTTCTTAAATATTCTAAAAAACTTGTGTTTGACATGGAGTCAACACACAGCTCTGAACAGACAGATGAATGTGGAATAACTCAGAGGGAAAAAAACTCACCTGTGCCTTTGCAAGACAGTCCCTCACCCTGTATCGTCCCTAAACAAGTTTCAAAATCTTTTGGGTCAGTTATTAGGTCCTCTATACTGTTACAGCCCATCAATTTAAGTGCCTCACATAATTTCAAATTGAAGAGTTCCAGTGCGGTGGAGGAGCAAGGCAAGCAGGCTGTCCGTCTGACACCACTGCCAGGAAAACGTACAGGAAATAGATCAGAATTAAAGAAAGTTATTTCTGAGCCTCTTATATCTGAAGTGAAAAAGGAAGAGTCTGACCCAGAGATCAGTGAGGAGCAGTTTTCTCAGAGGAACTCAGGCAAATCAAACAAAGCCAAGTCAAGTGATGCTGACAAAACTAAGTCGTTGTCTTCAGTCTGTTACACAGACTATCTTCAGCCTGGTGGTGGTGGTGGTGATGATGATGATGATGGCAAGAAAAATGAAAGCAGCTTGGTTAGACAAAGCCTCGAGAACAGTGCTACTGGGAGGACACTGAAGCCCACCTCTCAGCAGCTGGGGCAGCTAAACCCTGACACTTCTTCAGCAGCAGGTCTTGGGAGATCAAGGAGGGGGATGAAACTGTCCTGTCATTCCCAAGAATTGGCAAAGAGGAAAAAACTGACAGGAAATATATCCACAGAGGATACACAAAACAGAGAGTTATTAAACGGGGCTTCAGATAGTGGGCTAAGACCACAAAGAAAGGAAGTTGTGTCAACAAATGATGTAGACATTGAAGAAACGCTGAAGCCTCCTAGAAAAAAACAGGCCGTTTCAACAAGAACAAATAGAAAAGGAAAAAGTGGACAAGAAATTTTTCCAGAAGTGTTAAACACACAGACTGAAAGTTCCCCTGATGCCATGTTGATTTGCTCACTGGATAAAAGCAGCGGTGTGACAGAGAACAACCAAAAGAGCAGCAGCAAGACAAAGCCTAGTGGTTCATGCAAAAGACTTAAAACAAGAACAGGTCCTGGTAAACCTGATGTAAACATTGACAGTATGGATCTGGAAACCACCGTGGCATACAGTTCTACCAAAAAACCAGCCCAGCAGCAGCCGTCGTCAGAAGCTCTTGTCCGTCCTGATATAAAGCAGCTCCACAGCACAATCAAGTGCAGGAATATAAACAAGAAACCATTAAAACGGAAATTGCCAGACCGTGCGAGTTCTTTGACGAACTCGGACAGCTCTCTGGTTTCTACCACATCAGTTCTATCGATGGAGCCATTAGAACCCACACCCACCGCTTTGAACATACCTCCTTCTGTTCAGAGAGAGGAGAACTTGAAATCAGAACTGAACCAGCCATCCAAGAGATCCAAAAAGGGTTGTAGAGGTGCTGTTAGATCTTCTGACTCAGGCGCAACTCAAGAGACAAAGCAATGTATCAATAACCTTCATTTGATAACCAAAGAAAACCGGTCTAAAGAAGGCAAAGGTAAAATCTCAATGGACCCTGTATATTTTGAAATGATACCTTTTGAAAGCAATCACCCACCTGCTCATTCACCTCCCCGATGTCTTTTAGAGTGTTATGTACGATTAAATAAGCATGAGGAACAAAAGAGTACTATTCCTGTGGCAGGTGAGGTATTTTCCACTGACCCCGAAGCAGGTAATCACAGCAGCGTCAGTCTCTCTAGGCTAAGGGCTAGTGCAAGAAGAGTTAACATCAAGCCAAGGAGAGCAGATAAAGAAAGGAGACGGTGCAGAGGTCTGCATAGAGGGACACATAAAGATGAAGAAATGACAAACTCAATCACTATGGAAGATGCAGATCTAGCTACAGTAAGTACTCGCTCAACAGAAAATGGTTTTTCAAGGCGCCTGTTGCGCAGCTACTCATGCCCAGAGATCCCCTATCTGGGCTCCCATGACACACCCTGGACTTCTCTGCTGCCTTCTCCACACCACAGCAGGACTCGCACATCACACCAGCACAAGCCTTCCCACACTCCTCTTGTCCCTCCTGCCCACAAATCCCTCCGGCGGGCTCGTCGACACACAGTCTGCAGCGTGGAGGTGGAGCGGGAGATAGCTCCTCTGTGTCTTCGTAAGGAGGTGTACCCAACCAGAAGATCCGCCCCTTATGATGTCACCCAGCACTTGTCCCCTGGTCTTGCACTTTCTCCCAGCACTTCCCTCTCAGTGCTGGCGTCCTGTTTCCTTTCAAGCCCCCTGGCTTTTCTTTCCAAGAAAGTTGACAGCAGAGGAGCTGCTGCCAGCCCCAGCACTTCCAGTCATGTTTCCTCTCCCACCTCCTCCTCTTCTTTGACACCTCCATTGAGCTCCATATGGCACCTTTCAGGATTCCTCCAAAGTAGTGACTCTTCTCGTGCAACCTCAGATTCTAGTTGCAGGTAACACACTTCTTTAATCTGTAAAATAGATATTTCATATTTCAAAATGCCCGCGATGTGTCAGAAGTGTGCTCAAAATAAATCTTGGTTTATTTGCAGTGGGAATCCCTTGGAGTGTGAGATTGAGAGAAGACAACAGAGTGAGGAGGAGGAGGATGGTGAAGACACAAGCTCATCCAGTCAGGAGTATGAAGATGTTGCATTGAGAGAGGAGAAGGCTCTGTCTGATTCTGAAATCAAGGTATACATTATTTTACATAAGTGTAATAACTTGTCATACTAACGTTGTGGCAATATGTTGTGATTGTGTATCATTTTTATATTGCATCCTTGTTGATTTCTGTGTCCTGTTCTTCAAATGTGATTTAACTAATCCAGGCTAACAGGCTGTATTTAGGCTAAAATACACCTGTTCATTCTAATCCAGCTAACTTGTTTCTTTGAACGCAGTTTGAAGATTGATTTATCTTGAGTAGAGTTGAAACCGTGATCATTCATTACAGTGTTTTCACACTTTCATCACTGACCACATTCACTGTAACATCTAAAGTTTAACAGAGTACAAGTGATGCTGGTGCATGTATGGCGAGGTTCTACCCAATAGAGACTTATGTGATAATCATAAACCTAAGAAAATGAAACCTTTCTAAAATCTTTTAAAAACCCTATAAACAATTTTCAGCAAAGTGAGTTCTGCATTTAATAATTTAATTGAAAATTTTTCTTTTTCCTCGCAGTATCTCAAAATCTGGATTGGTTCTTATTTTTAGCACACAAACTTTTATTTTATTTTTATTGTATTTTATATTTGTATTTGATCATGTGTAAGTATAATTACATCGACACATAACAATTTCTCAATAATCTGCATTTTCTCATCTAAAATCATATTTATATCAACATTCATTCATTTTTCTCAGAAAAGGAACCATTTGTATCTTAATATTAGTTCAAGTGTTTATGTATGAGATTCACTCTAAAGCATCTTTGTCCTGACGCAGGCAGCAGGTGATTCATAAAGATATTCTCTTTTGTAACGCGTCATATTATGTTGTTGAACAACAGTTTGCAACAGAGGCTTCTGCAGGGTGAAAATTCACAATAATTTACTGAAAATTATTCAGCCTCTTTAAAAACTGATTTATTCCCATTATTTATCAGTGGCTTCTAATTTTCTTGTTCTTCATCACAGGTAGTGCAGAAGAATGAGGAACGAGGGAAGGTGTCATCCATCAGAATTCGGAAAACTTTACCCAAACCTCAGACCAACCTGACACCCATGGGCCTGCCCAAACCCATCAGGTATGTTCTCCATATACTGGACATAATAGTAAGCATTAGAGTTCATTCTTTAACTTTAGAACACAATCAGTGGGACAAAATAATCTTATTTAGGTCCACTCTGTTCTGGGATTTCAACTTTACATTTGCGTATTCCCATTATTCTTAAAGGCAAGCTGAAAGACAAACTCAATGTCTCACTTAAATTTGTCTTTGTTACAGCCATGATGGCTGTCAGGAAGCTCATACTCATCTTAGTTGCTCCAATATCTCTGTTTGCACTACAGTTAATGATGCATTTCTGCCCGCAGAAGGGTTGACAGCCTCATTGTTGACATAAAAAAAAAAAAATTAATAAGTCAACAAATAAAGTAGAAGTCTGTTGATGTTTGTCTTCCCTCGCCATAAGTACAATGAGCAAGTTCAAGTAGAAAGTCTGTGTTAGCTTGGGGCTAATATGGTACAGAAAACTCTGTAAACAAGCTAACCTTGGCAAATTCTGAGGTAAGCAAGATAAACCATCATAATTCCTTTGTGTCATAATTCACACGCAGCAAATTGACAGGAAATCTGAGGCTGATACCCAAGCACTGGCTCAAATACAAAGTGTGCAGAGGTTAATAAGGTCTTTATAGCTGCAGCCTCTTGTGCTTTGGATGTTTGATCATATGAAGTAAAACAAACCATGTAACACTCATGAAGAAGTTACTCTTCTGCTGCATATTAGATAAGCATATGACAGTACAACCAATTCTTCTGGATTGATCAATACTGTTGTCCTTTTAATACTGTCTGATCAATATTCAGACTGATTATAATGTTCTTCTCTTGTTATGTTTCACTACAGGCTGAAAAAGAAGGACTTCAGTTTGGAAGAAATTTACACCAATAAGAATTTCAGCAAACCCCCTGAAAGGTAAGGTCAACATTACACAGGTACAAAATTTAGATGCATGTAAAACTAACTTTATCTGTGGCCCTATACTGTGTTTCTGGAGATGAAATTAAATCTTCAACAAGTGGAGCCATTTGTTGCCTTTTAAAAATAATGAATCAGACATGTGATAAATATAAGTAAACCTAAGCTTAATTACTCAATATGCAAATGTATGAGATGGCACACAAAATGTATCCACATAAAGGGCTTGGGTGCAGGTTACTGTATAAACTTTATCTACACTAGCAGCCCCCAGATTAAACTGATGGATGGATGAAAAAGGGAGACAAATGCTGTGTCCCAATTCCAAACTACACACTAATGGTATACGGTTTTTTTAAACATTTATTGACGCAGGGAAATTTCAGAACCCAGGTCTTTTTCACAGGAATGACCTGACCCCACTCATACAGATACACAGTTTGGGTGTACTTAATTAATTTTATTCCAGTGTGCCCATACTATAAGGGTGGGCTATCCGGCCAAATGATCATTTGACAGTCTTTTTGGGTAGAATGGCAATCCATGATCAGAATCAGAATCACAATCTGCATCCTGTTTCCACTCTGATTTTATTCTGAAAGTCTTTGACCCTTCTTTCGGATGTTTCTTGCTTGCCACCACTCTTTGCCCAGGGGGCCAGTTGCACAAGTTTGACACTCGGTGAATGACACGGCACACAATTGATAGATGGGCATGAAATACTTTACCAATAATTGACTGGAAAGATCCTGTAGCATAAAACCACAGAGCAATCATTAACTGCAAAGGAGCTGGAAGAGTACAGCTGAGGAAAGTGGAGTGATCCACCTCTAGACGGTCGGACAAATCATAAATTGACTGCCAATCAAGTCTATAGAGCAAGATCAATTCCTCGTCGTTGAGGGCATCCATCAGTTTCTTCAGATCGTGGAAAACTCTTGTGGGGATATGTCTATCCTCCTCATTTATCACCATAAACTCACCCATGCTGCGGTTAAGATACAATCAGAGATACCTTAAGTTCTTTTCCTTTGTTTGGTTGCCTAGGTCTTCTGTGCAGCGGCTTAACTGACTTTAAGTGACTCGTCAAGTATTAAGCCAAGATAAGGAGAAAACCTTAAATACTTAAGTCAACATTTTAAGGAAACCTTAAGGAGATGACTTAAGGGTGTTTTGTGCAACAGTTTTTATTTTAAGGAAATCTTAAGTTGGACTTAATTTAAGAAATCTTAACTTAAGATGCTTTGTGCAACTGGCCCCAGAATCCTGTCTTCTGTTTACAAATTGTGTCACAACCAATCTCAATCTGAACTTTTGAAATTAAATATCTAAATATAGCAGCTTTTAATGATGTGATCTGTACAATTCATCTGAAAAGTAGATCATGAGCCAAAGTAAGAACGTCCACGATATAAGATCGTCAGATCGCCCACCCCTACCACATTGTATACTCAAAACCTGCTTAGATTTAGTACACAGTGTGTGTACGGGACACCGCTACAGCTTCAAATCCTCAGACTGTTGTTGCTATTGGAGCAAAAAAAAACAAAACAAGTTTGACTGGGACGTGTCACCAGAGGAACAGTCAGCTGATATTTAGGTCACTGTGCTCTGTATTGGGAATGAAGAGGTGGCATCTGGTCATGTTTAGTAATAACTGACTGGAACATGTTGCACATCTTTCAGCCGGCTGGAGACCATCTTCGAGGTGCCTCTCAGTCGCCGCAATGGTTCTGAGTCCTGCTTTGGTCAGAGACGCGTCAAGCGATTTCTAGAGTTCTTGGAGGTCGGTGAGGCCAGAAAAATCAAGAAGCCGCTTGTTGGTGTCGGAAAGGCGGGTGTTTCATCCTCCAGGACGAGACGTGGGGGCTTCGCTAAAGACGAACCATCGCTCAGCGTGCAGGATGTGGACTCGCTGCTCTGTGCCAAGCTCGATCAGCTCAAGTTGTGGCTGATTCATGATCAGAAAGACAGTTGACAGTTGCCTTTAAGTCATTAAAAAAAAACAAAAAAAACGCTGCATTGCTGTTCATATAACTATTTTTAATGTATGAACATGAAGATTCACATTAGAGTCTTCTAGCTCTTTTTTTGTCATCACAATCATTGTATAAATGTTATGGTGACAAGTTATTATTGAAAAATTACATTTTCAGTCTGTTGCATTTGTATCCTGCAAGTTGAAGAACATATATACACATTACACCATAGCACCATAAATGTATTTCATCCTAGAAGTTTTGTTATAAACATATTGGTTAAATGAATTATACATTAAGATGTTTTATTATCATCCCAGCACTCAAACTCCTGCCATCCATTTTCCCTGTCAGCCAGTTTCCGTCCGCGAAAGCTGAAACTGTCTTGAAACAAAAGTTGACGTCCTTGATTTAACCACTTGTACAGTATCAAGTTCTTCAGATTACATCTCATTTCCGATGCGCTGTATGATTTGACAGGAAGCTGTGTATTAGAGAAGTGGTAGTGACCTTGCAGCATCATCATAAGTTATTTATAAAGGCAGCTATTTTTACTAAATGCTGATTATAACTTTAAAACATGCCAGCAAGAGATTTGTGTTCACTACAACCAAGTTTCTGTCTATGAAGTTTATGTACATTGAAGTGTGTCTGCAAACAGCATGGACCGTGTAAATCATTCTGTTCAGCTCAGGGCAGACCCTGTTCAATTTTTTGTTAAATTTTAATAGCTGAAGAGGTTTTTGTTGAACAAAATGTAACATAGAAACATTGCAGCACTCAAGAGACAATTTCTAATCAAGAGTGAAAGTGTCCAGACTCCACTGCTGGTTGTCTTTTTATTACCTGTGGTTCTCTTGGGATTATTTTGTGGTGTCTATATTTGTATTGCAAAAGTAACTTCTTGATAAACTGTCTGTATGTTTTTGTTTTTTGCCAAATTTTTAATGAGGTTGCCTTTTTGTTTTTTTTCATGAGGACATGTCAAGGTGTTTCATGCAACTCAAAGCACAAAAGTTTTTTGTCATTTTATTATAAAAAATTGTTTATGTTACACATTTGTATAAAAGTACTACAAATTGATACATGACATTAATAAAGATAATATGGTAACAATTCAGTAATTGATAAGAGAATGTTGGCACAACAAGGATCTCATAATGTTCTGATGAAGCACTGCCAAGATCACTGCCGTGCCATTACATTTCCAGTACAGACCCAATCCTTCATGGACAAGTTGCTACGTTTTAGATTCACAGATTGACTAATTTATTAACTTTTGTGGTATATACAAGTATCTAAAAATTTGTATGTTAAATATGTCATGGCAATTAAGGTGCAAAAATATTAAGGATTGGGTCACTACTGGGGAATGACCGCTGTAATCTTTAATATATAATGTGTATGTGTCATGTTGTGTGATGTTTCAAACTATTGGTAATGCTGGATTTTCTATGGTCATTTAGATTTAGAACTGTCCATATGTTTATATATTGTTAAATAAATATTACAGCGTATAAGAAAACATGTAAAAGTTATAAGACTTTTAATACTATTTTTTTGAGTGGTTCTTTGTATAAAAAAATGTAAATGCTTTAAGAAGAAGTAGAAAAAGTGTAAACTGAGAAAGCAGCACAGGAAAAGCTAAAGCAGTGTTTCATGTAACTACCAGTTTCTTCATATCTTCATGGGTTTTTAGTCATTAATAAGCAGCTTTGTACTGTCCACAGTCCGTCTCCATAAACATCCAAAATCTGAAGAGCCACTTCGTTAGTTGCCTTCTGCAGAGGTTTATCAAAGTTGATCAGTTTTTCAGAGTGGCAAGATATGAGAACAGTGCCATCAGCACGGGGATTAAGGCCAGAAGGGAAACCCACACCACAATAGAGATGATGCCAAATTTTCTTGCCCGTTGTGAAAACTTGGCCATTGACTCTGGATCTGTTGCTGTCTCAGCCTGTTGAAGCAAAGAATTACGGGTCAAATCAGGAAAAGAAATACATGAATTCATAACTGAACTCATACCACTGACAATAAGCAATAATCTAGATTGTTATTTAGTCTAGTTCTGTGATTACTTTTACCTCCTTGCTGTTGAGTCCTCCGGACCACACTGCTGTATATGAAGAAAATAACTGCAGACTCAACTGTTTCTCCCTTTAAATATTCTTTTCTTCTGATCTTATTACTGCCAAATATATAGAAAAATAACCTTTCCTGAGGTTTGCACATTCCATTTAGGTAGAAAGAAAATAAAAATGGCCATGAAATCGTATTTGGCATCACAATAAATCTTTTAGGTTTTCCATGTTATATGGAATGTGCAGGAATAAATATAATTCCTATTTATGTGTCAACAAATCTAAGGACTGTACAATGTGTAAGTCGGTCAGACTTATTTTGGAACTGTAGTGCTCTGTAAAAAGGGCTGTCAACACCAATGACAGATACAAAACATGCAAAGTCATTGTTTTAAACCAGCTGTTTTACAGCTGGGGTCTCTGAGAGCCCCGAACAGATGTAATATACAGATACTGTGAGGTAGCAGCTTCATCATTCATCATTACTAGATAACACTGAATTCACCAACAGAAACTATTTTGTCTTGTCTTGATTAAACAAGTTCAGAGGCGGCAGCTCGACTTTGGAATGTGCAGCTTTATACTTTGGCAAATACCTTGACTGAATTTATCAGAGCGTTGATTCCGATGCAAGTGATCCCGCAGATGATGCTGCCGATTGCCAGTCTCCTGTGGTACTTGTCATTCCTGCAGCACGCAGAACGCTGTCCAAGGCTGCTGACTATTTGAATGCAGGTGTCACCTGACCCTATGGTGGTCAGTGGCAATGCTTCACCCTTTGTAACAGTCGTGTGAGGTGGGTTAGACATATCTGCAAAACATAACATGTTTAAGACAGGTTTACCTCTTTTAATGTGCAAAAGAGTTTTACACAACAGGTTTATGTTTTGTCTGCGTTGCCGCTGTACAGTTTCAACTTTGTTCATACTTGATATATTGTTTTTTTTTTTCCCAAGACAATGGAACTTCGTAGGAGCTGGTTTCAACTTTCTTTATCTGAGGACAAACCCTGCTTAGGTTAATATTTACTTAATTACACTTAAAATCAGTATAGTATTCCAGGTCTTTTCAGAATACAGTTCAGACTTCATGGGTCAGGAGATCTCAAGGATGTTTTGTGTCTCATTGACTTCTCTCTCTTGACTTGGGTTGTGTTTGATCTATTGGGTTCTATTTATGCTCCTGCTCACATGCTGATAATTACTGACATCACCTCCATTCAACGTCACAGTGACGGAGTCTTATCAAACCTGAGTACTGCTGTGTACGACTGATGTCACTCTGTCAAAGCACTGCCCAGGCACCCTTTGTTTCTTGGACCCACTATGGGAACACACCTGGATCCATTCAAGCATAATCTAGGTGCCAACACGACCTTAAGGGAGTATCAGTGGTTTGAAAATGATCTCTAATCTTATTCTTGTGAAAATGCTATTATTTCCTTTTACTGACTCCCCACATGGTGAGTGCTGCTGCTTTGATTTGTGAAGAAAGAAACAGAAAGATGAAACATGTGTTCCCAAATTGCCCTGGTGACCTGTGTTTAGCTTTTGGTTGTTATATACAGCACTGTGCAAGAAAACGTCAGCTTAAAGAATTTAAAAGAAGGATTTCTAAACATGTCCTTCAAAATATCTAGACATAGTTTGTTGTCTTTAGTGAGTGTAGCAATGTCTCCTGGAATTGGGTATTTCCAACAAGAAAAAACAGAAAGTACCCTGTGAATGGCATAACATGGGGCACAGGTCAAAGTGTTTCCCTGTTAACCTTACAAAAACAAAAAGCCAGAAAAACTTGTAGGATTGCACTTTAAAAAACGCACAAACCTCCTGGTTGACTGAAAGTTGTCATGGAGAGGTGAAAACATAAAATGTGATTTATCTAATCTCTGATTTGATCAAAGCACACGCCGGCATACCCTGCATATCTATCGGCATGAGTAGAGAGCTGGACTGAGGGAACAGCACAATGTTACACAGGCCTGTGAGTCATTGTAGTGAGAAACTAGCAGAGAGAGAAATGAAAGTTTCTGTTCTGTGCACACACACAACTGAAAACACAATCTTAAAGATCTAAAACAAAAGGGAAAGTAAAACATGATAAAACAACATGAATATCAAATTGACCAGATATTACAGTTTACACATAATTAAACCTGATTTAAGGGCTCAATCATTACTTTAAAGAACAAACCTGATCAAATTTTAGAGTCACTGTTTTGAATCCACTCCTCAGTCTTAATACACTCCTTTGGTGAAGCTCCTTGGTTTGTCCGGTGTTTTACTCAGAGTATATTAAAGTCCCAGTGAGAAGGAAGGCAGGTGTATTGTCTTCTTGTCTCCTTAACAGTAATCCATTTTAAGGAGACACCTGCCACATGAAGCTTTTTCCTTTAAATGTAAAAAAAAATCAGTTGAAAGTTACAAAAGGTCCAAACACCAGCCCTGTCACTGTCGACCTGTTCCTGTGAAAGTCCCAGTGCAGTATAAGTTGTTGAATGACAGGGTTTGAGAACCAGGAGTGAAACTGTATGAAACTTCCACGCCCATTTTACTTTCGTCCTCCCACACATACTTTTGTCAAACCCTTTGTTCACCCGGTTATATTAGGTCTCATATTCATTCTGCTCCTTGTGTTTGCAGGTCTGACTTCCTCTCTCCCCTTGTTAGTCAGTATGACTTTCTTTCCCTCGCTACATTCCACAGGAGCTGGGAAGGTGTGTCAGCACTTGTCTTGCCTTGGGCTGAAACAGCCACACATTCCTGTCAACGTCACTATTTTCTAAATCCATCTCGGTGGAGATAACAGATCTCAGTTCATTGTCTTTTTGTGCATGACAACAGAAACACTCCCTGCATCTTATATCGCTTTGAAAGATACACTTGTGTGCTGGACCTTGACTAGAGGGTCAGATCAGGCCTCTTCTTGTGCTTAAGCATTTCTAGTCTTCAGTCGTCCCTTTGCTCTATTACCCAGGGATAAGAAGTGCAGTATTTACTGCCCCTGCCTCAGTCATTGATGAATACCTGAATGCATTTTTTCAGGGCTGATGCCACCCACAGTACACTGAACCAATCCGTGGACAGCTGGATCTTCCCTCATGTTGAGTAAGAGCGTGAGAAGGATCTATTGTGGTTTTTCATCCAACCGTTGTGGCTCAATTGAACTGGTTTCTACATCACACACTAATTATTATTCATCCTATCAGGACCATTCCTCTCTGTTTTGTCACCCATGGAACCACAGAGAAAATTTCATGTTTTTTTTTTTTTTTTTAACTGCAGGTGCATGTGAAACCCCAGTGATTTGGTATCTTCTACTTTGGTTATGATCCATTTTGTAAATAAAAAGATGTTTGACTGGTCAATACAAAACAATGGAGAATGTTTTTAAATGCTTTCATCCTGATTGTGTTAATTCCCAGCATGGTCACCTCCCAACTTCTATGTCTTTTGGGTCAAAGACCAAACAAATCAAACTCACATGAAAACATACAAGTAACTCAAGCAATCAAGTGAATTTTGGGCCTCAGACAAGATCATTTGCTAATGAATTGTAATAACTTGTGATCCACCACCAACACTTTTATGATCACAAACCTGGACAATGAATGACATCCCCATCAGCCTCAACTGTACTCAATTAAAGATTATAAGCATGCTAAGATGGTAAATATTATATATCTATTTTTCTAATTACTTCTATTTTAGTATTTTTTATTTTGATCTTTGTATTTTTATTTATTTTAATTTTATTTAACTTTTACTGTTTGACACAATCTTTGATCCTGTGCTTCTTCCTCTCCTTTTTCTTGTGTGTGTATTGTGTTATCTTTAATCTATTTCATATTTTCATTCATGTTATTATATCTGTTTGACTTGACTGGAGATGCAACAACAATGTTGTTGTTACAAATAATAATAAAGCTGAGATATTTCAAAACTGATACTCATTTTTTTTCAGTAATACTCATTTTTATGATGCACACATATTATTATACAAGGTCACAGTTTCTTGTACAATAAAATGTGTTGCAGGAATAATATCAGTGCGTCACTCTGTATCGGGGCTCCGCCTTCAACTCTCAATCCACCAATCAGTTATCGCCAAACCTCGAGGCTGAAATAACACGGAAGCACCACAAAAAAAAAAACAGGACACGTCGTTGTGGGTGCGATAACACGTCTGTGCAGCCAAAATGGACTAGTATTAAATATATTCCAATACATTTCAGACTGTAGTGTTGTTCCGTTTGTTAGTTTAGTCACCGTCCATCTGTTTTTGGCCTCAAGCAGCCTGAATGGAGAACGACATTGGTGTGGTTTTGGCCACAGAGAGATACGGCAGTGCAGAGTCCTGGAAGTATTTTGCAAGGGATGGAGTGGTGGAGAGAAGGAGGGATGGCAGCAAGGGTGAATCCAGAGGAAACTCTATTGTTGGGGTTTTTAAAGTAAGGATTTCCTACATTTCCACGTAGCAGTATTACCTGTTTACTCAATGTCATGAGCTGATGATTTTAACTTTTAATTTCAGAGTGTGTTTCTGCCTCAAGGGTATCCAGAGAGTGTCAGTGATGATTACCTGCAGTACCAGTTTTGGGATACAGTGCAGGTACAGTAGAAGAAACCAAAACCAATGGAGATCATCACCATCACCATCCCCATCAGACTGAAACTCTCCATTCACACTCCTCTCTCTCACTCAGGCTTTCTCCAGCTCACTGTCAGGGACTCTGGCCACTCAGGCCTCTCTCAGAGGAGTCGGAGTTGGAAACCAAGAGGCAACAGTGGCTGCAGCCACAGTCACCTGGTTATTAAGAGGTGATCCTTAAAAAAACAAAACAAAACAAAAAAACACCAAAATGACGTTACTCTTGCATCATTAGTGCAACTTGTGAAATTATGTTTTCGCCTGCAGATGGAACTGGTATGTTGGGAAGAATCCTCTTCGCCTGGCGGAAAGGGTGGGCTCATATTTGTGTCTTTATTGAGGCGAATAAAAGTAATTTTTCCCACTTTATTCATGTTTCTATTTCACTGATGGATATTCCTTTGTATGATCAATTTCTCTGTCACAGGACAAAACTGGACTCTGAGGCCAAAAAATGGAGGTATGAACTACGCACAGGTATTAAATTTTGAAGATTTGGTGAGTCTAAACATACAATTAACACACATATTAAAACCTTTTTCCTTTTTTAAAATTTCTTTCAAGGATGTTTGCCGATGTTCTCAATGACATGGCCATGTTCATGGAGATATTGGCTCCACACTTTCCTGCTTGCTTCACCTTGATTGTGTGTACTGCAGGGGTATTCAAGGTAAAAATAACATAACTAACTTAAGTCAGCTGTGATAAAAATTTAAAGCTAAATTCACAAAGCTAAATAAGCAGTAAGTAACTGAACCTATGTAATTTAGTATGTCAGAAATGACCCTTTCTTTAAATCTGACCTGTTAGGAGTAAACAGAATCAGAGAACAGAAAAAATTACCTTCTGCTACACAAATTATGTTTATTTTTTTGGGTTTTTTTAATTTGTTTTTTTTGCTCATGAATAACTGGATAACGGAAACCATTGACCTGAACTTTGAGGCCTGATAACTGGACTGAATTTCCATTTTATGTCAAGTCCTTCAATTATTATCACTATTCAAAGACAAAACTGTGATTCACAAGTTTACTGAACTGAGTTTGGCACTGTTATGTGTGTTTGTCTTCTCCAGTCCATTGTCGGAGTGGCAGGCGGAGCGACCAGAGCTGCTCTGACTGTTCATCAGGCTCGCAGAGACAACATGGCTGACATCTCTGCTAAAGATGGCAGTCAGGTACTTTTTTTTTTTTTTTTACCTATGACTTTTTATTTTTGTGAACAGTGATATCTTGTAAATAAGACAGTATCCATGTTCTCTTCTATATTTAGATTATGCAAGGAATAAGTAGTGAACTGTAATATGATGGTCATTATGAGGGCAGATACCCTGTATAGAGCATTTTGCTGTGTCATATTCCATTATACATAAAGAAGTACAATAGGACTTTTTCACAGCAAACATGTCAAGTAGAAAAAGTGTTATTAATGACATTGATGATGGACCAAAGCACTCATGTAGTTAACTTTCAGCTGTGCTTTTCCTACTGTGACATGTCGAAATGCTGTTAAACTGCCTGTGGTGACAGATGTTTTAACACTGAAAGTTTCTGAGTTTTAATTGATAATAAATATATAAATAAATCTACAAAATCATCAAAACATGTCTTTTATTTTCCACAGGAGACTTTAGTGAATTTGGCTGGACTGCTGATCAGTTTGATTCTCATCCCCCTAATCACTGATAATCCAGTGTAAGTGTTGTTATATCAAACATATATAAGTTAGGCTGTGTCTCTGCCATTTACCATTCTGAATGTGCAATACTCAAACTGTTAACTGTTGTACTTCAGCCTATATAAACTTCTGCAAGACATCTTTACAAAAGGTGTATTTTATACATTGCTTATTTGTGGTCTACATTATATAGGGACATCTTTTATATAGTGTATATCTTGTCATTTTAATTTAATACTACATTGTATGTATGTACAAGAATTACATTCATTAGATTCCTGTGGTGACCATACAGATGACAATTAACTTGACCTTGAAATTAAACTTTTAGTTATTTGAGGAGTCTGTTGTGTCTTTGATGTCGTTCACCTCCATTTTCATTCTCTCTGTCTCTCCCTCAGACTGACTCTCAGCCTCTTCTTCCTCTTCACCATGCTCCACCTCTTTGCCAATTACAAGGCTGTGCGTTCGGTTGTCATGGAAACCTTCAATGAGGCGCGACTTTCGATCGTGTTACAGCAATACCTGAGAGACAAACGAATCCTGAGTCCACTAGAGGCCAATCAGAGAGAGCCAGTTTTCTTGGGTAAAGAAAAATCATAAGTTTAAGGAGTTTTCTTGGCTGTTTGAGGGATCTCATTGGAGTTTCATTGACAGTTGTAATATATTGATTCAGTGCATTCAAAATTGTGAAATGTTGTCCAGAATTTACGAAAACGGTGCCAATCAGACTCGGAGTGAGGCTACAGGAGGTTGTACAAAGGTAATTAAATATACCATTTTTGCTTGTATGATGAAAAATTACACTCTTCTCTAAAATGAACTCTGCTTATTTTGTAGCCCGGAGGAACTTCAGTTGGCTTTGAAGAACAACAACATGCCTTACCTCTTAGGAGTGAGAAACGGTATGTCAGCCTGAGAAGAGTTCTCCCTCTACATAATAACAGTGTGTTTAAGAGCCACATTCAATGTTTTTAACTCAGCTGTCTACCTCCCAGGGTGCATATGTGTTTGTTTGGGACCAAAAGCATCAGTACATGATGAAATCAGAGCGATGTGTCAGGCTGTGTGGATCAGCAGCACGATGAGCCCTCCAGCTCACACAGAACCCCCTACACAACAGCAGCAAAGTGAGCCCTTGCCTTCATTCATTTAATTAATAGAGGTGCTTAAATATTACACTCTTTAAAACACTGTAAACTTGTATTCTTTCTTTAAAAGGTCACTGGGAAATGGTGCATGAGAGCCACAAACTGATGGACACAATTTTCAATCCATTTCTCAAAGGTGAGCCCACATAAAACTGTTCTAACATACAAATCATCAGCTTTATCTTGTGATTTTTTTTTTATCAACAGAAGCATGATTTTTGCTAATATAATTTCCAGGTGTGGAAGCTGCAGGATGGGACACAAAACGAACTCTGCTGGACTGGGATGAATGGAGGGTTGAGTGGAAATCTAAAAGCAACTGAGCTTCTCATTGTTTATATCACATTGTTTAACATTTATTAAACAATTACATTTTTAAGAACCCCTTGTTTGATTCATTTTGTGTTCAAATCCCAATAGGGAAGATAGAAGGAAATAAAAAAAATCTATATTTTGTACAGGAATATTTAGATTTAAATACAAAACTTAATCATTATTAAAATTATTTGATTGACATGAAAAAAACAAAAACAAGAAAAATTGCATTCACTGTAGGACGGGGGCGCTATTGGGCATTCACAAACAATTAACACACCACGAAGAAGAACCTAAGCAAAATATGCTTGTGTCAAGGTAGCCACATTCTGTAGGGTAATTGCGGAAAATAAGTAATTAGGCTTAGTGGGTAAGTAATAATTGGCGTTGAATGTAGTTTTATCGCGAGGGTTTAATACTTAAATAAAAACATACTTGTGTACTGCTGAATGCAATAAAAGTATTTAAGATTTTTGCACAATGGAAAGCTTTCAAACATGTCATGAGGCTTATTTTGAAAATTCTAACCGGATGTAGATTTATTGTAGCCAGTTTGACCGTTCGTTCAAACAACGCTAAACATCAAAATCGGCCGAATTTGTGTTCAAAATGGGAAGGTATAAATGTGCCTACAACTGTGAAAGCTCCAGCGATCCAGAAGTGAAGTTTTTTAAGTGAGTATTCAATATCAGTAATAATTTCTCACCCCAAACCAGGAAATAGTTAGCTAGCTGATTTGTGAAGTAATTGTTAAGCTAGCAACAAATATAAGCATTAGTTAGTGTTTTTCAGCAGGTATCAGCGTTTTATGTAAACACGAATTTAAGAAAATGTCGTGAAAACTTACTTAATTTAGTCTCTCTGTATGTGTTGAGTTCATTGGTATAGCCTGGGTGATGGAGGACAAACTGCATGTAACTGCTGGTACAGTATTTATTAAAGGAAGTGAACCTTAACTCACTGTTGTTTTCATCAGAATCCAGGAAACAGAAATAAAGGCATAGTTGTATAGTCAAAATGAATTCTCAGTGCATTAAAACATATAACAACGCTCTTACAGGAGAGAATCATTTTCATTTTTTGGCTGCCTGATTTAAAGAAGATGAAATGGATGAAATCATGACAAAATATGTTCATCACTTTGCTACAACTGTATCACAAGATGTTTTTCATTCTAGTGTGAGCAACTCACTCAAATGATGGGGTAGTGCTGGTATACATGAGACAATATCACAATATCACATCAGATCCAAAAAATCAATAATTTACCAATTTTTGCAGCCTCTTAATGGCAAACTGTGTTTTATGTGATGTTAAGATTGATTGCTTGTTTTACACCCATCACACCAGGCCACACCACATTGGATTGTACATATCTTATGTAAGATAGGGATTTCCGAAGAAGCCTTGAGTTTTACCATGAACAATTATTGCTACTGAGAACAAATAGGCATATTTTTTAATGTCAATATTCTAATATCAATGTTGTATTTACTCCACACATGAGAGAATGGTACATATAAGGGTTAGAACTTGGCCTTAGTGTTGTTTAAATGAGTTGTGTGTTACGACAGGTTTCCACTTTACAATCCCCGAAAACTCAAGAAATGGCTTGTCAACATGAAGTGGAAGGACTGGACTCCGTCCCGCTTTTCTGTGCTGTGCGTCAATCATTTTGAGGAGCAATACATTGACAGAACAGGCAAATGTGTGAAACTCAGAGAAGATGCAGTTCCCACCATATTTTCATCGCCCGATGACACACAGAAAAGGAAGGTTTGTATTAGGTAACTCAGCATCAGTGGACCATTTGAAAAAAAAAAATACATCTGTTCCTTTGTGTGGGAAAAGTAGTTTCCAGCAAGTCTGCTCCCAGGTCATCTATATTTGGCAGTAAAGTAAAACTAAACTAAACTCTTTGATAGGCCAATGTCTTCCTTAGAAATCCTCTTCATCTGTTTGTGATAATTCAATTAAGTAAATGTCTCATATGCAACTACTGTCACTGTCTCCCTGATGTAGGCTTCCATCAAACCAAGAAGTAAGAGACACAAGGTGAGAGCATCCTGTAATGGTATTTCACTGTTAAATTCTGTGATTCAGTTGTCATTTGTGGCTGTTTTCATAAGCAAGTTGGTCTATTTTCTCTAAAATTATAAAACTGTAACATAAATGCTGTCTTTATTCAAGCTATTATACAGACTCCATGGTGCTAAACATAATTAATACAAACTTCCAAACATTCATTGTGTTGTTTCCTCGTGTTCTGAACCCAGCCACATGGTAAAGCCTCACAGATGAGTCCAGCTCAGTCTCCAACAACCTCTCCTGCCACAGGGAAGCGAAACGTTCAAAACAAAGAGACCGGCCAGACAGAGCCAGAGCCTGCACGGTATGGTATTTCTAAACATAGAAGCTTTGCCTTAGCCCTCCACTGTTTGATTTTACACCTGCTTTACTTTCATTTAGTCACTTTTCCATTTAGAACAAGCCATAGTTCAACAAAAGTAATGGTTAATAATAAATCAGCACATATAATCCAAAAATGTCACAGGAAAAATATAGAAATTAAAAGTAGTGCAGATTTTTTCTTACTAAATCATACTGAATCCACAATCTAAACCAGTGGATATTCTGCTTCTGTTCAGTGCACTGTATGTAGTGAAATGAGATGGTTACTCAGTACACAAAGAACAACATTACATATTTACATTACATGTGTACATTTAGATAAGGTAATAGACCATGAATTACAGGTTCTGCCTTCATGTCATCAATCATCACATGAGGGATTTTTGTTGTGTTAGTTCAAATGAACGAAAAGAAATATTGCAGTCCATTCAGTTCTTCCGAGAAAACTTTGGGGTAGATGCAGAAGAAGTTGTGTCAGTTCTGGCATGACATCAGTGGTAACCCTTAAAATATCTATATAAATATTAAATATTTATATTTATGATGCTGAGGTCAGTGAGACCCTGACGTTTGACCGGTATGAAAACAAGAACTAATAATGAGATGTCTATAAATACCTACTGTACTTCATGCTGGAAATGTGGATGTATGTGTGGTGGCAACTTCTGCGTTTTGCGTTTAGGTTTTTTCAGTACACTGAGACGTCATCATTTTGGTCATTCAGAGAAGCAAACGTCTCCAGGGTTTTTCTGATGATGCAGAATAAGCTTGTGGACTCCTCACTGGAGGAGGACTCCAGCTGTTTCCTGGTGTGCTCTGCCTGAGGCCATGACTCCTCTCTGAGAAGTCTGGGTGTGTAGTCTGCTTCAGATATACCAGATATGCATGGTTTTATCCATCGCACAGATATGCAGGTGTCGTATAAGGGGGGTTCTGCATTGGGTCTTACTGCAGAGCGGGCTGATGGCGTGTTGGTATTGATGTAGCTGATGCCATCTGATGGCAAATCAGAACCAGGAGCTGAAGTTTCCTGTAAAAGATAAAAAATCTAAAAAATGATGGATGCAATAAAGTATTGTAAATGTTAATCAAAGCCTGAACTGAGCTCCTCTCACAATGGGGATCTAATAACTGCAGCCAGGTCAGGATCCATTATCGCTCCACTGCTCCCTGGATCTGTACGTGTCTTGTAGCTTTCTCTGAAAGTCAAAGCCAGGTTCGAAGCCAAGCTTACTGGCTAGCAGAGCAACACGACTGTCTGTGGTACACACTTGTTGGTGCCACAATGTAGGTCAGTTGTTGATAAGAAATCAGATTTGTTAACATTTGGGTTTTTTCCTCTTTTAATGTGTTGATATTTTCTGTTTCTATGGTCAGAGACAAAGACTCAAAAAAATCTGACAAATGGAGGATCATAGTAGATGAAGGGCTGATGAAAATTGAGTCATTTCCTCATTTCTTCCATGGAGATTACTGTGTACCACAGGTAAGGGGTATTACTAAATTATGGCAATTGTGGTACAACTTTGGGCAAATCAACGTGCCTTTTTTTGTCAAATGTTTACAAGTATCAAATACTGTAACTTCATATTTGTATCTATATTGTCCATTTGTCACTGACAGGATATTCAGTGGGCTCCAGATGATGATTTCAGTGTAAGTAGTTGACATGATTTTAAACTTTTAAATGACTATATTTTCACTTTCACACTCTGACCTCTGTGTTGTGATGTATTTTAATCAAATGGTTTTCTGTAATTTCCACAGACAGAATGTAAAGATCGTGAAAACCTAATAGAGGTAGGTCTGTTGCCTGTATGAAAACCTTGACTATATTAAATACAATCAGCAAAAACTGGGATTATTAGCGGATCACATCGTATGATGACATGATATAATGTGATTGCAGGTGAAAGAACCATGGCAGTGGCTTGGTCTGGATGTCAGAGGACCCCTGCCCCAAACACTGAATGGACACAAATACATTTTGACTGTGACGGATTATTACTCCAAGTGGGTGGAAGCTGTGCCCATGCAGTCGTGCCTCCCTCCACATGTGGCAAAACACATCGTGGACATCATCGCCCACTTTGGATACCCGTTCAGAATCCTCTCAAGGCTGCCTCATGACATAGTCCACAAAGTGAGTGTATGGCCGACCGAACCATTCATATTGTTATTGAGAACTTAAGTTACTTCCCCTTTCCTTGTTAATCTTTGTTTCATAGGCTAGATAAGAAAACTACAACTCCCACGAGGCACTAACAATATGCTAATGGCTTATGCTGTATTTATGTCATAGTAGAGTTATTGTTATTTCCAGTTTCTGTCCTGGTAAAATAGAGTTTGTATCAACATCAAAGTCAGACTTAAGACTGGGAAACGTACAAGCTATTTTTCCAGTCATCCATCCCATATGATGTGGACACAGCATACGACTTGTGAGATTTGTTGTTATTGAATGCTACCAAAATAATTTTCATTTTTTATCTTGGTTAAAATAAATGAATACACAGATTTTAGACTCCAGTACGACAGTAGACAGCCAAAGAGCTTAGAATATGGTCTGAAAACCCCAGGAATAGATGTCATCTTTTAGAAAGACTTTTTAGAAACGTTCTGAGGTGGTGGAACTTGAATAGAATATTATGATAATATTGTGTCCTAATCAGCCAGTGTCTCACATAAATAACGTATCTCCGTTCTAGATCAACAGAGAGCTAAAAGATCAGCTGAAGGTCACCATCGCTCTCGTCGTCTATCATCAGCAGACCGGCACTGCAGATTTGATCACACAGCAGCTCATTGACAGGTGTGTGTTTATAGTTTACAGCAGAGTACACCCCTGTGCAGTGCTACTAAAAATGTTAAATGATTCAAAACTGTGCCATCTTGCAATAATTGTATAATTTTAAGTTTAAGTGAAGTTTAACCTCAATACAACAAAAGTGAGCACTTGGATTGTGTCTGCTGCAACATGGCTCCACATGGTAAAGAACTGCCTGAACAAATGAGAATTGTGACACTTCATAAAGATGTGAGAGGGTACAAGAGCATCAGTGGGAAAAGCCATACTACCAGTAACAGAAGGTGCAGTGGTCATCCTCAAAAAAAGATGCCACACACAATTCACTATTTACGCAAGTTTGCATTAAAAAACAGATGAGTAGGTGCTTCTGACCTGGCACAAGTAATATCTGTGGAAAGAGTGACTCGTCAGAAAGTATGAAGGACATTGCATCAATTTATCCTCTATGTACGGCATCCAAGGAGAAAACCATTACTCAAAAAAACAGCACAAAAAGATTTAACTTTGCCAAAGAACATGAAAAGAGGCCCAATGAATACTGGCAGCACATTATTTTCTATTTCTATTCTCCAAAATAAATTTGTTTGGATCAGATGGAGTCCAGTATGTTTGTTGGGTACCTGGCCTAGTTTTTAAAGATGAAAAAAGGAGAGAACTATGGCCTGGCCAAGTATTTTCCCTGATTTGAACCCTATAGAAAACCTTTGGAGTATTTTAAAGTGGAAAGTAGAGCAGCAAAAGCCCTCCAGCAGAGAGCAGCTGAAATGGATTGTCCGTGAAGAACGGCAGAACATCTCTCCGCACATTTGTGTTAGACTGGTATCATCCATGTTCAGGCTGATCAAATCTGTCTCCAAAAATGAAAATCCCAGAGAATATTTATTCTCATATTAATAACAGTCTTGCACTGATGCATCTCAATGTTCTGAATTGACAAAATATTGGCCAGTTAGCAAAAGAAATATGAAAAAACCACAGGTCAAGTGTACGTCATTGATACAGCCGTAGCTCTTCTGTGAAGTGTAATCTGGCGGTTTTAAATTGCTACATGCTTTTCAGGAAACCTGTGTAATTGGCCTTCAAGTGAATACTGTATTTTTTTCTAATTGCTGCTTCCCAACAGGATGGTTAGTGATCTAATACAAGAGCATGCGGCTGACTGGGACGTCTACCTGCCTGCCAAAGTTTTCAGTCTGTGTTTCAAAGAGCATTCAAAGACCAAGGAGAGGCCTTTTTCAATGCTTTGCTGTGGAGGACTGGAGCCTGTCCAGTCCCCCAGAGGACTTAATGTAGGTGTAGGTTTAGAACATTTTGAGTTTTGATGATCCTTTGTCTTATGGAAGCTGTAAAATGACTCTTGTGTTCTTGCCTCTCTCTTCCACAGTATGCTTATTCCAAGATCAGAGAAAGTGCTTTTGTGGTTAGATAGGTGTTTATCGGGTGAGTTGAATGTATATTAAGGTTTTGTGTGCAAGTACATGTTTAATACTTTAATACAATACTCTTCATTTGAATGGGGTTGTGGAATTTGTGGAATAACTTGTCACTTTTAAAGATGTTTTCCAGTAAATCAGTGAATTTAAAAAAGATCTCAGAGAAGTTTGAGAAAATCATGTAACAGTAACATTATTATTTTGCAGGTCAATGAAAGTGGATACCAAACTGGACTCAGGGAGGAAGAATATTTTTCAGTCATGAAAGTATTTTGACGTAGTCGAAGATTGTTATGCAAAAGTGCTATTGTACTTCACTTCATGGCCACAATATGGGAACATGAGAACCCTGGTAGTTTGGTGAAGATGAGGACTTTGCTGACTGCACAGATTTTGGAGATGAAACTGCAAACGTTTGTAGCATCTTCTACAGGACGCATTAAAACTGTTGGTCCATCAAGTCAGTAGAAGGCCATTTTCAGTTCAGTTTTGTATCAAATTTTTGGATGTGAAATTGTATATCTGTTGTTTATATTGTACCACAATGAACTGTCTCAAAGTGTACAAAATGCAGTGTGGTACCAGAATGGAAGTCAAGATCAGGTCAGCACACTTTATGTAAAAGTGATGTAAGTTTAGGCTTGAGGCATCTGAGTCTGATGGACAACATTTGGTTTTTACATTAGGATTTGTTTGTGTCTTGTGAGTTGGTGTCCTGTTTCAAGTGCCCCCAAGTGGTATTTCTTGAGAAAGTATGAGTCAGTGTTAGTCCAGCCAGTTCAGTTAATATGAGCTGGCAAATTTAAGGCTGTTTTTTGCTGTTGCTTTTTTTTTTCCATAAAATGTAAAATATGTCAATAAACTAGCTTTTGAAAATAATGAGAAATGAGACAAAAATATTTGTGTCTAATCGTGCATTGAAGATCAAGTATTTTGTCAGCACCATGTCTTGTTTTCCAAATTCAGGAAGTGCAAATATGTCAGACGTTACACATGATCAGTCATATGCAGTATGTAGAGCATCAGTAGTATGAGAATCACATCTGTTATGACAGCGTTGCATCTGCACTTGCACCTGCACCTGGTGTCAACTTATGAATTACAGCCTGTGTTTACAGATTGTGTTCAAGTAGAACTACCACAGTAATTTGTCATCTTTCATACAAAATGTCAAATAGGACAACAGCACAGTTTCAAGAGCGTGTTTACATTTGCTAGACAGGACAACTTGAATACATTTTTTTAAAAATAAAAAATCAATCAAACAAACAAAAACAATTATTGAAAATGTGCCATATGTGTGAATGTTAAACTTGTTCTGTATCACGTATTTGTGGCTGCTGCTGACCACCCGACTAAACCACTAAATTATAAACATCGTGAGAGAAAAAAACAAATTGTGATCGTAAACATCTTATGACACCTCATTTGATCTGTATGTGTCTCAGCTGTGGGTTCAGCTGTCCCACTCACTGCGGTGACAGCTGCTGTCAGACTGAAAGGAGGAAATGAAGTCTTATCATACAAAAGACCCAGCTAGTGAAAAGAAACACACCTGTTTGTTTCACCAGGGAGGGCAACACAATGTTTGTTAATAATGATGAGGCTCTGTTCAGTTCATTGTGGAATTACAGGCTTTGATCCTACAAAACTGTTCTATTGCTGAATCCAAATAAAGGATTGAAGCCTCGTGAGAAACCACAGTAGTGTCACAAATACATTCTTTGTTTATCGTGTGAGGATATTTTGATTGTTGGAACAAGAACACATCATTGTAATTTGTACAAGTTAACTGTAAAGACTTCGCCACGGACGCCATGCTTAGTGGACTGCTTTCTCCTTTTTTCTTATAGCCATCACAAGAAATGATTTAAATGGATCATCAATGCCCCAAAGGTTTGCACAAAACTTGCTAAAACTGCATTTTGGGCACGTTTGGGCATCATATTTAATAAAGTCTTTTGAGGAATGTAATTGTTCTAAATATTTGTTTTCTCTCTCATGTCTGTCAAGCCTTGTTTTGTTGTGTTATACTATATGTGATTGTTGTAAATGAATCTTATCTTCTTATCTAACTATGTGACACTTCACACAGACACTACGCGACCATATTGACCAGGGATCTATTGGAAAAAAGAAATAACGTATCTCAAGAAACTATAAAAAAAGTATATTATACTGAAACATACTACAGTAATAGTAATTGTGCTTTCAACCACATGACCTTAGTTAAAAAACAGTAAAGCGACACATCAATGTTCTTGGTTTTACTCCATATGAGCGAAAATACTCAATTTTAAAAGCCACATTACAATATGTTGCTGATTTCTGACAGTATCATAACCGATCATAACGATACAGCACCACTGACTCGCTGAATAAAGCCAGAGCACTGCCCCCTGGTGGATGATCCAGGAGCCGCAGCTGTCTCTGATGCCGCTGTGATCTCACTGTTGTCGCTGTGCAGTGGAGGCGTTTTTTTTTCTGAGTGCAGCCTACCGCAAGAAATGGTGAGTGAGGAAAACAGATACAGCTCATACCGTAACGGCCTATTGACTGAGCAAAGCCTACTTAAATTAGTCATTAAATCCTTCTCTGGGCGTTGAAATGTGTGCTGTCAGTAGGTGAACTAAGCTTGTCACAAAAAACGACCATCCAAAAGCTTATGCCTTTGTTTAGCTAACCATTGCTATCGTGGGTTAGCATCCCAGCGTTGGTTAACGTCAACACACCAGCTCACGCTAGCTGAACATGGCATTACAAAAGCTCGAGCAGGGTTAGCGAAGAGGGGTCCAGATAAAAGGACATAGAAAATAACATTGTTCTGGATAAGTGACAGCTCTACCAACAAACTTTATTTTTTGACAAATGGATAGCTAGCCGCGAGGAAGCTAACTAGCTAAAGTTGTCATTAGCTGCTGTAGCTCGGCTAATGTTATCGTCTGAGAAACAACTTAGATTAAAAGGCTTGGGTAGTGTTAACAGTTAAATGTAGCGATTAACTGTTTGACAAGTGTTGAGTACTTAGTAGCTAACTTTTCCATGCCCTATTTATTGAGGAAGCTACTGTAGCTAACAGTTGGCTGAACGGCTACCTTTGGCTAGTTGCCACAGCTAAGCTATCACGCCATGACGCTAGCAAGCAGCTGCTGCACTGTAGGTCTTAAAACGCCAAGGTGTGGAGGTTGGTGTAACGTTAAGGAGGGCTGTTTGTTCATTAACGAACTCCCTAAACTGCTGCCAGTGCCAGCTTCACCACGATTGTTGCCGTACAGCCCCATCCTGTTTTACCTGCCTAGTACAGGCAGTTTAAGTCTATGAACACAGTTATCTACTATCTAATTTGGTTTAACTTTTGTCAGTAGTAGTGGTTAATCTCATTTGAAACTTCATTTGCATCAGTAGTGGATCCGTGTACTTTTAGAGTTTCACTTGATTTAACATCAGTCATGTTGTTGGTATGTATTTTCTTTGGATATTTCACCTAATTATTAAGAACTTTGTGTTAGAACCCATTTTGATGTGGTGGCTCTGTGATGAATGTACTGAACCATTTTATTGTGATTAAAAAAAACTCATAGTAAGTAGCACATTATGCCTATGCTTTTACTTCAATTGTTCAGTATTTACAAGTGAAAAATTCTCTATCTGGTGATGGAAGCTGATGTTTTGTTTTACCATTGAGATAAGCAGTAGTTGGTAGATTTTCAATTATTTGTCCTCACACTACAATGCTTTATTCATCAGCAGGGTAAATGAGTTTGAAATAGGCAATGGGAGGTCATCCTAGATACATGACATCTTGGTTGTTTTTCTATTTTTGGAATAATCTGATTAAAACCCATGAATGAGTTGTTTCAGGGTAAAATGTGCCTCCAGAGGTTTACAGCATCATGTTTGAGAAAGCAGCATTTACAAGGTCAACCATGTTTTTCTAATGTGATTCAGTGTCTCATTTCCACTCTTTCCTCTGTGCTTTCAGGATGTGTTTCTAATGATCCGACGTCACAAGACGACCATCTTCACAGATGCCAAAGAGTCTACCACAGTCTATGAACTGAAGCGCATAGTGGAAGGCATTTTAAAGAGGCCACCTGAAGATCAGAGGCTTTATAAGGTGAAATAAATGACCATGATACATCTTACAGTTTTTCTGTGATGGCAGGGTTGGTACAGCCAATAAACTATCTTCCAGTACTGAAGGAAAACATGAGGCACATTATCAGTTATTTTTAAATGATCATAACAGATTAGAGAGCAACTTTGCTCTATCAGTCATATAAAATTGAACTGTAATTACCTGTCACTCAAAACACTATTTCTTTGGGGTGAGGTGTGTGATTAGTGAAATGACCATTTACTGAACCATGTGTATGTAACAAACAGGTTCTTGGTTTGTTGTTGTTGTTGTTGTTCATACTGGCTTGTTGGTGTAACATGTTCATGTAAGTTTAGAGCAATATAAGAATTCATATTTTTGCTAAAGCACTTTCTGATCGAGGTGAGTGTAGGGGTGGGTAATATTAAAATATACACTATGAGACTGTGTAAATTTGATTATGTTCCAAGAATTAGCTGTACCATTCAGAGCTGCAGTGATTAGTTTATTAATTGTTAAGTCAATTGACAGAAATTTAATCAGCAGCAAATGATAGTCAGTTAATTGTTTTCAAGCTGAAATGGCATTCTCTGGTCTCAGCTTTTTAAGTATCAGGATCTTTCTTTTTTGACAGTAAACTGAATATTCTTAGGTTTTGGATTATTGGTCAGACAAAACAAGCAAATTGGAGACCTTATTCATAATTATTTTTATTCATCTTTTTTTTATTATTTAACATTGTATAGACTAAGTGATAATACCATTTATGAAGTTGTTATCTCTTTAACTGGTTGTATTAGACCAGACTATTGTGTCAATTTGTGTTAAATGTTCCAATGAGCAGGACCTCTGTTGGGTGTTTCTTTCATCAGTATGGGGAAGTATGTTGGTTTGTTTGGCCAGTGGATTAATTACATGAGAGATAGACATGCCTGTCTGATTATTTTATCTATAATGAGTTTCTCAATTCATTTTCCAGAAAGTTTGTAATTTTATATCGTAATGTATATGTTGTAATTTGAAATTACATGTGATAGAGGACTTCATCCATATCATTCACCCTTAGCAGAGCCGAATGCAAAGCTTGAACTACTTCTCTCCTGAACCCTTTAATTTAACAAGATTCTTTGTCTTAACTTAACTGACACTGAATACACCTTAAACTTTCTGGCTTAGAGAAACACAATAGTCTTCATACGAGAGTGCACCAATTTCACCTTGTAACAAATCTCTGGCAATTTGGTCTCCTAAATCTCTCCAGACACCTTGAACATTATCTCTGAGAGGTACACAGTTATAATGTGCACTTTGTACAGTGAAACAAAAACATTTGGTCAGTGAACAGCTGGCTCTACAGTACTTTGTTCATTTTCTTCACCAGGATGACGTGCTGCTTAATGACGGTCAAACTCTTGGCAATTGTGGCTTCACAAATCAAACAGCCCGACCTCAGGCCCCAGCCACGGTGGGATTAGCTTTTCGTCTGGGTGGTAAGTATTTCACACTTAGATCAAACCAATTTTATTCATAGTCACTGCACCAATCATTCACTTTTTATTTCATGCCACAGTTTTAAGAGCTCTTAATTTTGCTCTGATTTACTTTCTGTGTCATGTATCTTCTCTCTCTTTTCACTGTCGTCACTTCCTGTCATTCTCCCAGATGATTCATTTGAGCAGCTGAGGATCGAGCCCTTCTCCACTCCCCCAGAGCTCCCTGACGTCATGAAGCCCCAGGACTCGGGCAGCACAGCCAACGAGCAGGCTGTACAGTGAGGCAGTAGGCGGGGAAAGGAGAGGGACGCACAGGGGGTCTGAGGGAGGACGCACGGGGGGGTGGGAGGGGTTGAATTTTGGGAAGTGATGCCTCAGCGGGTGAGTTTTACCTTGCCTGTCTTCAGCTGGGCATAAACAATTACAAACACGGATTCCCCTTGTTGTAAATGTGAGGGCGGGTGCTTCAAAGTGGTTCATTTGTCCTGAAATCGGAGTACGCATGCTAAATTGATACTTTCACACAAGACCCTTCAGAGATACCTGACGGACTTGTCATGACACTGTCAGTCATCCATGGGATTGGTAAAGGCTGAACATAAAGAATTGTACCTCGTATTTAATGAATTCTAGTCTTTATTTGAGGTAAGGCTAATGCAACCTTACTTGTGTTTTTTATTTTGCTGGCTTAAATGTGGGAGTTGATAAGGTGTGACATTTTTAGGCTTTTATGTTTGTGTGTTTCTTTATTAAACTATTACTAGGATTTAACATGTTTTTGGTCTTTGGCCTGGATATGTGTTGCAACAATAGCTAGGAGTTTGTGAATTTCTAAGTTACTATCTGTATTTCAAGAACTTTTGAACAATATGAATCTGAAATAAAATAGATTCACTTGTTGGCAGATCTGGCATTAAGGTGAGGATTTCTTGGTACTTTATCTCTCAGTAGTTGTAGTTTTCATACTGTAGCTGCTCACAGGTGTTACTGAGACTGAATGCACTCAGTTGTGGGTATCTACAACACATTTAATGCTGGCATGGGCCTGGTGTTGAAAATGAAATGAGCGACAGGCATAGCAGCAAAAATAATGATTATTGATTAATTTATATTACTAACAGGTGGGAACTAACCAACTTTCCTCTCCAATGTTTGATTGTAGCCCATGAAATCATGGAGATGTTGGTGAGGTCTTGCTAATTTCAATCATTGGGCCTAATTGTTTATAGTAAACATAAAACATTTTAACGTTAAACAGATAGTTTGTTGTGTGATGAGTTATGGAACTGTGTCTGTGAAAGGTGGGCTGCACACTTGACCCTCCATTATCACCAGTATCACTGCCCATTTAGTTTTAGTTCATGCTGCAACTTGTGTTGTGTTATACACCATTAATACCTTAATAAACATTGTTTTCTTAAAAGTAAGAGAGGAATAGAAATGAACTCTTCTGCACAACAAATCATCAAATTAAAACTATAAAAATGGGTCTCATGATCTAGAAAGCTACAATTAAAAACAAAAGTCCGCCATTATTTAGCACAGGAAAGGATATTCTGACTTGGGGGGTGTTGAATGAAATAGCAAAACAAAAAGCATTTGCAAATTGAGGCTGTTAAACAGTGGGACATGATCAAAGTTGCACTTGTAACTGATTTGACATTAAAGCAACTGTTTTTCACCCTTGTGCACTGTGGTGTTTTTGTATGATTGTGTAGTCAATGGTGAATATGTTGATACAGTACTGTCATTTTGTGCACAGGAATACAAACGATTATTAATATTACAGTAACTGTCTGTTTAGCTAAATCTTTAACATAAATACATATTTACATCGAACCATATGGGATGATTTGTAGTATTAAAGTGCAAACCTTTACATTTGTAAGGCCTTTGTGTTCTGCTAATGTTTATCAGCTTATATTAGGATAACTACTAATAATAGCCCACTACATGCAAAAATGTGAGATATAGATGTAATAAAGATGTATGTCTTAATCAGTAATTTTGCCAATAAAATAAAAATGATAAATGCCCATCACAATATCGCAGAACCCAAGTCGACGTTTTAGAATTCCTTGTTTTGTCCAACCCACAGTCCTAATACGAAAGATATTAAATTTACTTGATAAATGACTCATTTTCTGTCGGTCGACCAATTAATTAAACTAAATGTTGCAGTTCTAAACTCGCTATTTATTGTGTAAAAGGGCTGCTTAACAATCTAATCATTTATCGACACTACGACCTTGCAAACGTCATGAGTTAACTGCTCACTGTTCCTAAACACATCTCTGTTTCTCTGAACTTTCAGACGGCACTTAAACGCACCATACTTCAGCTAGTCGGCTAGCAGTTTGGTAGCAACAACAGTCGTCCACGCCTTGTGTCTGTGCAGCTACGAATGACTTGATAACTGCGACTATCGAAGTTATCCTTCACCAGCACAGATGGACGTCAGTGAACATGTTCTATCGGCGGGCAGAGCCGTGCTGGACATGGTGGAGCGAGAGTGGCAGCCTCTGTCTCCGGGCGAGCTGGAGCAGCGGCTGGACCAGGCGGTGGAAGAGATCCTGGAGGCTGACCTGATAGCAAAACTTAAATCTCAGCCTCCCCCGACGTTGTACGTACAATTACTGCAGAGCCAACCTAACATGGGGCCTCAGGTTTTACACACAGCAACAGCAGCATGTAGTCCCCCAGAGGAAGACACAGCAGAGTCCCAGGAACAGCTGGATACCGTGGACAGTGCAGCACTGAAGGTGACTTCCATCATCCTGTCCTCTAACATATCTGAGGCTCTTATAGTTTTAAAATCGTATAATAATCTGTCAAAGAGAGTAAGTAAAAGTAATCTGGGGCCATTTGTTTACAATGCACACACATATATATACATATAGTAAACAATTCCTCAAATCTTATTCATTTCATTGTAGCTACTTGTTTCCACTATTCACACCCATTGAAAATGGCTCTGCACTGGAAAAACCAAATATGTTATAATTTTCAATGAAATAATAAAGGATGCAATTGGGGTTGCAACTAACAACTGTTTTCTTTATCGTTCTCTTCGATTAATAGATTAGTTGTTGTTTTTATCTAAAAAAAAGTCCAACATGACAATTTCACACGTCCAACCAGCAGTTAAAAACACAAATATAGTCAGATAATAATTATCTAAAACTGAGAAAAACAGCAAATCTTCACATTTAAGAGACTGGAACCAGAGAATTTTTGGAAATTAGGTTGAAATGTGAGTCAAACGATTAATCAATTATCCAGAGAGTTGCCAAATAATTTTCTGTTGACAGACTAATTGATTAATCAAGTAATTGTTTCAGCTTTTAAATATAATAATACTGGAGCTTTTGCCAGCCCCTAGATTTGCCATAAATTTCACCTGATATACCCATTGAATCTGCTGAGTTTAATGTTGGCTAATGTAACATGATTTTTAAAATTTTTGTCTAATCAGCGCATCACAGACCTGCTTCAGAGCTCCAAATCCCGGGCTAGAATGGCCGGTCGGGCTCGTTTATCTCTGTCTCACACCGTCCTTCTGTCCCTCACCCTGCTCTCCGAGCGCGTCAGCTACCGCTCTGTGTCCCGCCGCTTCCACCTGGAGAAAGGAAACATCCACAGGATCTTCTTTTCTTTCTGTGAGCGCGTCAACATGCTGGAGGAGAGGCTAATCAGGTGGCCAGTCGGTGGGTTGATTACAGTGTTCTTTTTGTGGGAGATTTGTTGGATGATCAGTACAATGTTGTAAGTGATTTGAGTGCAAAAATTGGGGTTGAAAATGATAATAGTGGCGATATTTTCTCTCTATTCTCCAGGTGAAGAGGTGGTAGAGTCTCTTTTCCCACTTTACAGTCCAGAGAAGGGGCAGAGGGACGAGGAAGAAAGTGTTCCCCAGGTCTTGGGAGTGTTGGGACACACCCAGATCCCTATCCGCCTGCCTATAGGGAAACATGATGTGGAGAGCACAGTGCCTGAGGTGAAGAAGATGAAGAAGGAGGCCCATCCTGACTCCTGGTTAAACCTTGAACTTTTATGTAACCGTAGAGGCCAGTTCCTACACTGCAGAATCGGTAAAGGGTCAGACGTGGACAGAGGCAGCGCTCTTAGAGACAAACTTAAACAGCATCCTGAACTGATGCCTCCTGGCTCCTGCCTCGTAGCCAGAGCTGGCTACCCGCTCACTGCTCAGATTTTAACTCCATACATAGCAAATCATGGACTGAGAGAAGAGCTCTTCAACAAAATGCTGGACGAGCATTTTCAAATCCTGGATCAGGCCGTTGCCAGCCTGAGAGCCAGATTTCAGAGGCTTAGGTATCTGGATATTGGGAACTATGATCGAGCCAGAGCCGTTGTGCTGACAGCGTGTGTGCTGCACAATTTGTTTTTGGACATGGGACAAGTGGTTCAAGGAGAAGTTAAGAAAGAGGAAGCGGTAACCCAGGAGGGAGAGGGGGAGGTGAATGATGAGGGTGTAAGTAGACGTGACGCCATCTCGGATTTGTTGTTGAAAAACTTTGAATCAGGAAGCACATGATGTGATGATGTCTGTTAGAGATGGAGATTTAGAAGATGTAAATAAAGGTTTATTTTAACAAAAATCTCTAACTGCCTGGGTCTGTCCGTACACAGACACACACACACACACACACACACACACACCACATAACAGAGATAGGTTTGCTTTTGAAGAATTTACATTGTGTGAACATAAACAGTTCCTGCTATAAATATGGTAATGCAGTTATTATTGTGGCTTATCATAATGGTGATGACAAATGATGAGATTGTATGGTGTTTAGTTTTCCAGAACATTTTCACCTCATTTTACTTTGGTTTGTTTTGGGGTTTTTTTCTGACGTGGATGAGGCCTTTGTTCTGATAATACACTGTAGATGTGGTTACTGTCTTAACAACAGTTGTACTACTCGTGCCCCTCGTCATCAGAGTAGAAGTACACACCACAGCCTATAAAACGTGTCTGTGATAGCAGTATACTGGTGAGGAACACAAATAATATCCACACAACAGCTTTGATTTCTAACAAGTGAGATTGTTTCCAGGCTCTTAGAAAGTGTGACGGGGTCAAAAGGAACAATTTACAAATATGTAAATGGAGCTGTGAAAAAATTATCAAAGGTAGTATTTATTGCAGGTTGTTTAGTGGAACACATTACATTGTGAAGTTGTTCATATTATCTAATAAACAAAGTGTATTTCATTAGTACATTAACATAGCACCAGCATGCCTATGAATACAGTTATTGTTACCAAATAAAAATAATAATTATCATTATAAATATCTGTATTGTCTTAACTCAAAAATATAAAATTTTAGTCTATGACCTCTCAATTATCATGATCATATCATTGATCATTTCTGTTAGCTTGTTTCTGATTATTTCAGTTTGTGCACTTATGGTACCCCCATAAAAAAATAAGATTTTCCACTTGTGCATAGATACAGAGATGGTAGGATGCTTGTATTCATGTAGTTTGTGTGTGATATTTCAGTTTTTCTTACTCTCCAAACTCAGCCAGCCTTTATTAACTATTCTATTTTGGTATAAAAATAAGTAAGGATTATATCTATTGGGATATAAACAGAAAAGAACAATTTTAAGGACGTGATATGTGAGTATATCTCTGTCTCATATGTCTCCTCTGAACTCTTATGTTTTCACCTATTCTGAAATGTGTTATGTTTAGCTCTACAGAACACAGACTGGCCAAACTACTCTGTACTAAACTGTAACAGTACAAATGTGCCAACATGACCAATCTAAAAACATATGCTAAAAACATACTCAAACAGTTCCCTCTGTTCAGTATCAAAAGTTTTTGGTAAGAAGTTCACATCCACTTCACGTCTCTTCAGGCCTAATGAACATCCTTTGATGTCTGTGTGCTGTTCTTCTGAGCCAGGTTGGAGATGGCCTGGGCCAGGTTGTTGATGGCCTCTATCTTCCTCTCCTCCAGGGCTTTCTGCTGGGCCCACATGTTCATCTTCCTCTCTTGCAGCTCCATGTACAGCTGCAGGACGTCCTGTGGAGGCCGGGCAGGGCAGGGAGTGGCTGTTGCAGGAGGTGTGGGGAGGATAGGGGTAAACCTCTTGCTGGCTATGGCCTTGCCCACTTTCGTCCCACTGAGCTTGGCTCTGCGCTGGGCTTCGATCTCCTCCCTGCTCTTGCCCAGAACTTCATGCATGGTTTTGAAGAACTCCCAGTGAACACTGGCCACCCCCAGCCTCTTGGCCCTCTCTGCATTCTTCCTGTACGTGGCCAACATGTTTCTCCACTTGAGATCACACTCGTATGCCTTCACAGTGACATCTGTGACCTCTGACTCCCTTAGTTTGGCATTCACCTTCTCTGCCACCATCTCCCATAGTTTCTTTTTCTTGCAAACTGGCTGGTCAAAAGCCTGATCCATTTCCAGTCGGGTGTTGATAAGGTGCCATGTAGCCTGCAGTGTCCAGATAAATTCTAGAGAGGAAAACAAAGGTGGCTCATGTCACTGTTGTTCACATATTTATGACCTTGCCCCAAACATGTGGCTTTATTTTGAAAGTTCAATCATTTCATTTGACACAGTAAGTATTAATGGAACACCTATTTAAAGGCATATGTTACCAGATGATTTCTAATTGTGAGTCATGTAGCTGACATCGTGTAAATGACGGTTTATGACTATAATGAGTGCAATAGGCAGATACTGCGCACTCATCAGGCCCTCCTCGCATCATGCGATGACTGGATGAAGCCTGTTTAACTTCAAACTGCGAGTACTAACCTGCTTTGGTTTTATCGGCGTCCACACTGGACACGACCGTTTCCTTTCCTTCCACTTCAGTGCTCTGTATGACAATTGTTTCGATTACCTCCATGACGTTAAACCACAACCATTACAGTTAAACTTGTTATTTATCTACCGTGGAATTTAACAACCTCTCAGAGACACCGATGCAATTTCTCGCATCGTGTAAAACGATGACTAAAACAACGTCATTTAAAAGAATGGGAAGTGTAGTCCATTTTAGTTGATACAAATAGGCTTTTGAGTATTCGTGTCTACTAACTGAACTACACTCCCTAAACGCTGCTAGCCGTTTAAGGCACGCCACCATTTTTCACTGTCACGGGGAACGTAGTTTTTTAAGAGAAGAAATGTATTACGACAGATAACAGGCAGCAAAATTTGAACTACAAGTCCCATGATATATCTTACCGACACACCCCTTCACTCCCTGCTCCCTCCCTCAACCGCCCCTGTTTTGTTGTTTGGCTAAAGATGGCGTTAGCGGCTAACATAGGCGTTTGCATTTTGTTTCACAAAAATTATTCGGCCAGTGGTAACAAAACATTGATCAAATAGAGCTTTAATTCGTCATTTGATGTGCAAAAATACGTTACATTGAGAATATACACGTCCATTACGTAGAATAACGCTTGTTCGGCCTTCTTCACGATGTAGGCCTGTTTTGCAGGGAGTAGACCGGAGCTGCTGGAACTCAATCTCCCGTCAGCGACTGCGGCATCAGGTGGTAGAACTTTACTTTTTCATGCTGGTATCTGTAGTTTTCTGACCGCGCCAGAATGTGATTTTTGCGGAAACTTTGAAGAAAAAAAGAATGAACTCATTAAGAGCACATTTTCACCAGTTGAGTAATTAGCTAACAATTTAAAGAGAAATGACATGTCACTAAATTTTTCAGTATTTCCCTGGGTGCGTCCAGTCATGCTCCACAGAGTGTATAGTATCTGGTTGAACTGAGAGGAGGAAAGTTAAGATAAGTGAACCGTCGCTTAACATTCAGAGGGACCATGGCTGCAAAACCTGCGCAAGGTGACTGGAAACAATCTCGAGCACCCTCCAGAGAAGGACACTCAGCATCACCAGAGTCTTCTCTGACCTGGTGCTTGGCTCATCTTTCTAAGCCTGGATCATCTGAACATCACGGGCATGGCAAGGGAGACACAAGCGGTGGCAGAGAAATGGACAAGAGGTCCAGAGTCTCTCAGTGGCGAGCTCTGGTTGCTATCCGCACGCAGCACATCAAGGGTGACAAGGCTGGTATTGCCAGATTCAGAACTCAAGGTGGTCTCCGGCCCCTGCTGGACCTGCTTAAACACCCAGAGTGCTCCAGGAAAACACTGGACCTGGCGCTGAGCATCCTGGCCAACTGCTGCACTGAGCTGGAGACACGTATAGAGGTGAAATTAATAAAATAAGAAGGCATTGAAAGCTTATTTGATTAATTCAGTCATTGAAATTGCTCACATTTTAAATGTTTTCTACTTTAGATTCGTAAGCTTGATGGAATAAATGTTGTAGGTATGTGATATTACACATTCTTATGAAGAATTTATTCTATAATTTGAAAAAATAATTTTTTATCAGATATTATATTTAAAAAAAAAAAAAAAAAGTGCCTCATTGCATCTAATCTTAAACATTTCTTGACTGTCTTAGTGGGGATCCTGAAGAGAAATGTGGCCCTGGAGACTGTCCAGAACCGAGCAGCCCGGGCTTTGGGGAATTTGGCCATGGATCCAGAGAGTTCTGCCCTCATTCATTCTGCTGGTAAGTCTGAAACGCCAGTATGTTAGTGTTAGCAAGTGGGTTAGCTGACATGTGCCTTAATTGGACTTTGATTTTTTTTTTTCTTTCATTGTCTTTTTTCATACAGGTGGTGTTCCTCTTCTCCTCCTCTGTGTGTCTCTTTCCTCTGCCCCATCCTCCCCCACTGCTGCTCCACCCAAAGACCCATGTCCTAAACTGGAGTGCGCTCAGTCAGCTGCTCGGGCCCTCCTCTACCTCTCCGATACTCCCTCTAACCGCCTGTCACTGCTCACCCAAGGGACCTTATCAGCCCTTGCCCCTCTCATTGCTCCAGAATATCCCCAGGGACTGAGGCGGGCGGCGCTCAGGACCATCCACGAGCTGACGCGGGGCTGTGGTGTTGAATGTGCCAGGGAGGTGTCCCGTTCTGGGGTCCTTGCACAACTCAGTGTCATGGCGTCAGGGGAGTCTGGTAAACCTTTTGAAGAGCTGGCACTGAAAACTCTGGCCAACATGTGCTCCCAAGGCTGCCTGCGCCCTCTGGTGGGGTCACTGGGCGTCATTCAGAAGTTCACAGAGGAAGTGAAAAGGGACCTGCTCAAATCTGGAGTCTTCCTCAAGGCGCTGTGCTTGTGCTGTAAGGAGGCGGTCAACCGGGCCAAGGTGAAGGAGAGTGGTGGACTGGAGGTGCTCATTGGCTTTTTGTCAGCCCATCAGAGTCATCCGCTTTCCCGGCTAGCCATTCTGGCCTGTGTGGACTTTGTTTTTGATGAATCTGCCATGGAGCAGTTGCAAGAATTAGGGCTGGTCCCTCTGCTTGTTGCGCGACTAGTTGAGCTCACCAGAGGAGAGGAACAATCTGCTGAGAAGATGGATGTGAGCATCACGTCGAGCATGTCTCCCACTGAGCTGCTGCCCTCATCATGTTTTGAATCTTTTGACTTTCCCCCTCCTGAAGGCTACAAGAAGGAAGAAGGTGGCCGGGAGCAAAGTGTAGGTTCATCAAGCTTTCAAAGTCTCAGGTATGGAAAATGAAATGCGCAGCTTACTTTGTGAACGATTTTATTGTTCTACTTCTCTATTGTTTATCTACATCTTTAGCGCTCTCTCTCTCTCTCTCTCTCCCTCCCTCCCTCCCTCCCGCCCTCCAGGTCCTGGTTGGTGTCTGAGGGATTGATCTCTTCTGAGGGGGACCTGCTGGATTCCTCTGGTGTTGACGGGGAATGGGGGAGTCTTCAGATCCCAGCATCTTCATCCCCTCAAACTTCATCACCGAACCCTGATTCCAGTTCCGTTAAAATCTCTTCTTCGTCGAGCCCTACTCTCTCTTCTGCTTCTAAAAAAGCAGCTCAGCCTTCCCCTGTGTCCTCTTCAGCCCAGCTCCAACCATCATCCCCGAAGAAAGTCACTGATCCACCTCCCTCTAGTCCTCAGCCCTCCAGTGCAGTCACACCCCAAAATCAGCCCAGTTCCTCCACTGTGTCCTCTCCCACTAAAACAACCCAAACACCCGTGTCTCCGTCAAAGTTCTCATCCCCTCACAGAAGGAGGCAGCGGGCCCATTCAGCAGTTGCTTTGACTAAGGTCACTCTTGACACCCCTCCCTCTGCACCCCGCCAGATGGCTTACCACCACCCTTACCACCCTGAACCCTGGACGCCAGAGTCGCCCATCCTGCTGCTGCTGTCGCGCTTCTCCCACGCCACTGACCCAAGCGCTGCTCTGGTCAGCTCAGGCGTCATGTCCGGCTTGCTCTACTACCTCACCCAGCACCAGGACCCCAGCAGCAGGTGCTTCAGAATGCTTTGCCGACTGAGCTGCAACCCAAACTGTTTGCAGGCGCTGGTCCGAACGGGCTCGGTGGCATTGATTCGCCACCATCTCTGCCAGAGAGAGGGAGCGTTCGAGGGAGAGGAGAGGCAGACAGACCGAGTGAAAGCCAAAATTAAACAACTTGGTAAGAGATTAATTTAACAAGGGTTGCATGTTGATCTGATCTGTTATTATAATGTACAGCAAAGTGTTTCTGTTTCTGTCCTGCTGTTACCGAGTACTGCTGCAAGGCTAGTCCTCTCTTTTTGTGTAATTTTAAAATCTGTTTACCTCACTATGTTGAACTCATTGTAATCATGTTTACGTAAGGAAACATGAGGATAGCTGTTGCATTAAAAAGTGTGTCTGCGACCTGCTGTAACTGATAGTGGAAACACTGAATTTTATAATGACACTGACAAATGAACTACATTTGATGTGGACCAGTCAGATCTGGCCAATACTCGATACTCTTACTAAAGTCAGTTTCACAGCCATCGTAGCAGATTGGTGCATCCCTACTTATGAATAGATTAATGTTTGTAAATTAGCTTTTGTGTGGTCAAACCTTAAATCTGGTCGTTTTCATTTTATACCTGAGCAGTTTATAACCGTATGCTGACTCTCTGTGTGCAGGTGTTGCACTTCTCAATAATCTGCGTGTCCAGTGTGAGTCTGGATTTGGCTCTGGGGTTCTTGCACATGTGATGCTCTCAGGCTCTGAGTCAGACAAGATGAACTGTGCGCTGTCACTGCCATTAATCAGCAGGTGAGTAGTAGATTTACATGAATATGAGCTTAGTAATCTTAGTAAGCTTAGTAATGTTTTTGTATTTACTTCTGCCATTGCAATGGTAGTAAATAGTCTAGATTTATTTTGATGGAACTTGCAAACAGTTCATATTTGAGCCTTTCAAACCCTTCTTTTCTTCAACAGCAACAAGTCCCTATTGAAGAAGCTTCTTCTGGACAGTGGTGGGCTACTCTTGGCTCTGCAGCCACTTGGTTGCGATGATGATGATGCGGATGAGGACAACCCTGCTGAATGTGGAAGGTTGCTTTCTGACATGTTTAATTCGCCACTCCCAGGCCTGACCTCTCAGCTCCACTCACTGTACCTCTCTCTCCTGATTGGATGCCTGTCTACCCTGACGGGTAGCATTAAAACTGAGCTTAACAAAAAACATGCACATCCAAAACAGCCAGTCGGTAAAATTGGCAGAGTTTTGCCCCCTCCATCAAAAAAGCCTCGGCTAGCAGACGCATGTCCTTATGGCCTCTCGAACTTTGACCTCCTCTTGCTGCTGGACGACGGGACTCAGGTCCCCGCCAACAGGGAGGCTGTGGCTGGGGTGGGTGAGACAGACGGGGTCGGCTCTGAATACTTTAGGGCTCTGTTGAGAGGTGGATTTGGTGAAGCTCAGGGTAATGCAGAAGAAGCCATCCACATCAAAGATGTTAGCACGGGTATGTTACTACCGGTGCTGCATTACCTGCATGGATGTCGCTTCACCAAGGACAAAGAAACAACAAAGGAAAAGGATGAAGAAGAGAGGGAAGGAGGGAAGTGCCCGATTTTGGACTCACTGGTCCTTGAAGGACTGAGTATCTGCCCAAAGGAGACAGAGGAGCGCTCCAGAGAAGAGTTAGCTTTCCAGAAAACACCTTTAGGTGAGGTGATGATTGGAGCGTGCCGATTTTTGGTGACTGAGCTACAGAGAGAGTTGGAGGATCTCTGTGTGTCTCTTCTTCTGTCCTGCTCCTCCAAGGCTGCTAGTAGAGCTGCATCAGCTCCCACAGAAGACAACGCTGAAAAGGCTGCATCTAAAATGGACCAAGAGTGCCTGGAGTCTGCCGAGGAGAACCTGGCTAATCGAACATCTGAGCTGGAGCTGACCGGTTTCGAGATGCAAACAGAAAATTTACAAGGGCAGACAAAGCAACCAAACAGTTCTCCACAGAAAACACACAGTAAGAAAACCTCTCCCACTGGAACAGTTCAGAAAGTCAACAGAGGCCTCAATACAGCTCCAGACCAGAAGGCAGTCAACAGTGTCACTTCAGTTTCCAAATCCAGCTGTGCATCAGTTGTGGACAAATCACTCGATCCAGAAGAGTTGAGGTTAAGATCAAAGGACCTGATTAAAGGTTCAGCAAAGCTTCTGAAATCAGCAGCTCAGGACTCCTCTTCTTCCTCACAAGAAGGTGCAGGTGGTGGGGCTCTGGCTGTGTTCCTCCCGCAGGTATACTGGTTTTCCCAGTGCTACAGTTACCCGGCACTGGGTCGAGCCTGCCTGTCTCTGCTGCTGGGCTGTCAGGACTGTCCTCGCCCCTTCTTGTCCTCCTCCCTTGCTGGGGATTGCCTTCGCAGACTAGCCCGAGGGGCTGACGGCGTGGAGGCTCTGAAACAGGATCTACTAAGTTTGGCCACAGTATCTCTGAGTTGAGCAAGGAGCGTGTTAGAGTGGAGTGAGTGGTGGCATGAATTCAGAGGGCGTAGATGAAGTGAGAGTTGACTTGATATGAGCTTCTAGAAAAATTGCCATTGTGTTAATCTTATCAAATAATAGGATAGTACAAGTGCAGGTTATAATCACAACACGATTATCTGAAAAACATGCTGTATGAATTTCTTCAGTACTAACAGAACTGACTGCTGTTCTATTTTCATAATTTGGAAACATACATTTTTATTCAGTTTTGCTGTAAATTGATATAAACTGTAGCCCGTCCCAGCATGACACAATTTTGTTATCATTTACTGTTGTTGGATTAACTCCTAATGACAATTGTATTGTGATTGTTTTAATTTTATTTTATTTTTATTTTGGGGGGGAAAAGTCTAAACAAATGTCTACAGTGCATTTGATAAATGTCATTTAGCTGGAAGTACTGGAATTATCAGGGTTGGTCAAGGACCCAGTTGTTTATTTTGTACATAGAGATAATATGGAATAGCAGATATACAGTGTATAGGATTCACCTGACCCATATAAATTTATGCCACTGAATATATTGTTGGAGCATCATTTTGCCTTCGGTTTCTTATTGTTGGAGTGTGATTGTGTATGCAGAATGGCTTGAGTGAATGTCAGTGGGTCATATTGCTTCAGTTGCACAACAAAGAGTGAAATAGCTGTTTATTGGATTCCCTTAAAATTTAGTGGACACTTGCAGTCCCATTTTTGAATTTCCACTTGGCATGCTAATGTTACTAAATGTTAGCATTTTAAAGGTCATGGCTGTGGCTGGTAATGTTCTATATTTTTCATATTGTCAGCAAATTGCATGAAAGGCCAAAACCAGCACTGTCTGTCCGCCTCTCAGCGCTGCCCCACTTCTTTAAAAATTGAATTTACTTAAACACCAGGGCAAACAGACTCAAACAAGAGTAAATAGTGCATTTGTTTGGGACTATTTTTAAAGGTGGTTTAATACAAATTTTTGCTCTAGTGAGTACTTCCTGTGGCAGGATGGTGTCTGCGCAAATGACTCCAAATATACTATGGTGCCCATGTTTACTGTAATAGAAAAAATGTCTCCAAGTGCAATTGTGTGGCACGTGGATGTGATTTTCATAGTCTGAGCTCTGTGGAAAAGACGTTTTTGCAATATCAGATTCACAGTATTTGTTAAAAGGATAATTTCATTGTTGGTTTTGGTCTTTTCATGGGATTTGTTGGAAATGAGAAAAATATAGAATATTACCAGACTAATGCTTTAAAGCCAATATATGCAGCACATGAGCATTTTCTGAGTTTGCCAACCCCTAGTGGTAGTTTCAAAGAAGGCACCATTGGAGACAGCAGTGTGAAACAGATGAGCCTGCTCTATGTAACGAGATGTAAAACCACTCTTGTCTCAGAAAAACATTTTGATATAAATTAAATTGAGCAATACTCTTAATTAAAATAATGAAAAGGGACTCATTCAAACACAGCATAAAGTGGTTTTATTCCTGTCTGGGTGCACTGCTTAATGGCGGTACTGCTTGGCCCCTCGGTCCGTATAGTTAAGGCAAGTACACCACAGACAGTTTTTTAAAGCATGCAGCAGAAATGTGACGGATCCTCTCAGTGATCGACGTGCTCGTAGCCATCAGGCAGGGGGTTGGTGTGAGGGTTGTGGAATAGAGTGTGGTTTCCATCGCCCCATGGAAATTTCTGTAAGGAGATATGTCGATGTATCAGTAGCACAAGTGGGTAAAAAGTATTTATATTCACCCCAGATCATTTCCTTATTTTTGGAGTAAATCATGCTGGAAATGTAAGAGAATAGTTGTGCAGGTGACTTGAGACTCACCTTGGTGCGGATACGCAAGTGAGAATATGGTATGAATTCTGGCTGTTCATGGGATTGCGCCTGGCCCTTTATGTAAGCATTGAGCCAGCAGACACTGACACCAGGTAAGGCCAACACGAAGCTCAGGATCTTCCAGGTCTTTGCTGTGGGAAACACAATCAGTGAAAGTACACTAAAGAGCCTGGCAATATCTAAAGGGGCCTTATCGGTAATAAAACATGCAAGATCAACAAGAAGATCATAAATGTGCAGGCTGGCTGCCAGCTCTGCAGATGTTTCAGTCAGTAAAAAGACTCAAACGACATGGTAGTGCATGCATGACTCAGTGGTGCTGGTTCATGCAGAAAGTCTGAATCTGGAGGCTTTGATGCATGTTGCTTGTGTTGGGTTCAGAGAGTCAGTGAAGACACACTGACCTTTTCCCTCATGGCTTGAATGTGACGCAGCAGCCAAAACCCGACGAGCGGCCGAGCCAACTGGAGACAGAGACATCTGTAGAGGACGAAATAGAAGAATGAAAGTTTGATTGCACATCGAGGTATAGCTACAGTTACAAATATCCCACCTGAATACACATACTAACGTGTTGGATGTGATAAGAGACTCACTATATGCAAAAAAAGTAAAAGTATAATGATTCAAGTTTACACTTGTTAATTTTCATGTCAAATAGCCTTCAAAAGCTTCATACAGAGCCAAAACACAACAGATCAATGCTAAAATAATCAAATATCAACTGAAGGGAACTTCTGTGCACTGACTCCATAATATTTATATCTAGGGTTGAGGCAAGGCCCACTAGTGTTGCTGTGTGTCAAGAGTGGTGGTAACTCTCCTCTAGCTAAAATCCAAGAAAATCAGGTGAAAACTTACTTTACTTAAGGCAGGCAGTGCTCAGTATGTTTGTTATCCTCTTATTTTTCCGCCGAATCCTCCTTAATGCTTGTTTGTCCTTCAGTCTGTCCTGAGCTGAACTCAGTGTGTCAGGCTCCTCCCCATTTCAATCTGTGCCTGCGCCAGCAAACATAGTTTATATTTGGGCAAGTGCAAAGGCGGGTTGATGTGTGACGAAGAGGGGTGGGGGGGTGGGGGGGGGGGGTGTGCTGTGGACGCACTATACAAAGACTAAAAAAAGGACAGAGGGCTGATAAATCCTCATTAATGGAGAGGGCCTTATCGGTGTGTTAGCTGCCATTTTTGGTTTCAGTTGGAGAGCAGCGGTGAAAGACAGTCCTCACAGTCGTCCACTGAAAGCACCTGTCGCTCAGTTGTCAGTTGTCAGAGTTGCAAAATGTCTTTCTTTTCTTTTTTCCATTTTGGAATTCATTCATCTGACGTATGGTGGCTCTGAGGGTCAAAACCCAACATTTCACTAAACTCAACAACATTGTGGCTCAGGAGGTAGAGTAGGTCATTCACTAATCGAAAGGTCGGTGCTTCGTTTTTAGACAGGAGCTCTGTATGAATATGTGAGTGAATGTGGCTTGTAGTGAAGTGGTTGATAAGACCAGAAAGGCGCTTTATGAGTACAGTCCATTTACATTTCATGAAACACAACTGGCCTTCTGTCAAGGCCCGGCTCTGTCTTTCCCTCCTTCCCTGTGTTTCCTACTGTTCTTCCTCTCCCTTGTGTTCCTCATTTGTCCCCAGTTTGTCTCTCTCTCTATGCGTGTGTGTGTTTGTGCTGGGTGAGGTGATCCAGTTTCCTTCAACCACCAATCCACCTGTGCACCTGAGATTCATCCACTAATCAATGCCAGCAGTATAAATACCCCGGCTATACGCTCCAGTCTCCACCAGATCGCTCAGTTTGTCAAAGAGGTACAAACCTTACGGCCTGCGCCCCAGGTACTGGTTCAATCGTTCTGTAGGGGATCTTTGATATTGATGCCAGAGACACTCCTCATAAACTCATCTTTGTTGATGAAGTGGGTTTTTAATGTTACCAAAAAAGGAGAAGGGAGAGGAACCTCAATGACCGAGACCCCCACATCCGTGTTCACCTCCTCCGGGCCGAGGAGCAGGCTTGTTTAGATATCGTTGTTGAGGCTTGCCAGGGGTGGATAAGACATACACGGCTGTTTTCTTCTGCCCAGCTGGGGTTAATATGTGCTTTGATGTTGATGAGATTCTCTGGCCTGACAGACCGCAGAGTCCGGATGCTGAGGAAGGAGAAATGTGATTTCTTTCTTTATTACCTCCGTCACCTGTGTTTGTTTGTTTGTTTATCAGAAGCATTACAGGAAAAAGTGCTGAACCGATTTGTAACAAACCTTGCAAGATTGGGCAATTTTTGACACCTAAGTCAATTTCTCAGGAGATGATGTATTGATCTTGATGTAAAAATTAAGACATTCAATTTAATTTGGTGCTCACACAGATAATAATCTGGCTCTGACAGACATGTACGATTGTTGGGCCCTGGCAAGAGGTATGCACTCAACTGAGTTTTATTTTTTCATTGGTTCATTACATTGATAAATACATGGAAGTTATTTTACTGTATTCTACGTCCTTTTTATCAGTTGCGTTCGTTTTCTTTTACAGTACATTTACTTTTTCACTCAATTTCAGTGAATTTTACTGCAGTACATTGAGGAATTAAACATACCTGTGTTGTGCAAAGCAGCAGGGCTTTTAAGGAGGAGGGCCTTAAAGAGACAGGGGCTCAAATCAACTGTTTCAGATAGAAAGTGGAAATAGATGCTGCAGAAATGTACAGTATGAGTAAAATAATGTGTTCTTTGAAAATTAAAGCATGTAATCCTATTTGCCCAAATGAAAGTGTGAACTTGAAAATGAACGTAATACATCCCCTTTAATATGAACTATCCACCAGATGGAGTAGTGTTGCTATGAGTAAACTCTTAGAAACGCTCCTTTTAGATTCATGTCCTGTTGTAATTTGGATTACACAGGCTCACTTCTGCAGTGGGGTTCATTAGTTTGGACTGCTGAAGTGACCCTATTTAACCTTTAAGATTAAATTGTGTCATACATTATGATTTTGGCTGATTTACCTACAGAGCCTGGGTATTGAGTAGTGTTAAATTTTAAAGAGCAAAGTGCATTTTACAACTTTTCAAAGTCTGAAAATGTCATTTTCAGTTTTAATGTTTGGCAAAAAAAGTAGATTTCCATACTATCTTCAGACTATTATCCTATAAATATCTTGACCAATGGCAGTGTCTTGAGTGTTTTGTGATTTTCACACTGTTAGTAATGCCTTTGTCGTCTCAGTCTGAGCAGATTCAGGCTGCAGTGCAAACAGCAGCCAGAGCCAGCGGTGATGTCAGCCAGTCATACAAGCAGCCAGTCTGAACGTCTAGGACTTGTGTTATTGTGGGCAGATGTGAAACAGCGTCTCAGTTTGAGGGCTCTGTGCACAGACATGTACTGGCAGAAAGACATGCAGAGGTACAATATGCATGTGCTGCAGGTGTGCTGCTGGAGCTGGTGAGACCAAAACGTCATGTCCTCCGTCCATTTTAGGAGATTTTTACAACTGAAATCAATGTGTGTGTGTGTGTGTGTGTGTGTGTGTGTGTGTGCCCTATTCTGACCAGAATATAATGAATCTGGTTATTTCTTTGCACGTTATAGCCTACTTTTTTAAAATTATAGTACAATCTGAATGATGAGGTATTGTTTTCTTTAACTTTTCATACCGTCCATCCCTCCAATGTCCACAGCTTCCTCCTGAGCTGAGTGTCTCTCCAGTATTGAACACAGCAGCTCTTTTGTTGGCAGGATGATGGGCAGCCTCATGCAGAATGAACTGAATCCAACAGGTTTTCCACCTGAACCTGATGAAGAACAGCACTTCCATCAGCGGGCCTGGACTTTATACACACACAACAGCTGGAGGAAACACTGTAGACTCAACACAGCAAAGTGCACAGGACAGACACACAGAATGATGTGTAAATAAAAAGGTGGGTAATCATAAAGTAAATACACATTTATATATTTTAAATGGTATTATGGTTTGCTTTTCCTGACGATATCTATTTGTAGTCAGTTTGACATCACTTATACGTATTTTAATTTGACACAATAAGGGATTTAAATTATTCTAAAATGTGGGTAAACTGTTTTGCAAATAAAAAAGGCGTGTAAACTAAGTTCTGACGGGTTTACCCTCCACAGCATCCCTTAACACCCACACATCCCTGTCTGTATATACGTGATGCCAAGAGAAAGACAACTGTGGACTGTGTGCAATGCAGTAAGTGTGTGTGATGTTGGATAGGGGTGAAAGCAGCCTGTGCCAGTTGCAACAGTCTGTCCTGTGCTTTTCCTCGTAAAGGTGTGTGGTTCTCGCTGTGCCCTCACCATATTCCTGCGTTTCAGAGGATCTCACATCTAGGCGCTTTATCAGGTGGGATTGTTGCAAACCCAATCCCAACTATATGTTCTTCTCAGATTCAAAAAGTCTTTATTAATCAACCATTCTTTTATTTTTTTTATCTCCTTGTAGACGCTTCAACATAGAAGCTCCATTCAAACTTCAAAATATCCAGTTCACTTTAAATGTATATTTCAATCAACGTTTTTCTGACCTTTTTGCGAATGAAACAACTTCTACTCATTCATATTTTCAGCCAGAAACTCCATTCAAAAGTCGAAATGTTCAGAAACTTTCCCTCATTTTTGGTTGTGTTCCCATTCATGGTTTTTACACGCTGACACTTCAATGTGCAGGAAGATAGCAGTCGAAACATGTCAAGGTAAAATACATCTTAAAAGCACTTGTCTATCGATTAGAAAAAAGCATAAATAAGTTCAGTGAAGACATAATGAACCTTTTTGGAATAATGGCACTTCAAGTTTCATGAACGTTTCTGGAACTTTTCAAATTTTGACATTAGTGCGTATGAGGTGGAAAGTTGGAACACCAATGGAACACCAGCAACAGAGTTCAACTGAAACCAGCCGCTGGTGACAAACTAAAACTGGTGACACAATGATCCGAAAGTCATGTTTTCATCCAAGGCTTGTGCATGATTTACTGAGAAGAACTTTGTCTAATATGAGCTAATCTGTAGAGAACGAAAATGTGGTGGTGTGAAAACCTGTATGATAGAGGAATGACTTTGCTACAGGCCTGAGTGTGGATGGGACCCTGGCTGTATTCAGACACTTGAACAAACTGTGAGGAGTCAGAATCCACCATCAATATTATTCCAGTTGGACTGAGACAACAGAGTGGCGTGATGGCCTGCATTTCTCTCCAGTGGAAACTCCCATACACTGTCCACCACGTCATCTGGTCCTGTGCATACAGAGGAGAGGCTGGGCAGAGAGTTCAGTGTCTAATACCTGCAGTGTGAATGTTTACTCACAGTCTCACTGTCTTATCAGTCTCTTCATCACGATATCAATATCAGAATTGCCGCTTCATCTCTTCCCTTACCCAAGGTCGCGAGAAAACCTGGGTGTCAGGTTTGATGACCAGCTGTCCGATGTTGCATCCGTCTCCCAGTCGTGCCGCTTTGCACGATACAACCAAAGAAATATCAGGCCTTACCTGACTCAGTACGCCACCTAACTCCTGGTCAAGGCCCTGGTTATCTCTCACCTCCACTGCTGCAATGCCTTTCTGGCGGCCCTCCCTTCAAAGATGGTCCAGAACGCAGCAGCCATTCTGATCCTGCATCAGCCCAAAAGGGCGCATGTCACTCTGCTACTCATCGACCTACACTGGCTACCCATGACCACCTGAATCAAATTCACGTTTCTAACACTTGCCTTCGTAGTGACTTCTAGGTCTGCTCCCTTCTACTTGAACTCAATCATTCAGGCGTATATGCTCCTACTTGGCCACTGCGTTCCTCCAAGGAATGTTGTCTGGCGTTGCCATCCCTGCACACAAGACAGTCGCAGTCCAGACTGTCCTCGTATGTGGTTCCACGATGGTGGAACAAGCTACGGATCGTTGTCAGAGCAGGGGCGTCCCTTTCTATCTTCAAGAATCTCTTGAAGACTCATCTCTTCAGAGAGCACCTCCTCTCCTAACACCTCTAACACCCTGACATGTCTAACTAGCACTTACTATGAGCTTTCGGTGCACCTCTTTACCTGACCTCCTTGTACCTATTGAAATGATGTAGTACTTAGTTCTTAAACCAGGGTCTCCTACTGCAGTGAAGCTTTAGTGATGTCTTTCAATTGTAAGTCTCTCTGGTTTAAGGATAAGGCTGAGCTTATTTTGTAGTTTTTTAAATTCTGTGAACAAAGCTTCTGTATAGCTACAGCCACATATAACTTATCATGCCATTGCCTTTCGAAGAGTATTTAAAAGCACATAAATGAGCTGTGCAATAAATGATTTGATTATTTTCTTTTTTGGGGGTTGTTTTATCGATCATATTTATTTAATAAAAAGGTAATAAATCACACCAGCTTTGTCCTTTAACAGGCCTAACTGTTGCCTCTGTGCCCAGCCTCTGGAGAAAGATGCTGTACATCACTGAAATGAACCCTGACAGGCCATTCTTTTTTCACACCTCACATTTGGAGTGATGTCAGTGAGGTACACCAGCTGGTTTGCTTCACTGTCTCCTTCCACTTCCAAACTCTTCCGTCTGACTTCATCCTTAAGGCAATTAATTTCCCCATGCAACACCTTCCAGCTCATGACACTCTTGGCTCCTTTTGTCCAAAAATCCAATGTTAAGTTCTGGCTAAGAAGATATTCTGAATAATGATAATAATAATTAATAATAGACTCCCCAATTGAGTAAATTTCCTATCTATAATATCTTTAAAACCAAAACATACTGTTTTGGCTGGAGATTGTTGTAACATGTTACAACTGTCAACACTCTCTGACCTAATCTGCTCAGCCAGTCGCAGGTTCGGCTGAAACACCTACATGAAGATTTGTTCCAGCACAGTCACTCTGTAGGTCTTTGTGTTCTTCCCCCAATTTGGATACGGTACATGGACCTGAACACTAACATTTGCCCCCTGGAGGTGGCCCAAAGTGTCTTACAAGTTGGAAGAAGAAGGAGAACATCAACCCTCCAATAAACACAGCTGTTCCAGTCCCCAGACAGTGAAGAAAAAATTACGAGAAAATCCAAGATGAAACACCCAAGGAGGGTGAAAATGATCATCTTTACCAGCATGACGGTGTTTATTTTACCAGGATGAACCTGTTCATGAAGCTGTGCAAGTTTGGAGATTCAGTGGAGATGCACAGGTTATGCACATAGCTCTATATGCTGTATATGTTTGTATTTACACATTCGACAGCCGAATGGAGTATCTTTATTTTGAGATAATTTATTAAAGCTGGAGTGTGGAGATTTTTACATAAATGAATGTCCATTACATCCGTACATGTAGGCTTCGACAACGAGGAGTATGGCGGAACCTATGGTGGACAAACCAAGGAAGCGTCCAAGAAAAGTTTGTGATGCTCCAGATAAAAAAGAAACTTGATGTTCAAGGATTAGTCTAAAAAAAGAAAGCGATCGACGGTGAGGACAAAACACAGATTCTCATTGGTGTGGCTTTTCCTCGTTTAAGAACCATGAAAGATGAGAAGAGGCTGAGGGCAGACATGGATGAGACTTACTGGTAAGTGTTATGTCTTTCATTCCTCAAAAACCCCAACGCCAGCCCTGGGATGTGGGCTGGTGCATCATCAAAGTGGGCCGACGATGCATTTCTTTGTCACTCTCTTTGTTCCAAGCTGACTTAACTCAGTGTTTGGGTAATTACTCTCACTGCCAGAAGAGGGAGATGAAGGTTCCACACTGCAGGTTAAAATGTTTTTATGGAAGCTAATCTAGACCTGCTGTGTCCCATTTCAGGGACATCCTTTGGAGGACGCAGTCCACGAAGGTGTGGCCCTTTGTAGCTGCTTTAGACCGCGAAGGCTGAACCAAAAGCAGTCTGAACTGCGGCCTCTGAATTGGGACACAGCCACTGTGCTCCTGTAGCACACTGCCCTAGTCTGCGTTCATGCTCTCATTAGTGGTTTCATACTTCCTGTGGAACATTGTAATTTATTTTAAGTAAAACTGGAACAATGAAGCACGCGGCAGCAGCAACTGGTATTGAGCTATATATTAAATATGACCATTTTATTGTGAAGCTGGATGATAACCAATCTTCCAGAGAAGCAGCCCCTCACTGGCTTGGTAGTGGTAGTGTACCAAGTAAAGAGACTTGTTCCCAATACAATAGTGGCCCCAGTACCCTAAGATAACTCTTTAACATAAACTGACAGCTTGGCTCCATGCTAACATTTTAGCACACAATAGGTCTTTACTGACAGTTCTTCCCAATATTACCCAGAAAAGAAAATGATCACTTTTATTAGCCTTAAAGCTAAATGGGAAGTAGCTCTGTCCAATCTGCCCCCCTTCATTGGTATCTAAAACCATCATCTAATGCTTAGCTTAACGGTTACAATGGTCTTATTAATGATTGCATTTAAATTGCCTTATTCATAGATTTGAATGGAATATATGAAAACATTTAGACAATATATACATTACATTTCATTTTCTGAATACTTCTTTCCTTGTCTGACACGTAGGATCACTGTGCCTTATGACTACGGTCAATTTGGATCAACATAAACATGAATACACATATTTGCTAGAATGCTCCTAAATATGAGGCAAATGTATGTATATCAGTGTCACATATTTCTATTCTGTTGCAAAAAATGACTTTTGAAACACACTGGCTAGTAAGTGTAAATGCTTTAATTGGTGATAAAGTAATCTGCATGTAGTAATTTCTGGAAATCTACTGACAGGCTATTATAACCATTAACCAGCCTATTAGGTCAAGGTCAGCACAGTGTCCTCACTTTAGAGATCATTTTCTCCTTTTTCATCCTTCAAGGACACATAAGGACAGCACACGAGCACACACACAATGTCATTTATATGTATGTATACATTGGGGCACACAGTGTTTCTAATATGATAGACCACAGTGAAACTGCCATCCAGATGTGTCTCCACAGACACAGCTCTCCCTGTTCTCATACTGTTCTCTATAGTAAATGAGCCAACACTGTCTGCACCACCTCTGACAACCATCAGCTCTTCTTTTCAAAGTTTTGACATCTCATCTTGAAAAATTGACACTTTCCTAATGGATCTGTTTTTTTTTTTTCATTATTTAATAAGGGACCTCTCAAACATGCAGACGGATAAATGTTTAGAGGTGAATCATGGGTGATGGAGCTCTGAGTCAGACGTGGGTTCTGTTATTGTCTTATGCTCAGTACCACCAGGGAAGACGATGCGGTGGTCTACACATGTGACTTCAGTTTTCCTCAGGTGGCATAAAAACTTTTCACAGCATAACCATCGTATGTTGTTCTCCAGTCAGACGTTTGCATTGAGTGCTGCCGTCCCTGAGGTTAAGACATAAACTTAAACATTACGTTAAGAACAGGGGACCTCCCACACTATACAATATGAAGCTCCTGGAGCTCAGAGCCCATACCACCATGGGCTAATGCTTCTTGTACACAGTCTCAGCGGACTGCAGTAACACATGAGACCCTGTTTTAGGAGAGATTACAACACTCTTCTGTACAAAGTGACGCAAACTCCTTCAAAATGATGTTTTAATTGAGGTGGTAGCATTGAGTATTATTTCCACAGCAGTACAGTGTGTGTGTGTGCATGTGTGTGTTTCCACTTAAACATTTATTGTTGCATGTTTTTCACTAAATTGTACCATGGCTGGCTCAGTTACCCCCCAACACACATACACAAAAATGGTGCAATATTTACTCTGTAATTTCCAGAATACTTTTTTCACCAGGATATTTATGCTACTTAAACAGACTCTTTTTCCCTTCTTGTTTATAGGACGTGTAATGTTTATTCTGTTAACAAAAACAGGTGTGTTGTTAAACAGGATTATTTAAGTTATTGACGCAGGTGCGTTTGTTTGAGTTCAACCCGTCTGTCAAAACCTAATTTTCTTACAGAAAGTCATAATTTTTTCTGTCTTCGTTTGCATTTTGCACAAGTTTATTATTGGGCAAGGTCTGTGTTTGTAAGTGTGTGTGTGTGTGTGTGTGTGTGTGTGAGAGTGAGAGTTTATGTACAGGAGGTCATCATGCTTCATAGAGAACTGCTGTTGCTGATGCTTTTCCATCATGACAGGTTTGTAATTATGAAGAAAACACTGTTTTGTGTGTTTGGAGATCTTCTGCTGAGGTGCTGCGGAAAGCATCTTGATATGGGGCATCACCAAGCCAGACCATAGGGCCCTACAGAGAGTGGTGCACCATCAGGCCGACGCTCCTCACTGTGCAGGACTTACACACCGCAAGGCTGCAGAACAAGAGGATCCTCGCCACCCCAGCATCAAACCATCAGCTCCTGCACTCAGTGGCCACAAGCACAGAGAGAAAGAAAAAACTGGATGGTGAACTCTGCTCATGAACTACTTGTATGTCTCTTTGTTAACAGAGCCTCAAGTGGCAGCAAAGCCAGACAGACACTTTGGGTGTTTGCTCTTGAGCGCTGTCTTCAATGAAAAGAATTTCCTTTCTGGCTCTTATTGAAGTCTACTGAACCCACACTTGTTACTGTGACAGAAAGCATTTGATCTATATCCACTAACACAGTCATGGAAAGACTGAGACGAAATATAAGAGAAATGTCTGACTTATCCTTTCAGGAAAATGTGTATGATACTATGATAAACCATTAGCTGAAACGCAATCTGGCACATCTCATAATTTCTATGTGCTACATGCAGAGCACAGAGATGGTTAAGAGAAGGTGTGAATTCTCAGGTGCAGGAGAAAATACAAAATCTCAGTTCCCGTGTGTATGTGTGTGTGTGTGTGTGTGTGAGTGTGTGTGTGTGTTGTGCATACTCAGCTGATGGAAATGGACCAGAATGGGCCTATAGCTTTGCCCAATCAGACCAGTGTGTGTGTTCAGAGGGCAGGACTGGTCAGTGGGAGGGTATCAGAGAGAAAACCATATAAAAGACATCAGGGGCTTTTGTGCTTTTAACACCCATCCCTCTGTTTGTCCATCAGTCCATCAGCTGGTCTCTCTGTGCTGCTCCGTTCTTCAGACCCGGTCTCCTCCATCATGCTGGCTCGAACTCTTCTCCAGACCTCCCTGGTTCTCTGGCTGGCTCAGCAAACTCTGCAAGGCGGTGAGTAAAACACGGGGTCACATATGAAAAGACAGAATACTGGTTGTGTCCTAAAGCAAAATCACAGGTTTACTCTTCTCCTCACTGTTTGTCACATTTCAGATTACAGTTTTATAATGCTCTAGTCTGGATTTGGTTCCCAGTTTGTTTTCAACACTATGTGAAAATATCAATTTATGTTTCACTATGCTGTTGTTGATGAATGCCTCTTCTCTCATCTAACACAAATTAGTACAAGTCTCACATAAAAAAACGTCTCATCTGAGTTTTTGCAGACATAATTTACTCAAATCAAATTTGGCTAACTGATTAAAAAAACATACAAACCATTAGGTTAAAAGGAAAATATTTCTACCAATATGGAATATTGGTAGAAATAGACAAAAGAATCCCCCCCCCCCAAAAAAGTACAGTCTGGATAATGCTGCACAAACCCATAATATTTTTCTTTCTTTTTTTTGGGGGGGGGGGTAATTTTGCAATTGTATGTAGCCATAGCTGTATTTATGGACACGTGACAAATTAAAGGAAAAAGCTGAAAGAGGAGAAACAGGATGTCAGTGCCTCCATCCAGAGGGCACGAGGGCTCACTGAGTGATTTGAAAATGATGTGAATCATATGCCATGGCCTTCGCAGTCACCAGATCTAAACCCAGTTGAACACCTATGGGAGATTTTGGACTGACATGTCAGACAGCGCTCTTTAACACCATCATCAAAACACCACAATGAGGGAATATCTCCTGGAAGAATGGTGTTCATCCCTCCAGTAGAGTTCAGAGACTTGTAGAATCAATGCCAAGATGCACCGAGGCTGTTCTGGTGTCACATGGTGGCCCAACACCTCTCTGAGACACTTTTATTATTTGTCACCCATCTGTACATCAAGCTGTGGCTGTAGTTGTCACAATAAGTTGTTTGTGACATACAGTAGCAGTATGATTTCATACTGTCAAAGCTCTGACGCATCAGTGTCTTCAGTGACTCACTCTCACTTACTTGTTAGATATCATGTCTGTGAGACTGAGGGAGAGAGAAGCACTGGACTATGTAGGTTTGTGGAGTCATCAGTAATCCTGCCAAGTCACTGCGGTTTATATTGTCTAATTTCATTGGATCAAAAGCTGCGGTGAAAAGGTGGCAGAGGCAGGCAAAATCTGACGACCGGCTGTGAGAAGGGCTAAGAGGCTCCACACTGTCGCTCTGATTTTCTTTCATCCTCTGTTTCCATCAATGGATTTCTGTCTCTCTTCAGTGACATGTGTATTACTCACAAGTTTGAAGTCATTCATGTAGTCATCTATCAAAGGCCTTACCTTTTTGTGATTAGCAAGCAGTTGCAACACCTTGCCTGACATCCATGAAGATGTCAGTTATCTAGAAAGCGACACAGTCTGTGTTATATTGTAAAACATGTCAAAATATGTCATTGTGCTTCAAATTACACGGATGACATATAATCTATATAATGAATGCTTAAAAAATATGTTTGTAATGACTCCAAATAGCAGCAAACTATAATTTCTGACAAGACAAAAATTCACTATGAATATAAAGGACCCATTTAAATCAGTATTTTTTTTTTTTATCATTATTATTTTCCTTCAAAGATTTCAGTTTTGTGCGCACTTGAACATTGCTTGTTCACATTGTGTCTTGCAGTAAGGGTGCATCGTCTGTGCCTCACTGTGCATTATTTTCATGATTGTATTTCATGCATGTATTTGTATTATACTGTTCAGTATATGGTGTCTGTAGTTTTATTAGTTTAATTTATTTTTTTTTGATATACTTTCAATTTAATTCAAATTAAACAATTTTTGGTGAATTTTTCAGGGGTTAAACCTCAGAGTGTATCCTGGGGGAGAGTGCTGCCAGCCAGAGGTATGTCACATTTTAAACCTTTTTAACGTCTTTAGCATGTAAATGGGTTTTAAGTACATTGGAAACTGAAGAACACTTGAGGTTCACCTTCATGACCATGTCATTCATGACTGCTGCTAACTTGGTAAAGTCAAAGGTCTGTTTTGGATCAACTTGTGTTGAGCTCGAAATTGTGTATGTTTGTGTATATTCATTGTATTTTCCTGGTTTATGGGCACAGACCAAGGCTCCGTGGAATTAGTAACTTCTGTAAAAAGTCAAATAAGAGAACAAACATTTTCCTTGAATGTGAAATTTGCTCATGTGTGTCCTCTTTGTGTCTGTGTTTGTTTTTTTTTTGTCAGGTGTTGGCGTTGGAGTAAAACCTGGAGGTCAGTGGTTTTCTTTGATAAATAATCACAGGGATAAATTGTGGAAAATGTATAAATAAAACAATAATTTATGGGATAATCATTTGAAAATCAACTCATTATCAGGAAATCAAAATTATCAATCTGTTTTTTTCATTATTGCATTGTTTCCAATAACACTTGTATTTCACGTCACTTTTTATTTCATAATAATACTTTTCATAATGACACATAATTATGAAATAAAACCTGACATAAAATGTTTTAATGGGGAAAAATGTCATAATAAAAGAAAAACAAGATTTTGAAATAAAATGTCTATAATGAAACAACATATTTATTTTTTTGAATTTTTGCTTGAACTGATTCTTTTTTCCACTTGCTCTCAGTTGCAGGCGCCCTCGGAGCACTGGGAAGCAGATATGGCAGCAAAGCAATGAAGACTGGAAGTATGTTTTTCTAGCTTTCTGCACACTGGATCGTCTTATATTACTTTTACTTCACATACGTCAAGTTTGTATTTTCTCTTCTCTTTTTTTTTTAACATTAGATGGCCGTTATCCAGGGGCTCAGCTTGGTGTTGGTAAGTTGCATTAGTTACCCTGTAGGACTAACAGCAGCAGAGCAGAAATACAAACATATCATGTGGCCAAAAACACTGGACACTATATCATTAATGACCACGATATAATAGATCTTCAAAGAGGAAAGTGAGAGTTTTTTTGACTCCATCCTTTGAGGTGTATTTCGAAATGAAAAAGCCATCGTTGGCTCTCCTCCACCCAGTCCTGCAGCAGAGACCCCGTCTACCTGTCTGTCAACCTGTCTAAATTGTGAATGATGATACTAGTTGCTCTGCTGTTCAACAATAATGTGTTCTTTTCATTATTCTCTCAGGGGGTTACAGATCTCTTGGATTAGGAGGTAGAGCCGGCCTGAAGCAAGGTGCATATGGAGCCCAGGGACCCTATGGTACATCCATAAACCACTTTAAAAAAAAAAACCCTCACAGCCACACTTGCCTTGTATCATATTCCTTTGACTTCTGTTGTGGATTACTCATACGCTCCATCTTTCTTGTGACTGCAGGTGCCAGTCTGGGCACAGGAATGCCGCTGGGGACTGGACTTACAAATGGAATGGGACTGGGCTTAGGCCAAGCAGGGAAACATGGTAATACTCACATATAAAGGAAGATGTCATCAACCAGCTGAATTATATAATGAATCAATACATTTAACACATGCTGTAAGTGTGATGAAGAATATTTCATTGGCAGGCAAAAGCCTAGCTTCCTGCTATTTAAAAAAAAACAAAAAAACTGGCACCTGTCATGATTGGACTGACATCAAATTCCCTGAAAACCTATTTTCATTCTCATCTTCTAACTATAAGCCATTACATGAATACATTATTATTTGCCAAAGTAATAAGTATTTAATTTCACAGAAGAGGCGTCTGCAATTCTGTTTCTGTCTGTGCTTTTTGCATTGGGTTGACACGTGGCAGGGCTCCGTTTGCTAAATAGTCATTTCAATGCAGCAGAGTCAGAGTTTAGCAATATCTGAATCAAAATCTGAAAATCTGATGACAGTTGTCTGTTGCGGTAAGTCAGCCGTGAGTCACATCTGATCAAACCACACAAATGCAGTCCTGATTGTACACATTAGCAGATTAGACTACAGTTTTTTTTTGAGTGTTTAAACTTTTGATAAGTCAAGTTTTCAAAGGCTTTAAGAAACCTGGTGTGTGACACATCGGGGGTTGTTTTTAGTCATCTTTACATCTAGCAGCAGAAATCTTGGCCATCAATGCTGGCTGAAAAATCTTTAGCAGAAAACTGTCAAGGATGAAATGGAATCAGGTTTATGAAAGGTGCTGAGCCACTGAAACATATGCCACTAATTTTATTTCTTCAGTAAGAGGCATTTACTGTATTTTCTTCAGTACAGACGTTAAATCAAAGCACTTAATTGTCAAAAACCAAAGTGTTGCTATCTGGACGATCCGAGTGACGTTTTAGAGGAAGAAGAGGAAGGCAGGGATGAAGACAAATCTTACATAAACAGCTGTGTATCAGCTGTAGAAATCTTTGTAAATAGAAATTAACTCAGTATTTTTCTGCCTTCCCAGCTTACGGTGCCGGCCTTGGCACTCTGCCAGGTAAGTAATTATACAGTTGTTGTTTTTTTTTTCTATGATTACCCAAATCTCAGCTAAGTGGCTCCCTGTCATCGTCTGCGAAGATGGTGCATGTGGGGCAGATCGCATCTCAGCAAATAAATGATGTGTCCTTGTAAAACTGAGAAAAACCTGGGGCTCTACTGACGTAATCAGAATGCTTGGTTGATTTTAAAGGTTTGCTCCACGTCCTCTGAACTTGAGCTCTTTGTTTTCTTGCCAGGATACGGGGCTTTACCTGGCAATGGTTACCCTGGAGCCCGATCAGGTAAGCGATGAATCATGTTTTACCTCCGGACTCGTTACTTCTTCCATTCAGTTCAGATTTATATGCTGGAGGGTATTTTCATATGTCCCAACACTCACACAAACTCACACTTACGCTGTCAGTCATGGACAAACATGAGGCTCATCAGGTCGAACAAATGAGACCGTGATAATCACATGGTTTATTATCACATTTGAAGGTAGTTGGGTGATCTTACAAAACTATATCCAAAATCTTTCTTTAATATAACACCTTCCTGTCCTGTTCCACTGAGCTGAAAGCCTTTTATTTTATCACTGTCACAGAGATGCTCATCTTTTTAATCAAGCCTGAAGACTGTACACATGTGTGGCTCTAGTGTCTAATGACAGTTATTATCTGCTGTCATTAGGACCTGGACTTTGGTATCCCACTGGGCAGAGGGCTGAGCAACAGATACCCGGTAAAACCTTCAGTGCAGCCGCCTGTGGTGTTTGTGTTTGTTAGTCTTCGTCTGTTGCATTTGTGTGTAACCTCTGTGAAACTCACACGCAGACTGTGTGTCTGTCAGTGTTTTATACTGTATGTGCTGCTGCATGTTGCATGACTTCTGCAGCTCTTATTGCCACAGGCCCAGTCTGTGAGTTTATCACTGTTTTTTAGAGTTTGTGTGTGTGGGGTACGTGAATGGTGCTACTGGAAAATAGGTTATTGATGCTAAATACACACTAACAGCTTGATGATAGTGAGATTAAGACGATACTGATAATTGTGTAAACTGTATTTCGCTCTATTGAGATTGTAATTGATGTTTGCATAAACCTCACCTAGATTTCTGCACATTTATTTGATTAATGTGGGCACAAAAACAAATTACTCACACACACACTCACACATTTGTTTTTATTTTATTCTAGTAACAGTTGGTTCTGGTTCACAGTAATTGGTTTTAGTATGTCCATAGTTTCAAGAGCTGAGTGAAACTGTGCTGTGAAAGTGGAATTATTTCAATCTATTGGCAAATGTTTTCTGCTTTTAAAACCTTTGCTGTGAGCTGTAGGTGTCTCCTTTCATACCGCATCAGTGTTTTACTAAGCTCTGTCTTTGTCATGCACTGATGCTGGTGGTGTGTTTGTCTTTGTGCTGTAACACTGCTGTGTTTCATGGCATTTCAACAATTTGGGATGACATCATTTTGTTGTCAGGTCATGTCTGATGTGTCGATGTCAGTGTGCTGATGTAATGAGAAGTGTGGCTTCAGTTGTGTGTTGTCACCCTGTTGTCTCACTTCGTCAAAATGGTGACGAGCTTCCTTTTTAGACTGGGCTTATTTCAGGCCACAATGGATTGTGTCTTGTCTCCATTTGGTCTTGAATTACCTCCACCTGAGTACTGATTACTCTGTGGATGATGTGTTATATTGCATTGAATGCTCTGATACACACATCATTAACTTCAAAGAGCAGTGCATATTTTGCCACTGGCCACTACAGTGTGCTGTTGGCCCTAAAAAAAGCACTGTTGTCTCTGAGCCAAGAAGAAGTCATGAATGCATGATATTTCTCTGCCAGGTGTGTCTGCAGCAGATTTGGGTGGACCTGAGCTGGCCGGTCTGGGCTGAAATACCAGTTGGACGAGGCAGCGTTCTTGGTCCTGCTGAACCTGAATTACAGGCAGGAGGAGAGGCCAAAGGCCTCAGTCCAGTAATTAAGTCATCAAGTCTTGGATCTACAATGCCTCTTGATAAACCGAGTAAAAATCTTGGCCTGGCTGTTTCACAAGCACGGGGAGGAGAAAGTTATGAGCCTATGGTTTTGAAAAGAAAGAGCACCACAGGCCGTGGAGCCACACTGGCAGCTGGAGGAGTAAGACAGCAGCTGCCTCTTAAAAAAGACATTAGAAGCCTGAGCTCTGCTTCCTCTCGGGTACAGAGTGCCAAAGACTATGATTCATCTATTCACCAAAATCGGCGAGCTAAAAACTGTGGATCCACCAGTGATTTGGAAATCAATCAGCATGAGCTTTTGGGATCAGAAACACAGAGTCAGAGTTTAGTGCCTCGGCCTCATCTTGGTAAAGACGGCAGACATCATGGACATGAGACTCCACAAGCACAAACAGAGAAAACCTATCCACTGCCTCTGACACAAACTCAGGATCTCGGAGGCAATATATTCTCTCTTCCAACGGGTCAGGGAACCAGAAACTATTTATCTGCTGCAGCAGACAGGCAGGGTGTCAGAGACCTTGGGCTTGTGACTAAAGGCACAAATGGGCTTAGAATCCATGGGACTGTTGCTGTAGAAAACCGTAGTCATGGTTCTCTAAATCTTCAAGTACAAGGAAGGGGGAGCCGTGGACCGGTAATCCCACATGCAAGTGGAACCCAAAGTTTAGGCATCGCCTCAGTAGAGGGGCAGGAAGCTAAAGGCTTTACTGCTGGTAGTCAGGAAGCAAAGCGCATTTATCATGATGCCAAAGAGCCAAAAGCTCTCAGTGTCCCAAGGCAGACTGAGAGGAGTAACCGGGCAACATGTAAGAACAAAGCTTATTTCTCACAATCTCACTTTGTTTTTTATATTTCATATTCGCCCTTTTCCCTCATTTTTCATGATCCATTCTTGAGGTATATAACCACAGGTCACTGGTGCGCCTCTGGTCACCTTTGTCAGATGCCTGAAAAGTGGTGTCTAGTGTGACTAGTGTCTAGACAAATGTATTTTCAGATGACCCTTCCGAGGTGTTGGCCTAACTTTTAACTAGCAATTATTCTTGGGCAAAAACTTGTTCATTAAAGGACCAGCGTGTAGGACTTAGTGACATCCAGTGGTGAGGCTTCAGATTACAACCAACTGAATACCCCACCTCCCCCTCCCTTTCCAAGCGTGTAGTTCAGGAGAACCTTCGGGTAACGTAAAAATCCGAAAAGCCCTTTCTAGATCCGGTGTTTGGTTTGTCTGTTCTGGGCTACCGTAGGAGCATGGCATTGCAACATGAGGAGGAGGACCTACTCCCTATGTAGATATGAAGGCTCATTCTAAGATAAAGAAAACACAATGGTTCTCAGTTTCAGGTGATTATACACTAATGCAAAACATAATTATGAATATTATATTCCATTTGTGCGCTTAGATCCCTGTAAATTTTTGAATTTTTCTTATTTCTTTGTATTTCTTTTATGACTGTACAGGCAGTACCTGATCAGATTATTATTTGATAACTGAAACATAGCACTTTGTATGTACTAAACATGTGGGCTACTTAAAGCAGTTTAGTCTTTAGCTTCCTCATGAACTGGGTAAAATGGAATCAGCATCCTGCATCTGTGTTATCCTGTCGATATCTTTGTCATTTCGTTAGACAGTATTTGTCATCTTGTTGTGTACTGGTGCCTTGAGATCTGTTTGCATGTCTCCTATTGTTAGTGCTGCTGTTGTGCTTTAGGCCTTGGTTAGAATATCAACACAAACACAGTATAACGCTTGAAGCTACAGTGTGAGGATTATCTTTGTTTGTCTTTTAGAGAGTTTGTTAGTTCTGATCAGTGACACATAACGAACACAACGACTTTGTTCTGAGCCAGGCAGTGATGATCGTTGCTCTGGCTGTGGAGCTGGAGGTGAAAACAATGCTGAGAATAGAGTTGGTAAATGGCATGCTGAATGGTGTCCTTGTGTATAGATGGAGAATCACAACTTTAACCATTGAGAGGTTTAAGCTTCTGACAGATCTTTAATGAGAGCAATGGCCAGCTTTCTGATCCAGGGAATATAACCCTGAATGGACAGGAAATCAGTGGTAAACTGTCACCTGCATGTCCAAGGCGTATCGGTAACATCACAGGATTGAGCCTGCTGTGAACTGCAGCCTTGACATGATTGAGTGTTAACAGTATAAATAGGAACTGTGAGCAGACAAACACTTTGTGTGAATCCACTCTGACACTCAGGATTGATCCAGGAAACAGACTATAGTACTGTGCCCATGTTTGCATATCGAACTAAGTACTAATACTTTAACATCCGCAGTGCAACGATTAAATGTTTTTAAATCTCAGTTTATTTATAATACAACTCCACATGAGTATTTATGTGTAAAAGGCTCTCATGTCCTCATGAATATCAGGAGATGGTTCTGTCCTCTCAAAGGTTGGATTCTCCTTTAAGAGCTCAAAGTCATAGAGCCAAAAATAATGACACATTATCGTTACCCTTTGGTGCTTTTGTCTATGGAGGATTTTGTAGCATTCACTGATATCTGAAACTGTGAAAAGACATGGTCAAACCTAACATATCCAACAATATCTCTGTGTCTCATTGTGTGTCTGTCTGGTTTTACCTGTGATTCATGGAGCGCGTTTCAGCTTGTTACGTTCTGTTATTTCAAAGGTCCGACATCTGGTGTTTTTAGGACTCAGTCCAGGAAAGTTGCTGCCCAGTGGAGAGGGCCCTAAAAACCATTGAAACCTCACAGAGATGTTGAAATTTATTGTGTGTCTCTTTGTTCTGCTGTCGACTGCACGTGTCAAACACTTGTTCACAGCGACCACCGCATCTTCTGTGTATGGAAACTACTGAATGAGGACGGATGTCATGAGAATCATGAGTAGTGACAGTGATTCTAATTTGAACCTGGTTGTGATATTCAGTGTTATAGTGAAGCTGAATTTGTTTCTGTTGGATCTGAATGGAAGCCACACTGTGTGATCAATATTGTGCGTTTCTCTATAAAATGTGGCACTAGTGTTTAATAAAACCATTGGAGACTAAATTACAGGCAATTTTGCTGAGCGTCTGCTGACTTTCTCCACAGGTTATCTTGGTGGAGCAGGAAACCATTTGGGAGCAGGCCTGGGCCCTGGGGGCTATGGAGCAGGTAATGCTGGGCACTGACAGGAAAAGTTAACAGTCCTTTTAGCAGATGGAGATGTTGATGTATATTTATACTACCTGTGGTGAAGATTTCCCATACTGCCCACAGGTTTGGGACAGGGAGCATACCTGGGCGGTGCAGCTGGCAAACTTGGAGGTGAGCACCTCCATTTTCCTTCACTATTCTTTTCTTTGTTGGGATTGGGGGATTTAAGTGCTCATTTTTCCTAACTCCTAACTCTCTGTAAAATAAATTGTAGCTGCAGCTGCACTCGGACAGGGTGGGTATCCTCAAGGTGTTGCAGGGAAGTCAAATGGTGAGGCTGAGGATAAATCTTTCATCTGTCTTGACTTACTTCATTTCATTCTTCAGCTTATCCTCCTTTGCTCTTTGCTGCGACTCTTGATTCTTAAAGGAATAGTCCCCCATTTTGAGAAATGTGCTTATTTGCTTTAGTGTAAGATGAGAAAGTCGATACCACCTTTAGACACAGCCAGGTCAGCTGTTTCCCCTGTTACCAGTCTTACTAAGCTAAGCTAACCGTCCGATGGTTGTAGCTTTACACTGTATAGCTTAGCTAGCATTAATCTTCTTATCTACAAGTGTATTCCCCAAAATACCAAACCATTCCTTTAAGGACCTCATCCACAGACCCTAGAAGCTTGTCTAAAAACACAGTCTTCTCCAACTGATTTTCAGATTGTGAATGGCAAGGCAAGGACACACAGCAGATCATGTGTCAGACGGCAGAAAATCAGCTGTTGCTCCTACTTTGCCTTGTAAACCATTCATTTGTTTATTAGTCAAAAAAATTAGCAGTGACTGAGTTCAGTGTCACCTTGCTTTAAAGGTCACACAAGAGGCTGCTCCAGTATTTTCCTTCCCTTTCTGTTGAGTAATTAACACTGCTTTTAAAAAGTAGAAGACAACAACAACAGCAAAGGATTATTCACTGATTCCCGTGAATATCTTTCTCCTTCTTTTTGCATGGAAGTCAGTGCAAAATGTTTTTGTAATCATGTCATGTTTTATGTTTGTTACTGATACCTTCTGTTAAACAAATGTAAAAACAGTAACAGTCTGATTGTTGCTTTGAACGTGTGTTATCACAGGCTACGGTGAGGGAGCGACAGGATACTTGGGAGCTGGAGCAGGCAACGGCTACGGTAAGTGGCAGCTCATCATCAGTACATGCAATGAGAAATTCAGATCCAACCAGTCAAACTGTGTGAGTTACAGAGGGCAATTTAAATCGAAGAAACATAACTTTAACCTTGAAATGTGAACTGTCTGCCTTCAATGACCGAGGATTCATTCTCTTTGGTGTCAGAGGGAATCTGCATCAAACTGTCACCGACAAGAGTGATGATATTCAGTTGAGACATGCTGATCCTTTGTATTTAGTGCCTGTCTTTGTTCTGCTCTCTCTGTAGGTGTAGATGCTTCTGCAAAAGCTTTGTCTGCAGGTATTTGGCATGTGTGCAGAAGACTCTCTTAAACATTTCCTTTTTGTTTTTGGCTCTGGGTGTAGTCAGAAATGTCAGTGAATTGAAAAGATTACCGTAGAAATTCAGTTTTTAAATGTAAATATCATTTTAACATGGAGCCCTTCCTCTCAAACAGGGTACGGGAATGGTTACAGCGATGGTTACGGAGCCGGTGAGTGCAGTCTAAAAAAAAAAAAAATCAGGGACTCAGTGTACTTTAAGAGTCAAAGGCTCACAGACATAATTATAATGCTAATTAGAATTATGTTTCAGGGCTTGGTTACCCTGCAGAGTTAGCTGATGGTGCTGAGAACAAAGCAGGAAAGAGTCAAGGTAACAGTTTTGAGGAGTTATAACCAGCTGAAACCCCTAACAGATGGCATTAACCCATAGATGCTTAACCTGCTACAGCTGAAAAAAATAAGAGGCCATGAGGCGAAGAACACCTCCTCTACTGAACATGTCCAGTGTGGTCTTTTTTGCCCACTGGGTGTAGCTATTGTCTCTTATTTATAAAAGCTGACCACTTATGTCTGGTGGTTTCTGACTTCCTGCTCCTGTAGATGCTTTTTGCACAGTTTCTCACAGCTTACATGTGAATCTGTTAACGAAGCAACAGGGTGTGACCTTCATGGTTATACTTTCTTTTTGCAGCCCTCGGTGCAGGAGGCTACGCCGGACAGGTCCAAGGGGCATATGGTAAGAGCAGCATCAGAGATAACACTGTATGTTCCTCTACCTGCCATACACTGTCACAAATAAATCATTGAGAGCACACACAGCAGCAGGATCTCTAACTTACCAGTTGATTATTAAAACATTAAACAAATGCAGCATAAAAACTGCAGCTTAAAATCTAAATTACCCTCATCTGTTCACAATATTTCAGCCAAATCTGTTGCTTTTTGAGAAACTGGTGCATCAAATCAACAGACAAGCTGGAGGGCATTTAACGTTATAACAAGGGCTGTGTATGAATATACTTGCCATGATGTTTACAAGCTTGTCACTGAGGCCACCTCTTGTCTTCTGTCAGGAGCCCTTGGTGCAGGACTGGAATCAACTGGTGGCAAATATGGTGAGCAGCACTGATATGACTTCATCCTTCTATCATGCTATTAGTCAGGTTTCCGTCGAAGTGGCTTTCGATGCATGAGTCAAGACTTGAAGTCGTGGCTAGCACAGAGCTGTTTGATACCAGATGGACGGGGGAAAAGAGACCAGAGATGTGAGTCAGTTTTACCATCTGATTTTTTTTGCAGGAGGAGGAGCTGCTCAGGTTCCTTACGGTAATGCTCCAGGGATTCCTGCCGGACTGGAAGGTATGAGCTGCATGTGTTTGCAGCGTCATTTGTTGGCACTGACTTAGTTTGAGCTGATGTATCTACTAAATGGAAAACATGCATGTAAACAGAGAGCAAAAGAGGGCCGAGGATGGAGCCTTGAGGAACACCATAACATCTCTCATATGCTGAGGTGCCACAGCATTAAGACTAGTGTGAATGTCACAACGGAAAAAATTGTCCAAAGTCCACAAATTTGGTGTCTACGGACTCGGCTCGTCACGCTGAGTAACATATGTCAGCCCCAGGCTTCTAAGTCGCTCCCTTCGGAAGGGATGCCTCGTTAAACGTCTCCGAGGCCCGCTTGCTGCGACGAAAAATTTTGTCAAAAGTCCACAAATTGGGTGTCTACGGACTCGGCTCGTCACGCTGAGTAACATATGTCAGCCCCAG